>NW_004443986.1:2868803-2956758 GCF_000243295.1 Trichechus manatus latirostris
AACTATGATATTTATATATGTATACACATATATGGGAACCCTGGTGGCACAGTGGGTAAGAGCTCAGCTGCTAACCAAAATGTCAGCAGTTCGAATCCACCAGCCACTCCTTGGAAACCCTATGGGGCAGTTCTACTCTGTCCTATATGGTCACTATGAGTTGGAATCAGCTGGAGAGCAACAGGTTTGGTTTTTGTTTTTTATATACATATGTATGTGTATGTGTGTGTGATATACATATGTCACTTCCATGAGTAGTTAGTTTCTGAATGTCTGTTCTTTGTATAGCATTCCAATGAACAGAAGTATATGGACTAAAATGTTAAATTCCACCTTTACCTTATTCCCTTCCAAACACAGTCCCTTGTTTAGAGATAACTACTGCTAACAATTTTATATATATCCTTCTATTAATTTATATATGCACATGCACACACCCACACACACTCATGCAAGCGTGCACATACACACCAAGCTATATATAAATTTATCTTTCGTGCTTGCTAACCGAAGGGGTTCATATTTTATACATTGTTTTGTAACTTACTTTTCTTGAGGTCTTTCCATGTCTATATAGAAAATCAACTATTTTCTTTAAGCACTGTGATAGTGAGATGAAATATTGAAGCAAATAATGACAGCTGTGAATTTGCTTCCAGCAATATTTTTCCTTCCATAGATTTGAATCTAGCAGAAATTCTCCAGAGTTTTCGGGCATGAGGAAGTATAGGGTATTCCCAATTTTGTATCCTATTGGCTATATCATTAAGGATAGGGAGGATGATGATTAAATATATGTGATCACACTGACTGTTTACTTGGAAGTGTTTTTTAATATCCCCAAATTATTTTAATCCCCAAATAAAATAGGTTTATTGTAAAGGAAAAAAAAAAAAAAAAAAGAAGAAAAGGCAGATAAGAAAATCATTTTAAACCACTAAATAACTACTGTTAAAATTTTGACCAGAGATCTTTTGAGAATTTTTTTTTTATATAGATGTACATCATATACAGGATATGTGAATCATTTAAATGTCCTATAAGATCAAACTATTCATATTATACTCTTTTGTCATTTTTTTCACTTAACAAATACCTTGAACTTTTCATTAATTCATGATCTATTTAAGTGGAAACAAAATCTTGTTATATTTTCTTTTTGAAGAAAAATGGAATGTTACTCCTACAGCTGATAAACGTACAAATGGAATGGATTGTTTAAGCTAATGCTGCTGGCTCTTGTATTTTATTTTTTACATTTCTCTATAAACATTTCAACCTGGCTTTAAGCTTCCATATAATTATTTGTATTAAAAACTGGACTTGACTATAATTATATTTGATATTAATAAACCTCAAACTTTTTCACAAACTCCATGGAAATAAATTTCTTCATTTTATAGACTGTCATATAATCTCAAACATTTTAGTGAACAATTAGTTGGTCTGTCAGACATTTCAGTATTTTGAGACTGCTTTCTAAGAGCCAGTAAGTTTTCTTTAGTAATAGTGATAAGCTGAAATTTCTGAAATTTCTATGCCAGAATTGTTCCAGTCCTAGTCACTCCCCTTTCATTGGTTAATTTCAGTGCCAATGAAAGAGCCATGAATCACTTTTCTTGACGCATAGTTCCCACCTATGGGTATTCACAGAATTGCCTTGTACAGTTGTGCATGCTGTGCACTGGACAAGTCTGGGGGTACCGTTTACATTGCAAACATGTAGATTTGTATAGTTATTATGATATCTTTCCAGAAGAGAGCAATGAAATGTCTGACTCTAATTAAAACAGGTTATTGTGATAATTTTCAAACACACACAAGTATTTTAAGAGGCACCTTTTTCTAATTTGCACATTGAGAGATTGACGAAGTCAGTTTTACTGAGTGGATCTCGTACCAGTGGAGAAAGAACAGTTTTGCTTTATGATCAGAACGCTGAGAAAGAACTGTTCTGCAAATCACGCTTTATTTTTTTCATATGCTACCCCATTTTGCTGCAGTTGCTGACTCTGCAGCATTTGGGATTGCGGCGACCTCAAAGCTGGACTTAGGATATTCCCTTTCAAGGGGCTTGAGTGCCAATCAAGTGGTCGAGAAGGCCAGGGCTGAAATGGGCAAGGGTTGATACCTGAAGAAAATTGGAGTTCCAAAGCACTAAGTAGAGAATTGAGGCAAATTATTTGGTGATATAGATCTTTAAAAATTATAACTAACACACACACGTATGTTTGTGTGTGTATGCATATATAATTTTTAAAGTCAAATGTTCCTATCTTGCATTAATTTAGTTCACTGAAACATTAATGGGTTCTTATCATATTTTTGTCTCCAAAAGCCTTCTTTCTTTGGCATTGCACTATTTAGGGTAAAGGTTTGGCTGTATTTAAGGTAAATCCAAAATCACAATGACTTACATAGGATTGATTTTTATTCTTCTCTCTTAAACAACACAATCTGAATTGCTCACATTATTTCAGCTCAAATATCACTTGTCTTAAATTTTAGTCACATGGCCATGTCTAGCTGCAAGTGTCTGAGAAATGCGTTCCTTAACTTCGGCTACCATGAATGAGCCCAGCTGAATATTTTATTACTAAGCATAAAGGGAAGACTCTGTCACAGGCTGTTCTCAATAACCTCATAATTTAGTTTAAAAAAGAACAAGACAACCACTTTTCCAGTGGAAGCTTTTTTTTCTTTAAATATTTCATCTTGACCCTTTATAAAACTTCTAAAAATCCAATTGGAAGTGCTAATAACCCAAAAAGGAGCCCTGGTGTTGCAACGGTTAAGTGTTTGGCTGCTAACCGAAAGGCTGGTGATTCAAACCTTCCCAGCAGCTCTGCAGGATAAAAACTTGGAGATCTGCTCCCATACACATTGTGGCTTAGAAAACCCTATAGGCATTTTTACTTTGTCACATGGGTCTCTATGAGTTGAAATCGACTCAACAGCACCTAACAACAACAGTAACCCTAACTGGGAAATCAAATTCTGTGAAGCTTGTTTACCTAAATCTATTAGCTACTATGAGCTGGGCCAAAGTCTTCATTAAAGTGGTTGTAATAACATAATAATAGAGTCAGTCATTCAATATTTATTGAGCAATACATTGCTTATATTAGTTCTGAAAAACATACCAGAAACAAAGTAACAAAGTATACTCCTAGTATTCATTTTATCTCTGTCATACAATTTCATCCAAAACATCTAAATTCATAAATATCAGGGGGGAAAAAGGCCAACTTGCCATTAATTATTTATACCATAAAAAATAGTCTATCTCTGGCAATTTAATATTTTGTCATAGGCATCTGAATATAAGGCCTTTACTTTTGCAATAGTTAAATACAACAAAACAGTAGGTTAATTTTCCAACAATCTTACAGTCAGGAAATTTTTTGCATAAGATATTTGAGTACTACATCTAATGGAGTGAAATATGTTACACACCAAAACTAACCTGTCTTAAAATTTGCTTTAAAGAATAATATGAGGTTAAATTAAAACAAAAAACGAGTTTGACAAGGAACTTCAAGAATACAGAACACACTGTCTATGATAGTGAACACACACAATCAGCTCCAATTATTTGAGAATAATCACTTTTTTGATATCAGTTTGACTCATCAGTGTATACTGAGGGTGAATTTTAATGACAGCTGACAAAACATGGTCCTTGGGAACTGAGTGACCAGGTACACCTCTCTATTAAATTGCCTTTATAGGCTAACACAGATGACTAGTTCTCTGCCTGACAGAATTTTGCCAGTAGGCATTTCTTCACTTCTGGATCATGATAATCACAACATGCTGAGTCAGATGCCTTTTGTCCTTAGGCTCTTTACACCTAACAGAACAATGATGAATTTACACACAGGGTTCTTCTACTTAGTCTAATTCAGCCTGTGTGTTTCTTTAAGCAAAATAAATATGTGCATTTTATGACACTAGCTTTTACTTTCTTAGAAAAGAGTATCCAGACAATAAAGAATATATCTTTGTGGGTTAAAAATAAAATCTTCCAAGGCATACCACAATCCGATTATGCAGAATGTAGCAATTCGCACAATATGTGTGTCAGCCCCAGTTCTTTACCCCCCTGTTTGTAGATAGCATTTACTGACCCATGAACACAGCATTCGGGTGGACACAAAACGTGTGGGAGTTCAGGGAGACTCCACATGAGTAAAAAGTAAATGTGTTAAATATACGACTGAGAAAGCGGGGTGGCGGTGACAACCCCCCTCACCCACCCTCAGGCCACACTTTCCGGAAATGTTTGAACCAGAACTTGCTTCCCATACAGAAAGAAGGCAATGCCGTTCTAAGAAACACGAACAGCCGTGCAACCCATATCTTTTCTTACTCATGCATTCGACCACTTACACTAAAAAATGTCTTCGAAGAAAAGGGAAAGATAGGTCAACCCATAGTTTCATTACTTTTCAGTCCTTCCTTACTCGTCAGTATGCCAAAGTTAGAGTGTTGGTAGAATAGACACATATCAAGAAGTAAAATAAAAACAGTTGAGTTAGTTATGTGCAACGTTTGCACTCTGCTGGTAAGAATGAAGTCTCATTACATATGCATGTACCGAGCTACCTAATGTGAATTGTGGTGATTTCCGTGGTTCTGCATACAAGTAAAATGCTCTTATATTTGCTTTTGAAACTGGCATTGTACATTATAAAAGATGAATGATAAAATTCATACTAGTAATTCAAAGTTTTAGTTTTTCTTTACTTAGCACAACATGAGATGGCATGGCAATTAAAAAAACAAATCATGACAAGTTGTGAGAGAGATCACAGAAAAATGGAAAAAGCTTTATATTTTTATCACCTTTAATGGCACTTCTTTTCCTGTGGCCCCATATTTTCATTTTGCACTGGGTTCTGTAATTTATATAAACTGGCTGTGTGACCTCCAGTGTGGGAGTCCCTCAGCAGCCTCTACAAGTCTGATTCTCTGTCCCTCTACCCCCCAGAGAATCTACAAGCTACCCGGTCTTTAATAAATTCCTTTTTTATTTAATCTAGCTAGAGTGGATTTTATTCTTTGCAGCTAAGCACATAGACTGATAATAATAATAAAATAATGGATAAAATTTATAGATTCCAACTTTATGTCTAGCACATATTCTCATAATGATGAGAGGACTATTACCTATATTTTACAGATGAGATAGCCTAGGGTTAAAAATCAAATAAATTGTCAGAGTTTACTAGCTAATACATCAAACCTAAGAAGTCTGACTTCTGACCTGTGTGGAGCTGCTTTTATATAAATGTCCTTTAAAACATTGTTGATCCCTATGGCAAGAATTTGACTAAGTTCTAAATAGGCACTGTGCCACCTAAACAAACAGCCATTATTAGATTCCAAGACTGTAAATCTTTGAATCAAGTATTGTTGCTGAAACATAATTCTTTGTTCCAATGAAATGTGTTTTCTGAGAACTACGTTGGTGGTGACCAAGTATGTTCAATAGCTTTTATATCTCTGGGAATTTTTGTCTCTGGATTTTACTTCCCTAGATTTTAGGCTTCTGGATTTCACGAGATTTTATCATATATGATTGCATTGATTAAGAAAAGCAGACAAGGTGAAAAATATAGATGGTTTTAAAAATCATTTTCTCTTTTTCAGAGGTGTGAAAGTAGCTTTCCCAGCAAGTATTTTTCAGGCTGCTTTGGGCACTGTTGCTCTTACTGAAGTTCACACAGATATCCTGGAAGAATGCAAAGTTTTGTCATGACAACTGGTTTTTGACAGGTTCCTCACACATAAGTGAGGGACAAGGCTGATATAAGCAATAAAGTCTGAAATTGATGGACTCTGGGAGCTTGGACGATCCCTACCTATACTAAGTTTAGGCATTCTTCCATGAGTCCCTCAGCCTGTGAAAATTAACTCACTCTGATTTAGGGATGGGGGCATTGGTGGTTCAGTGGAAGAACTCTCATCTTCCATGTGGGAGACCTGGATTCGATTCCCCGCCAATGCACCTCAGGCCCACCCACTAGCGGTCTGTCAGTGGAGGTTTGTGTGTTGATATGATGCTGAACAGGTTTCAGTGGAGCTTCCAGAAGCAGTCAGAATAGGAGGAAAGGCCTGATGAGCTACTTCTGAAAATCAGCCAGTGAAAACCCAGTGGATCACAATGGTCCAATCTGCCACACATCATGGGGACTGTGCAGGACTGGGCAGCATTTCCTTCTGTTTTGCATGGGGTGGCCATGAGTCAGGGCCAATTCACCGCAGCTAACAACAATAACAACAATTTAGGGACGCATGTTATTTCAGTTTTTAGGTGCTGATAAAAGGTAATGGAGACATGGTGCTTTAAAAAAGTATGCAGGTTGCAGTAAAAACAAAAACAAAAACAAAAACATATAATGTGGGCCAAAGTTTGCAAGTTAAAACACTACAGACCATAAAGGTGAGGATTATAGGACAATTTTTTTTATGGGTAGGATTGTGTCTTTATGATTTATTCTAAAATAACAAAACAATCTGAAACAATGAAGTGCTTCTCCGTGCCTCATGAATATAGATGAATTCAGTTCATGACAGAACAAGTCATTGGCTGTTTCTGCCAAACAGCCAAAGGGGATGATTGATTGTTTTATGCAGAATCTCGCACTGTCTAAAGGTACTTGAAATCTGTGGTTGATGAAATGCAAATCACTGCCAAAAATGAATGTAACTCTTGAATATTATCACAATATTTATACTAGTGACCAAAAGTACTTGAGAACTAATAATCACAAACTTCCCACATCCATTACAGATATCCTTATACAAGCTATGTTTTTATTACTCATTTAAACAAAACTTTCATTACCTTTAGTATATATGTACATATATATATGCATGAAATGAGCAACTAAAGCTAATCATACCTATTTTCTAGTAAAAATAGATATGATTGCTTCAGTTGCTCACTTTATGCATACTAGTGGGTTACTGTTTTCATGAGAAAATATTTCTCTGACCACAAGTTAATATAAGCAAGTGGTTTATTTGGTTTACAGTCAAATAAAGAATATGTTCCTTCCTGAATTGTAGATCACATTAATTTTTATTTACTTAAAATCTAAAATTGTATCTTTATTTGACTAAACCAAACCCATGGCCATCGAGTCAATTCTGACTCATAATGACCCTATAGGACAGAGTAGACCTGCCCATAGGGTTTCCAAGGAGCAGCTGGTGGATTCAAACTGTCAACCTTTTGGTTAGCAGCCAAGCTCTTAACCACTGCACCACCAGGGCTTCTTATTTGACTAGGTAACCATTTATTACTATGTACTTATTTTTCAAATTTCTAGTCACTTAGAACTATTTTGAGGGGAAAGATCACTTACTTTTTCTTCTGTCTATAAATATGTTATCTTAATTTGAGCTCCCCTAAATGCAGATTCCAAGACATAGACTTGGATTTATTTGGAAGGCAATCACAGGAAGCATCAGTGAAGAAGCCGGAAAAGTAAGAAGGGAATGAGAAGTTAGTACTGGCTTGCAAAATTGAGATTGCTGCTATAAGCAAGAGAGTCCCTTTCTGGTACAAACAGTTAATACTATAGGCTACTAACGAAAAGGATGGTGGTTCTAGTCCACCCAGAGGTGCCTCAGAAGAAAGGCCTGGTAATCAACTTCTGAAAAATCAGCCATTGAAAACCCTGTGGAGCACAGGGTTCTACTCTGGCACACATGGAGTTGCCATTAGTTATAGTTGGCTCGACAGCAACTGGTTATTAGTAGCAATAGAAGTATTTACCAGAAAAATGAAGATGCTTAAGGATGCTGTATGCGATGCTCTGTCTGGCGATGTTAGTTAGCGATCCACAGGTAGCAGATGCTTTTGGTGCCCTGTGCTTGTTCTGCCAGCCTATCGCTGATCATAGCTGCAGCAGAGGACGACAGTTCTGGGCAAGCTCAGACTCATGCTGACAATATCCCCCCTCAAGCGGGTGCCAGGAGTAGGACTGCCAGATTTACAAAAGAAAAAAGATACAAAATGCCTAGTTAAATTTGAATGTAGATAAACAATGGATTATTTTTAATGCAAGTATGAAATATTTATACTTAAAAAAATTTGTTGTTTATCTGAAATTCAAATGTATAACTGGATCTAAGAGACAAAGGTAAAAGCTGCAATGAATTTTATGACCTAGTGTCAGAAGTCACACAACACTTCCATCCTATCCTATTGGTCACACAGGGCTAGCCATAATTTATTACAGGAGGGGACTACGTAAGGGTGTGACCACCAGGGGGCAAGGGCCATTGGGAGCCATCCTGGAGGCTGGTGAACATACCAACCAGCTAATGAGTATATTAATATTTCTTGCAGAATATATGTTTCCAGAAGAAATTATAATAAGAGTACTCTAACAGCCTTAGATTCGAGAGAAGAACAATTTTTCACCAGAGCTAAACTAAATCTTGGTTTTTCACTTGTATACACAGGGAAATGTAATGTTACTACTGTGCTCTGCCCTTATAGGAAAAGGGTAAAGCAAGGATGTGAGCAGAATTCAGCCCAAAGTCATGTTTGGCTTCGCCTGGTAAGCGCAATTAATGAATATACAATTAAATGCTTTAGAGGAGTTTAGCTCTCCACTTTGCCATCACTCTCTACGGCCTTAAATTGTACAGGTTATATGCTATCTGTCTAAACCCCAAAGCCATTTGCAATCCTTGCCTTAAAATAAATTGTAGGTGTGGAAAAAAGAGGCCCAGGATGGAAAAAAGGGAATGAGAGAGGGCTCTTGAAGCAAGCACACTCATCTGTTCTCCTTCTCTGTGGAGGATATTACAAGAACAAATAAAGGTCTTGGCAGTATCATGAAGGATTTAACACAGGCAGGAGAACAGTGTTCTTGAGAGTGAAGTTTGTTAAATACCAAAGTAAGGAAATGGAAACTCCTTCTCTGGAGGTCTTTAGAAATAGGAAAGATTCTAATCTGTCTGGAAGAATTTAGGTGTGGTTTTTCTTGGGGGTAAATGGGTTGGTTTACATAACTTCACAAAGTTTCTTCTATAATTTTTTTGACCCTCTTCTATGATTTTTTTTTTTTTTTTTTTTTAGTTATTCCCTATCCCTCCTCCCACTCTCACACACAAAAAGGCCCCTTAGGTGCAGACTATATCATGACTCCAACACAAAGCTCAGCAATCCTTTTTTCTGGGAAATGGGAGACCACCCACACTGAACCATGATAGGCTGCCCCCTAAAATCTGCATATTTGGCTTACTGTAAATTGTCTGTCATTTCATTCTTCTATTTGTATAATTATTTTCAAAGTTTGGTTATTAGTATTATTGAAATAATTTCTACTATTTTTTATCTTCTCTCCTCATGCAAAAATACTCTGATTAACTTTTAGTATATCTGGTAATATATGTATACTTCTTAAGCTCAACACTTTTATGGAAAGAAAAAAGTAGTCTGTAATTTATGCTTTATCCAAGCTTCATCATTTTCAATGTGTGTGTTCTCATGTGAAGAAATCCAATGCTTCCAACATATTCTTTGAATGTTAAGTTTTCTTTTCTAAACAAACAATGTGATGATCAATTTCAATCTTATGCCCAGGCTTCTATACAAGTGTGTTTCCCATTAAAGTTCATCATAACTTTTCCAAATGTGTTTCTCAAACAAGTCAAGGTTCTTTTATCCCCACATAGCTAAATAGTCTTGATTTAATTTGAGAAACATTTCACATATCTGAGGTCAACAGAAATTGGATATGTCTGAGTGCCACTGTTAAAAACTTTATTGTACTAATGGAAAGATATAATATACATCACCTTTTTTATGCGAAGTCTAGAAACTTCCTTCTTTGATGTGTGGGCTATAACTTTCAGTGTGTTGGCTCAGTGAATCTTAACTTCTAAAATCCAGGGTTTTATTTTGTTTGTTTGCTTGCTTGCTTTTTTTTAGTTTTAGTTGTCTCAGTAATTTATTGTGAACATTTTCAAGCTTATAGTAAAGTTGAAAAAAGTTTACAGTGAGCACCAATACATCTATCACCTTTTAACCTTTTACCACACCCAAGCTTATTTTTAATAAACATAAACTATTACCTCCTACCCCCATAGTCTGACACAGAGGTTACCTTGAGAAACTCTGATATGTAAAAGACAGTCTGTAGCCTGTGTATCCCTACCAGACAAAAAAATTTGGACAAGCTTTATATTCTGCAGTTTAAATTATAATGATAGTAGATTAAAAAATAATAATGACTACAATAAATTAAAACACATTAAACATATGGAAATTCATGAGTCATAATGAAACTTTAACAAAAAATTCCTGGGTCATCTTTGGCATTTTTTAGCACCAACTAGCTCTTCTGAAAGTGGTTCAGTGAAGGGAAAGAATGAAGCATTTGTCCCGTTTCCCCTGTACAAACTATCTTTCTGGGTAACTAAGGGACTGCGGCATCAGGATTGAAGAAAGGCCCATTAACAACCTGTGATATGCAGATGACATAACCTTGCTTGTTAAAAATGAAGACAACTTGAAGCATTTACCAATTAAGGTCAAAGACTACAGCATTCAATATGGATTATGCCTGAATGTGAAGAAAATGAAAATCTTCACAACTGGACCAATAAACAACATTATGATAAATGGTGAAGAAACTGAAGTTGTCAATGATTTCATTCTACTTGGATCAATAATCAATATCTATGGAATCAATGTCTATAGGGTCACTGCGAGTCGGAATCGACTTGATGGCAACAAGTTTGGATTTTGGAGCTTTGGTGGCACAGTGGTTAAGAGCTTGGCTGCTAACCAAAAGGTCGTCAGTTTGAATCCACCAGCCGTTCCTTGGAAACCCTATGGGGCAGTTCTACTCTGTCCTACAGGGTCGCTATGTGTCAGAATCAACTTGATGGCACATAACAACAACAACATGGAAGCAGAAATCAAGAAATCAAATGACGTAGTGCATTGGACAAATCTGTTGCAAAAAACCTCCTTAAACTTTTAAAAAGCAAAGATGCCAGTTTGATGACTAAGGTGCACTTCACCCAAGCTATTGTCTTTTCAATTGTCTCATGTACATTTGAAACCTGAACGATGGAAAAGGAAGACAGAAGAAGAATTGATGTATTCGAATTATGGTGTTGGTGAATACTGAATACACCGTGGACTGCCAGAAAAATGAACAAATCAATCTTAGAAGAAATACAACCAGAATGTTCCTTAGAAGTGAGGATGGCAAGACTTTAGCTTTCTTACTTTGGACACGTCATCAGAAAAGACCAATCACTAGAAAAAGACATCATGTTTGGTAAAGTGGAGGGTCAACAAAATGAGGAAAACCCTCAGAGACTGACACATAGCCACAACGATAGACTCAAACATACCAAAAAACATCATGAAGATGGAACAGGACAGGCAACATTTTGTTCTGTTATAAATAAGGTTGCCATGAGTCAGGGTTGGCTCAACGGCAACTAACAAAAGCAGTAACAAACAGTTGATGAAAGAAAGTTACTTGAAAAATATCAGCTAATAAATGCAGACAGAATGAAAAGAAACATCACAGTTTTGCAACCTCTAATAAAATAAAGGAGCCAGCAAACACCAAAGGCTGCTAAACCTTTAGGAGAAAGATTGATAAGGAATTTTATAATTGGTTAATCATGCTGACAACACCTGAATCTACTAATCAATCTTAATACCACTAAAAGTGAGACTGAAGACATTGTGGGTGCCTTGAATGATATAATAAGTACACAATGTCACCTATAAAGTATTTTTCACACACACAAAAAATTGCACCAGAGTCTAAATTAAGCCTCTGAGTAGATCTAGCTCCCAGTTTGCGGGAAAATATGGAGGATGGAAGCACAAGATAAATAGTACCACGAAGAAGCAAGCAACCAAATCCATAAAGAGGGACGTCCTACAGAACCAATGACCTGGTATCTCCAACAACTAAAAGATATTGAAAGGGAGGGTGAAGTGGTAAGAGAAAGGAGATTAAAAGAAACTTAGGAAACACATCAATGAAATACTGTGGACCTTATTTGAATTTTGATTTTAACAAGCCAACTGTAAAAAGACATTGTTGGAGAAATTTAAACATGAACTGAATATTAAATATTAAGCAATCATTAAATTTATTTAATACTAAGTTGTTATAAATGGCATTGTGGTTATATTTAAATGGCAAAAAAAAAAAAAGTTCTTATCTGTTAGTTACATACCAAAGTAATTTATAGGTGAAATTATCTACTAGATGTTTGCTTTAAAATACTCTGGGAAAGCGTTTTAGACTATGCATTAATAACATTTTATATCACAGAAATGTTTGCTTCGTTGTTGACATTTTAATCCTTTATTATATTAGTAGTCTTGACTAAAGACCTTTATTAATTTCAGCCAGAGTTTAAATACACTCCATAATAAACATAGCAATAATTAATAAAATGGTTGCAAATTGAAAACAAAAAACCTCTGGGGGAGATGGTGGATGGTGGAGAGATCGATAAACAAGATTAGCAAGATTTTATTTACTCTTATATATATATGTTTGAAATTTCATTAAAAGAAGTTAAAAAATAATAAAAAATAATTTTATCGGAAGGGATGATAAAGGAAGTCACATTAGAGAAAAAGAATAGAGTATGCTAGTGTTTATTAGTTTTCAAATATATGTTACACTAAAGAAATAAAGTTGGTGCATAGAAATACATTGAAAAATTAGGCTGAAGTTATATTGTGTATGAGGTTCCCAGGTGGGATAAACAGTTTGTGCTGGACTACTAACCTAAAGGTCAGTGGTTCGAACCTACCCAACGGTGTTACAGAAAAAAGGCCTGGTGATCTGCTTCTGTAAAGGTTACAGCCAAGAAAACTCTGTGGAGAACTTCTACGCTATAACACATGGGATCACCATGAGTCAGAATCAACTTGATGGTAACAAGTCTGGTTTTTTAAAAATACATATTGTGTATAAGGTAGGGAGGCTGTCCTTCAATACCATATGTCTTAGTCATCTAGTGCTGCTCTAACAGAAATACCACAAGTGGATGGTTTTAACGAAGAGAAGTTTATTTCCTCACAGTTAAAGTAGGCTAAAAGTCCAAATTCAGGGCGTCAGCTCCATGGGAAGGCTTTTTCTGTCGGCCTTCTTCTCTTCAGTGTTCCCCCAGACTAGGAGCTTCTCTGTGCAGGGACCCCAGTCCAAAGGACGCGCTCTGCTCCTGGCACTGCTTTCTTGATGGTATGAGGTCCCCGATTCTCCACTTGCTTCCCTTTCCTTTTATCTCTTACAAGAGATAAAGGTGGCGCAGGCCACACCCCAGGGAAACTCCCTTTACGTTGGATCAGGGATGTGACTTGGGTTAGGGTGGTGTTACAATCCCACCCTAATCCTCTTTAATGTAAAATTACAATCACAAAATGGAGGGCAACCTCACAACACTGGGAATCAGGGCCGAGCCAAATTGATACACACATTTTTTGGGGGACACAACTCAATCTATGACACCATATTAAGGATTTGAGAATTTATTTTGTATTAAATATCAAACCAATAAGAAATTTACACTGAATAGTAACATAATTATCCCTGTTTTGAGAAAAATAAGTTGCCTTCAAAAATGTTATAATTAACAAGTATGAAGTCACTGGCGCATAACTTTAAAAAACAAAGAAAACAGCACTTTTATTTTAAAAGAAAATTATAATAGTGAAAAGGCATTTTTCAAACTATTTCCACTTCCAGAGATTCTGAGATGTTCTTCCCTCTTCCCCTCCCATCATCACTCCCCACCCAACATTAAGTTGAGAATCTTGGTTTAATGGAGGAAGAATAAAAGAAAATACTAGACGGAAAGACAGAGAAACACCGAAGTGAGAGAAACAAGCAGAATGAATGTCGAAGCCACCATAAACCTCCACTATCCAGAGTCATGCCATGGTCCCCACTGATAAAATACAGAAAAAAAAGCATGAAGGTATTGTGCCCAGACAAATTCCTGGCAGAGGCTGTCTTCAGCTCAAACAGACAAGCAACTGGTCTCTAGAATCCAAAGCAAGAAAATCAAGGAGAGCGAATAATGAAACTTTCAGTAGTGGTTTGTGAAGCATCAAGTTCGGTAGCACTCGGCCACTCTGTCAGCCTCTCTAGCCAAGCACGAGCTTTCTCCAAACATGGAGGGCTCCAGTGACTCATTTCTTGGGAACGCTAAACAAAGCTTCATTGGGTAAGTCGCTGACAGGCGTCCTCGAGAGATTTGGCAGCAGCTTTAGGCTTTGCAGGCGGTCTTGCAGAGGAAGCAGAGAGATGAGGTCACAGCGTTCAGGAAAAGCCTCCTAACAGAGACAAGGATTTGAGATTAGAGAACAGACACAAGTGACAAGAAGCGGTGGTATTGATGAGTGGAGAACTAACTACCCAACGTCCTGCACTGATGGTGGGAGTGATGGACAAGAAGAAAAACGAGGAAAAAAGAGAATGAGGCGGGTGATAAAAGATATTAAGAAGAGTGAAGGAAGGAAAGAAAATGTCAAAGTGAGTGTTGAACCACCCTGAAGAAAACCTTTATACATCTTTAGTATATAACACATCTATAGCAACACAAACCCAGGAAGAATAATTCCAAGGTATAAGGTCTTTGAGATCGGGTTACCTTCTCCCTAAGATCTGTCTTTTAAGATGAGACATTCAACTATTTGGAACTTTTTTTGTCTGAAGTGAAAAATAGTCTGCCTGAACAAATTCTTACATACCCAGTATCCATGTCTACTCAAGAAGAATAAGTATAGAAGCAATTTTGCTAGAAGTTCATTTTTGTTTAAAAATATGGCATATGTTATCTCTTGTCTGTCACCTGCTCAGGCTCACCACACACTGTGAAGGTGGCTGTCCCAACAAAGGAGCTGGGCCATCCAGCCTATTCACAGCAATCATGTGCGTGTGCGTGTGCGTGTGTGTGTGTGTGTGTGTGTGTGTGTGTGTGACAGAGAGATTCCATTTTTCCCTTTTCCCTTTGCTCTAGTTCCCAGCTCCATTCCCAGTGTCTTCCCAATCTTTGATACTCTGTGCTTTCTCTCTCCCTTGTTATCACCCCTGGGACTTTACAGTGTGATTTTTGTTCATCTGACTTTGACTTTTACTATCCGCTAACATAGGAGCAGCTTTTAATGCTAGCACTGAAAAGACAGGAAGAAGCTGGTGCAAATTGCAGGGGTCCAGAGGACTGCAAGAGGGTCTAAGCTCAACCATGATGTGCATCAATAATAAGATTTATAACAAGTCAGTTCTTGCTGGGAGGCCCTCCAAAACTCTATCTCCTGGGCCTGATCCTCCTCTTCCTGGCCCTGCTACTAGTTGCTTTGCTTACTTACCTTCATCTGACTTAAATAAAAGAGCAATTCTCAACTTCAACTGCACAGGAGAGATAACTCAGGGACTTTAACAAATGTTGATGCTGAGGTCCCAGTCTCAGGGATTCCACTGTAATTGGTCTGGGGTGCTGCCTGCGCTTTGGGATCTTTTAATACTCCCTAAGTAATTTTATCACGTAGGCAATGTTAGAAAACACTGCCCTAGAAACATAACCCAGGATTCTGATTGCCTAGGGGTACCCCAGTCTGACATATTCCTATGCATTTAGATAGGGGAGAAAAGGGGGCTGGACACATGATAACTGGAATATCATTTATTAATAAAATAATCAAAGATAGGAAACACTATAGAATCAATGTTTTCCTTTGCTGTGGAATAGAATGCAGAGCAACGAAAGGAAAGGCTGTCGTCTTTTCTGAGTGGAATGGACAGTATCTGGGAAAAAAATCAGCTTTTCCCACCAACATTCATTCTAACCAGTACCACTTCCTCCTTCCAACCAGAAGTCTCTTTGTTCAGCTGTCTACCCAACCTGCCTAGCCAACCCCATCTCCAGCAAGTGGATCTTGATTGCGTACCAATAATCATAGCAATACTATCTCCTTTGCCCATGATTGTTTTTGGATGGGCATGTGACTCAGTTCTGGTTAAGAAGATATAGAGGAAAACATTCAGGGAGGGGTTCCAGGACAGGTTTCCTTTCTCCTCAGAAAATGACCTCTTCTTCCTCTCAGTAATATGTCAGTGTGAGACACCTGGAACTGCTACAGATGTCTTGTGATGATGGAAGGCAGCCTGAAAAAAAAGACCCTGTAGAGGAATACAGGATTTAAAATTAGCTGAGACCTTGTATTGTTTTTCCTACAGCTACCATAACAAATTACCATAAACAATGGAAATTAATTCTCATAGTTTTGGAGGATAAAAGTCTGAAATCAAGGTGTAGGCAGGGTCATACTCCCTTTAAAGGCTCTAGGGAAGAATCCTTCTTTGCCTCTTCCCAGCTTCTGGTGGCTCTCGGCAATTTTGGCATTATTTGACTTAAAGCTGCATCACTCCAATTTCTGCCTCCATTTTCACATGGTCTTTTTCTCTGTTCCTCTGTGTGTCCTCTCCCCTTCTTATAAGGACACCAGTCATTGGATTTAGGGTTCACCCTAATCCAGATGAAATGACCTCATCTTAACTAATTATATCCGAAAGACTCTATTTCCAGATAAGGTTATGTTCTGTGGCTCTGGGTGGACATAAATTTCGGGGAAACTCCATTCAACCACTATGTACCTAGAACTCTGGCCCTGATTATATACAGCCTAGAATTATCCTACCTTTGACCTTGTTACGGGATGCAAGACATTTCAACAAGTAGAGTTCAGTTCCTGATATTCAACTGAAAAACATCCTAACTGATAGAATACCCTTATTCCAAAGTTAAGGCATATCATAGCCTGCTAGTGGATCTGTGCACGATGAATCAGAAGAACTTATACTCTGGGTTATTGGAAGCAACAACCAGGATTAATTTAATGATAAACAATGTAAGATCCAAGGCTTAGAAGCTGGCTCTTAACTGGGAAAAAGCCATAGCCAGATATTATGATTTTCTAATGCGTTTCTCTCATGTGGAACTCCAGACAATAGCCTTAGGGTCATTCCACAAGTTAAATGAATCTTCTTAAATTAATACGAATGTGAACTTGTTATGTTACCATAGCTATTCAGTTTAGGTGTGATCCATATCTAAGTAACAAAATGAAGTTAATAAAAAATAGTTTATTCAAATAAGAATATTATATAAAAAAATGAAGTGAGAAGAAAAAATAGCTGCAGGGAAGGAAGAATTTAAGCTATGGAAGCTAGAATTTATTCGTAAAGAAACTGTCAAGTTTATCAATCCAATAATGTTCTTGGTAAATTGTCTTGTCATGGGGCTTCCGACAGGCAATGCCTGAACTTTTAGAGAAAACAGAATAAAAAATACCAAGAGATCATGTTAAAGAACAGAAATAATAAGGGTAGTGGAAATCATTTTCAACATGGGCCACACCAAGACAAACAATTATGGAAGTGCACATGTAATTCCTTGAGTCATTAATTTGTAAATGACAAAGATCGGAAATAAGGGATTTTCTTCACCCAAAAGACATCCTAGTTACTAAAGCTATGATACAAAATATAACAAAAGTCAACAAAAGGAAATTGAAAAGGAATGTATGTAATTACCCCAAAGACAGGATGTGTGACATTTTTCACCAACTAATATTACAATAGGTAGATGGATTAGCTAGCTATACAATCTGACTTAGAAAATACAGAACGGATTATTTAAAATAATGTTATGTAAAGGGCTTAGTTGACTTTCTTTTGTCAAATAGTATTCACACTTTAGTGACAATATTTTAAGAGTTTATGAGTAAAAGTAGGAATGCAGTAAAATAGTTTTAGACCACCTACATGTAGCATACATTAAATTACACAATGCATTCCTTTTAGTGAATCCTCTTTTTATAGCATTCACTCCAGCTATTGATAGAAACTGCACACAGGGTTATGATATTTAATTAATTCACAAAATGCAGCTGTACTTCACGCTCTTCACAGCTGTCCAATAATTTTAATGTAAATAAAATAAGAGAGAGAAAATTCTATTAGAAATAATGTTAAATTCTCATATTTAATTTAGGGGGGAAGGTCAATTGACACACACTCTAGGCAAGTGTTATGGTAAAAATTAGGGTCAAGTAGGCAGGCCATAGACCCAAGAAGTGATGTGTGTATGTGAAAATGCCATATTATAAGGTGTACCCACAAGATAATAGCACCATGTCACCTGAATTGGCCAGACTCTTGATTACAAGTGACAAAAATCTAAAACCAGCTTCGACCAAGTTGGAACTATGTTGACTGGCCCAATCAAACTACAGTAAAAGCAGATATGGAGCTAGCTTGGACCAAACACTCAAATACCATTTGACTCGATTTTCTCTTGCACTGCATGTTAGTTTCATTTTCTTCTACTGCTAATCCACTATTTATATGTAGCAAGAAAGAGGGCTGCTGGCAGCTTCTAGGCTCATACACTCATAGCTTACTAATAGGCAATGAAAATATTCCAGTGAAGGATTATGATGGGCCTGGCTTGTGTGTTTGTCCAATAGGGCAGGGTTATGAGGCCCAGTTAAATTTAGGCACCCACCTATAGACAAAAAACTGTGGCCAAGAGAGGTGGGTCATGCAGACTCTGTTCTTATCATTGGCTCTCTAACAAACGTCTCATGATGTAGATAAGGTAGAAAAATGAAGATACAATAATGATACATATATGATAAGTTCTAATAAGTAGTAATCAGAATAGAGGTAGAAACAGTCTGTACAGGATTATCAGGTTACTAACTTTAAAACCTATTGCTGTCGAGTTGATTCTGACTCATAGTGAACTGTAAGACCCCCTTATTTTCTAGATAGAAAAACTGTAGGCCCACAACACGAATTTTAACAATATTTTTAAGTATATAAGCATTATTTGATGGTTAATATTCTAATTTCTTAATACTTGTCTTTCTTCATAAAGGTGATTTTTAGGAAGGTGATGTTTTCCTGATTCCACTACAGTATATGACTTATGTATTTTGTCAATTTCTCATTCATGATATTAGACTATCAATAACTTTCTATATATTATCTCGTTTTGAAAAGAATATGGAATTCACGTAGTTATATACTTACTAAATAAAAGACTATAAAATTTAATTCAAATAAAGGCAACCAAATACCATTGATTTCACTGAATATACAAAGGTGGCTGTTGGTGGCCCTCTATTCCACCTCACCACGTACAACTTTTATTTCTTTCTTTTCCCCTCTCCCCTACCTGCCTATATCCATCAGAACTCTTGGATGTTAGTTAAAGAAACTCTAACCAAACTAGAAGAAGTAAAAGGGGCATTTGGGGGGAAACTGTGGGAAGGATAGAACCTCAAGGATGATTGGAGTCAGGAACTCTAAGTCACCAGGTCTTCCTCTACTTCCCAGTTCTGCCTCTCTTTGTATGTTGGCGTTGAACTCTTGGTCCGGCTTCTTCACGGGGCCGAAAACATGGCCTATGGCATCTCCCAGCTTAAATCACAGATTTATCACCAGGAATGGAATACTCCTCTTCTTAGTTTCACTCTGAAAAAATCTAGGGGGAATTACTCTGCTTAGTCCTACTTGGATTGCATGCCTACCCTTAATGCCAAGAGTGTGGAGAGCTATGATTGCTAGTCTGACAAGGCCACAGGATTGGGGATGAAGCAGTGTCCCGAAGGACGGCCTCTTTCCGAAAGATGAGGGCGCTCAAAAGGCAACGTAATACCTAATTATAATATTTCCCTTCCCTTTGCCTTTCTCTTTCCTTTTCCCTCTTGCTTATGTCTGTTTCTTTTTTCCATTTCTCTTCCCTTCTTTCCCCTCTCCTCTTCCTTCTTGTATATTCTTCTCTTCTCTTTTCTTTCCTTCACTTTCATCTCTCCTTTTCTCTCCACAAGTCTTCTCTTCTCCCCTCCCCTCTTCTCTTCATCCTAACCATTATCTTTTCCTTTTTCTTTTCTCCTGCTCCTCCTTTTCTCTCACTTTCCTTCTCTTCCTCCCTAACATTTGTTAATGGTTCATGCCTACCGACGGCACCTACAGCCATCACCTATATAAGTGGTAGAAATCTGGTGACTTTCACCAGATTTGATGTCTGCTTCTTATTGAATTACCCAGATCACTAGTCAAAGAATAAAGAACTGGGCAGAGCCAAAATTAGCTGTTAGTCTACCTTCACTGTCCAACTTTATGGAAAATCGCCAAGCTCCTTGGAAATTGTGAAAACAGATTTTTTTCTTTTGTTATAATCACAAATACATGAAATAAAAATTATTTTCTAAAACCTCAGAAAGATTAAAATTGCAATGCAAAGACGTCTCAAGCCCTTTGTGTCTTTTATAAAAAAGATTTATTTAACTACTTTCAAATACGTAGTGCCTCTAATTTAAGTGATTATTGAATTTTACTCTGTTGTTTGCTTTGTGGGGAAAGGTGGTAATAAATGCACCATTAACAACATATTAGCAGCTGAATAAAGTCCATAAAAAGTGCACAGTTAATGCTGTCAGTAAGACAGTTTGGAATTACTTTTGAAGGTAATTTAAGCACTTCAGACTCTAAGCAAATGACAGTAGCATCTTTGACAACCCATTTGATTGTCAGTCAATATCAAACAGAACCAAATAAAGTAAAAGTATGTTTTAAAGCTGTCAGTACTCACTCCCATTCCTTGGGGAGTGTCCTATGTATATCCCACAGTGCCTGGCAGAGCACGTGGCTTATGGTAGAGACTCAGTCCATTTCACTGACTGACTGATGGAATGAATGAATGAAGGGTGCCAGGTCATCGAAGAAAGCTCCCTCACACAGTGAGAAGAGCACTTTAAATGCCTTGATGGTCCAAGTCTGGCCAAATATGACAACCCAGGTTTCCTGGAGATGACTTTGGAGTCATCTTCCTGCCACCATAGTATGTAGATGACAGCAATTAAGAATCCACACGTGAGCAGTCTTGCTTCAGGACCCTGATGACAAAGTGTAGCATGGTGTTGGCAAGAGACCAATGCTTCCTCTATCAGCTCAGAACCCGCCAACCACCACTCTGATAATTCAAAAAATAGCAACACTGAGAGGATCAGGAGATAGTATCCTGAGCATGAACCCTGGAGATCAGAAAAGGGGCACCTTTAAAGGTAGAGACATGAAGTTTATTTAAATGATCTTAAGGGCACCAGTCATTAATCAGAAAGAGGTGAACAAGAGAAGAGAGCTTTGCAGGATGCTGCAAGATGACTGGAGGCAACTCATCGATGACTTCAAAATGTAACTGGGAAATCTTTTACAGATCTAGTTCACACGGCTTGAGTCCTTGTAATTTGTATGTTAAAGGTAAAGAAATTCATAAGAAAAGACAAATCATAGAAAAACGCAAATGGTCAATAAGCATTTGAAAAGATCCTCAATTTCACTAAACAAAGAAATACAAATTAAACTAAGAAAATTTTTCTCCAACTAGATCTGCGAATTTCAACAAGATTGATATCATCAGAGAAAAGGGTAGTCTCATATATGGTCCAATGACCTCATCAAGGAATTTTACCTATTGGAATACTAACCTAGGTACACAAAGACATTCATTACAACACTGTTTATCATAGCAAAAATTAGACAGCATTAATGTCAATCTATAGAGTAGTAGGTAAATAAATCATAAGATATATTACAATGAAACATAATCAACAATTAAATTCAGTAACTATATACTGATTTGAAAGGATGGGGATTCATGAGATGGTAAAGAGAAATACAAAAGCTGCCAAACAAATTATATGGTATGAGTCATTTAAAAAAAAAAACAAAAAAACCTACACAAGCAGAGGCAAAACCTAGCCTGCAACAGTTTCGTGGATGCTGGCAGAAGACCTGAGACCCTGAGCTAGAGACAGAGGACAGTTTATTACTCACAGTAAAGACATAGCCAGAGTTTCAGTATGTGCACAAGTTTCCCTAGCCACAATTCCCAGAGGGCAATGTGAAGCAGGCCATGTGATATGGGCACATGCACTGGGTTGTGTTGCAGAAGAGGAGCCCTGAACTTAGGGAACCTACATTTTTTATACTGGGAAGTAAGCTTCCTTGATCTTATTTTTATTCCACTGCCATCAAGTTGATTCGAACTCATAGGGACCCTAAAGGACAGAGTAGAACTGCCCCATAGCGTTTCCAAGACTGTAAATCTTTAGGGAAGCAGACTGCCACATCTTTCTCCCAAAGAGCTGCTGGTGGGTTCAAATCATTAACCTTTTGGTTAGCAGCCAAGTGCTTTAACCACTGCACCACCAGGGATCTGTCTTTTTTATTATTATCTTTATTATACCGCACAGTCAAAAAAATTAAAAGCCATGGCATTTGCTCTCAAGTTATTCCTGTATCTTCCGGTGCTATTCACTATGCAAACATTCTTGAAAAGATTGTCCAGAACAAAGGCAGTCAGTGCCTCTACTCACAAGACATGCAGTAACACAAGAAACTCACGGAGAATTGTCTTCCAACATATCCATTGTCATTTGCGTTTTGTGTAAACAAAAAAAGTACAGTTATCAACTAAAATAGGATTTTTTTTACCTAGACTTAAAATAGCGAAAATACTGACATCTGATCATCAAATGTGATTAAAAAAAAAGATATATATTTTTTTGTTTTTTTGTTTGTTTTCTTTTGCAAGTGCAAATGGAGCTTTATCATATTGTATTGTGCCACTCTGCTGATGCTCTTGATTTGCAAGGGCAATAGTGGTCCTGCTTCACTACAGTACTCTAGCAAAATAAACAATGCTCACATTTCAGAATCTCCTGTGCTTTTCAAGGCATCTTTGGGCTTTGTGTGTGTGTGTGTGTGTGTGTGTGTGTGTGTGTTCCAATAAAACTTTATTTGCAAAAACAAGTGACCAGTCCTATTTGGTCCTGGGCACCCCTGTTCTCTATCACCAGGCTCATATCCACAACCAGTATGCTGGTTTAAACCTTGAACTTTCTTTCTAGGGATCAGAGCAGAGGGCCAGAGGTACTGTTCATGCTGGCATGGCATATATATATATATGCATATTTTAAATATTTTATCATGTTTTAGGTGGAAGTTTACAGAGCAAATTAGTTTCTCATTCAACAAATTATACACAAAGTGTTCCATGACATTGGTTGAAATCCTCACACTGTCAGCACTTTCCCCATTTCTGCCCGTGTTCCCCATTTCCTTTCGTCTGGTTTTCCTACCCCTTCCTGCCTTCTCATCTTTACTTTTGGGTAAATGTTGCCCTTTTGGTTTTGTATAATTGTTTGTTCTATGGAGCACATTCTTTTCAGGTGTTATTGTTTATTTTATAGGCCTGTCTATTGCTTGGCTGGAAGGTGGCTTCTGAGAATGGTTGTAGTTCCAAGTTAGAAGGGTGTCTTAGGGCCATAAGTTAGGTGGTTCATCCAGTCTCTATCAGGCCAGTAAGTCTGGTCATTTTTTATGAATTTGATTTTTTGTTCTATATTTTTCTCCTGCTCTGTCCGAGACCCTCTACTGAGATCCCAGTCAGAGCAGTCAGTAGTGGTAGCCAGGCACCATCTAGTTCTTCTGGTCTCAGGGTTGCATAGGCTGTGGTGCATGTGGTTCGTTAGTCCTTTGAACTAGTTGCTCCCTTGAGTCTTTGATTTATCTCACTTTCCTTTACTCCAGACAAGAAGAGACCACTAGCTGTATCTTAGATGGCCGCTTGCAAGCTTTTAAAAGACCCCAGACACCACTCACTAAAGTAGGACGTAGAACACTGTTTTTATGCACTGTTATGCCAGTTGACGTAGATGTCCCCAGGGTCTATGGTCCTTAGCCTTCAAGCCTAGTATCTTCGTACCAGGAAAGATACATCTTTTTATACCTAAGATGGAAGAATAGGTATTGTGGCTGATACAATGTTTATTACATGCTCATTCTACACAGTAGAAAATGGCTGATTATGATCATTTTACCTAAGAAATATGCCAAAATGGTACTCCTTATTTCACTCAGAAAAACAACATCCAAATTTATCAACGAAATTGTTCAAGACAAAATTAGGAAAAGAATTTTAAAGATTATGTAGCTTCGATGATAGCCATCATAGGCTTGACGCTGCTGGTATTTGAAATACCAGTGGCATAGCTTCCAGCATCACAGCAACACACTAGCCACCACAGAATGACAAACTGACAGGTTTCAGGGGAGCTTCCAGAATAAGACCGACTAAGAAGAAGGACCTGGCAGTCTACTTCTGAAAAAATTGGCCAATGAAAACCTCATGAATAGCAGCAGAACATTGTCTGGCATAGTACCAGAAGATGAACCCCTCAGGTTGGAAGGCATTCAAAATATGACTGGGGAAGAGCTGCCTCCTCAAAGTAGAGTCAACCTTATGATGTGGATGGAGTCAAGCTTTCAGGATCTTCATTTGCTAATGTGGCATGATTCAAAATAAGGAACAGCTGCAAACAGCCATTAATAATCAGAATGTACAAAATATGAATCTGGGAAAATTGGAAGTCATCAAAAATGAAACTGACAGCATAAAAATCAATATACTAGGCATTAGTGAGCTAAAATGGACTGGTATTGGACATTTTGAATTGGACAATCATATGGTCCACTATGCTGAAAATGACAAATTGAAGAGGAATGGCATTGCATTCATCGTCAAAAGAACATTTCAAGATCTATCCTGCAGTACAGCTCTGTCAGTGATAGGATAATATCCATACACCTACAAGGAAGACCAGTTAAGACAACTATTATTCAAATTTACACACCAACCACTAAGGCCAAGATGAAGAAACTGAAGATTTTTACCAACTTCTGCAGTCTGAAATTGATCAAACATGCAATCAAGATGGTGACTGGAATGCAAAAGTTGGAAACAAAGAAGGATTGGTAGTTGGAAAATACAGCCTTGGTGACAGAAATGACACTGGAGGTCGCATGATAGAATTTTGAAAGACCAACAACTTCTTCATTGCAAATACCTATTTTCAACAACGTAAGTGGTGACCATACACATGGACCTCGCCAGATGGAATCCACAGGAATCAAATCGACTACATATGTGGAAAGAGACGATGGAAAAGCTCAATATCATCAGTCACTACAAGGCCAGGGGCTGACTGTGAAACAGACCATCAATTGTCATATACAAGTTCAAGTTGAAGCTGAAGAAAATTAGAGCAAGTCCGTAAGAGCCAAAATACAACCTTAAGTATACCCCACCTGAATTTAGAGACCATCTCAAGAATAGATTTGAAGCACTGAACACTAATAACCAAAGACCAGACAAGTTTCGGAATGACATCAAGGACATCGTATACGAAGAAAGCAAAAGATCATTAAAAAGACAGGAAAGAAAGAAAAGACTAAAATGGATGTAAGAAGAGACACTGAAACTTGCTCTTGAATGTTGAGTAGCTAAAGCAAAGAGAAGAAATGATGAAGTAAAAGAGCTGAGCAGAAGATTTCAAAGGGCCGCTCGAGAAGACAAAGTAAAGTATTATAATGAAATGTGCAAAGACCTGGAGTTAGAAAACCAAAAGTAAAGAACACACTGGCATTTCTCAAGCTGAAAGAAGTGCAGAAAAATTCAAGCCTCGAGTTGCAATATTGAAAGATTCTACTGGGAAAATATTGAACGGCTCAGGAAGTATCAAAAGAAGATGGAAGGAATACACAGAGTCACTGTACCAAAAAGAACTGGCCAATGTTCAACCATTTAATGAGGCAGTATATGATCAAGAACTGATGGTACTGAAGGAAAAGTCCAAACTGCACTGAAGGCATTGGCGATTACCAGTTGAGATGTTTCAACAAATGGATGCAGCACTGGAGTTGCTCACTCATTTATGTCAAGAAATTTGGAAGACAGCTTCCTGGCCAACCGACTGGAAGAGATCCATATTTGTGCCATTCCAAAAAAAAGTGATCCAATAGAATGCAAAAATTATCGAACAATATCATTAA
This sequence comes from Trichechus manatus latirostris, assembly GCF_000243295.1. Taxonomy (NCBI): domain Eukaryota; kingdom Metazoa; phylum Chordata; class Mammalia; order Sirenia; family Trichechidae; genus Trichechus; species Trichechus manatus. The sequence continues at coordinate 2,894,786 of NW_004443986.1, forward strand.
TATCACACACAAGTAAAACTTTACTGAAGATCATTCAAAAGCAGATGCTGCAGTACATCGACAGGGAACTGCCAGAAATTCAAGCTGGATTCAGAAGAGGACCTGGAATGAGGGATATCATTGCTGATGCCAGATAGATCTTGGCTGAAAGCAGAATATACCAGAAAGATGTTTACCTGCGTTTTATTGACTACGCAAAGGCATCCGACTGTGTGGATCATAACAAAGTATGGATAACATTGTGAAGAATGGGAATTCCAGAGCACTTAATTGTGCTCACGAGGACAATCGTGCTCATGTACATAGACCAAGAGGCAATTGTTTTGAACAGAACAAGGGGACACTAAGTGGTTTAAAGTCAGGAAAGGTGTGCGACAGGGTTGTATCTGTTCACCATACTTAAACTTTATGCTGTGCTGAGCAAATAATCTGAGAAGTTTGACTATATGAAGAAAACATGAAATCAGGATTGTAGGAAGACTCATTAATAACCTGTGGTATGCAGATGACACAACCTTGCTTGCTAAGATCAGAGACTACAGCTTTCAGTATGGATTGCACCTCAACATAAAGAAAACAAAAATCCTCACAATTGGACCAATAAGCAACATTACGATAAAGGGAGAAAATGTTGATGTTATTTAGGATTTCATTTTACTTGGATCCACAATCAATGCCCATGGAAGCAGCAGTAAAGAAATCAAATGACACATTGCATTAGGCAAATCTGCTGCAAAAGACCCCTTAAAAGTGTTAAAAAGCAAAGAGGTCACTTTGAGGTGGGCCTGACCCAAGCCATAGTATTTTCAATCACCTCATATGCATGCGAAAGCTGGAGAATGAATAAGGAAGACTGAAGAAAAGTTAACGCATTTGAATTATGGTGTTGGCTAAGAATATTGTATATACATGGACTGCCAGAAGAACAAACAAATCTTTCTTGGAATAAATACGGACAGAATGCTCCTTAGAAGCAAGGATGGCGAGATTTCATCTAACATACTTGGGATATGTTAACAGGAGGGACCAGTCCCTGGAGAAGGACATCATGCTTGGTAAAGTAGAGGGTCAGTGAAAAAGAGGAAGACCCTCGATGAGATGGATTGACACAGTGGCTGCAACAATGGGCTCAAGCACGACAATGATTGTGAGGACAGCACAGGACCAGGCAGTGTTTCGTTCTGTTGTACATAGTGTCACTATTAGTCAGAACAGACTGGATGGCACCTGAAAACAACAACATCGTAGGCGTACCTTTTTTCACATATATTTCACTGGAAAAAGTTTTCCATTTCAAAAAGAATCTTTTGCTCTGTGAACAACACATACCACCAGTCTTGGAGAGTATAACTAAGTAGTAGATTTTTTTAAAACTGAACTTTCAGTTTCATTTTATTCTTGAGGAAACTGAGGCCCAGAGACATTAAATGACTTGAAGGTGGCTAATAACTAGTTAATGTCAGAGCAGGGACTAAACTCCACATGCCCTGACTTGGAGCACAAGGCATTTTCTTCTTATCCAAACCCACATACATGATATGATAGAGCTTTCAAATTGGGGTATGCATAGCCCTGCAGGCAATGGCAGTGTGCCAGGAAGCTAAAGCCACAGGATAAACACAGGGTGTCTTGCTTCAGTGTAAATATTACTCAACGATTTGATGGGAGTTAGGGGTCCGTTTTATTTTTATATTTTTACAGATTGATTATAAAGGAGAATGCACATATTACATGAATTTTTAAAATTTCAAACTGGATTCCTCAGGCTATGATCCCACCTTCTAGATGTACAAGTTCTCTATACTCATTCTGCTAGGGGTACTTCTGCTGTAAAAATTTTAAAACACCAGTGTGAGGATGCCTGGGAAGGATCCAAAACGTACTTTCACTAGCTTGATATGTTATAATGAGAATTGCATTATTTTAGCTTTTGTTGTTGTTGTTACCTGCTGTCTAGTCAACTCCAACACATGATGAGTTTATGCACAACAGAACAAAACATTGCCTGGTTCACAACTGACAACATGTTTGAGTCTATTGTTGCAACTATTGTACCAATCCATCTGATCAAGGGTCTCCCATGCCCTCGTTGGCCCTTTACATTTCACCAAACATGACTGTCCTCCTCTAGAGATTGATCTTGCCTGATGAGGTGCCCAAAGCAAGCATGTCAGACAATGTTCTGTTGTGATCCATAAGGTTTTCGCTGGCTAATTTTTGGAAGTATAACTTCCAGGCTTTTCTTCCTAGTCTGTCTTAGTCTGGAAACTCCACTGAAACCTGTCCACCATGGATGATCCTGCTGGTATTTGAAATAACAGTGGCATCGCTTCCAGCATCACAGCAACACGCAAGTCCCAACAAACCGTACTACAGACTGACAAATGGGTGGTGAATTTTAGTCTTAGTGATCAGTTATATTGTAAATTTTTCTTGAAGAAGAAACACACTGAGATTTTACAATGCATGAGTTTCCCGGTTCCATTCCTAAGAAGGAGTTGTTGTTGTTGTTTTTTCTCCTTAATTAGTGCAAGGTAAAAAGGTTATAAATAAAATTATAAAAATATAAAGGATAAAATGTGATTTTAGTAGACATTAACTGGTGAGTAGTTTACTTCTGTAAGATGTTCTCTAAAGATAGTTTGCATGTTTCTAAATATATTTGTGTAATGTACAAAATTGAACTAGTTTGTATTTCCATTTTTCTATGTAACATAGTTGTGAATAATTTCTGAAATGCTATGACACATCTTTACAGCAAATATGAGAGACAAGAGACCAGTAAATTATTTTATACTGTTTCTCAGTGGACCATTCCTCTCATCTGATTTTTATTTCTGAGACAAAAACCATTAAACAATAGTTCTCGGATGATTACTCTCTCTGTGATAACTTGGAGAACTTTAACCTCCCCCCCCCCAATATTTTTTGAAAGTGCAAAAATAGCATGTGCTTGATTTCTCCACTAAGACATTCCTTAATACTCTATTCCTACACCAGTCTTTTTTAATGCAAGTAGTCAAACTGATTTCAAAAGGCTACGTTTAATTCCTAGACTTCAAGATGAAGTTTGGAGCCAAGAAACCAACTCATTCAATCAACATTTACTGAGTGCAGAGTGTTAGGTCCTGGCAGAAGATCAAGATGACCCAGACAGAATCCTGCCTCTGAAGTTTCCCAAGCTAGAGGAGAGCCAATTCATATAATTAAAGACACGAGATAGTCTATGCCAGAGGTTCAAACAGAGCTGGGGAGATATCAATTAAAAAAATTGACAATCTTCAATGCTGGAAGAGACTGGCCAAATAGTGGTTCAGTTTAGCCATCATATACCTGGGGAATGATTTCTAGATAGAAGACTCAGCAGGTGAGCCAATATTGCACTTGCTCTTGGCCAATGAAGTCAGTCCGTACACCTGGAGTCTTGGGGTTAGTACCAGCACCCCCATCTCCACCACAAGCTGGGTATAGGATGAGGCAAGTGAGGCACTTGCTCCATGAAAAACGTAAAGGGGGCGCCAAAAATCTCAGCAATCAAGATAAATATCCTAATGCAATTTAAAAACACACACACACACACAAACATCCATGACAAACGAAATGTCAAAATCTAAATTAAGACAGGATCAATAGTACTCACTTTTTTTCCTTTTGTCCCAGACTCCAACATAGCTCTGCATGGCGCTGCTCTGCCCCCATACTCTACATGTGGCTCGTGGTTACCAAAGACACATCTAATTTTCAGAATATCTGAAATTCTGAATATCAGAAAAAACTTACCCTCGGAGCTCAAATCAATAAAATAATTCTTATTAGATGACTGCAGTTTAGGCCCTCTGACCCACTCTGGGTCGCTGGCATAGCTGACCACTCTCTCTCGGGTATCGCCGGCGCGCATCAAACCGCTCAGGGGAAACACGAGTGCGTCATCGGTACAGCGCGATGGGTGCTGCCGGACCACACGCGCAAACGTCACAGAAGTCAGAGTTTGGTTTCATGTCCTCCCTAATTTGGATTGGCTTTTAGTCGATAGGGAAGCGGTAACTGTTAGTAACAGCGAGAACAATGAGCCCTGGGCCAGGCCTGGCGGTCGTCGGTACCTCTGGCGGCCCAGGAGTCCCGAAGACCTGTGACTCCAACGCACAGACTTGTGCCCTTCGAGACGCTAACCTGGCGAAGGCGCCCTTGTCCGCCGTGGAGAGCAGTCGTCGGGTAAGCAGGGCCCCCTTCTCCAGACTACTAGCCCTTCCTCCCCCCTGCCCTAACGCCAGGCCAGCGGCTGCCTCAGGGGTCCCAGGTGAAGTGAAGGGGCAATGGCAGACTCCAACCAGACACTCCACCTGAGCCAGACAGGAGGTCAAGGTCGGTTATTGCCTGGGTACTATTTGGGGCTGCCTCAGTTCCACATGCAGCCCTGGTGGTGGACTGGTTAAGTATTCAGCTGCTAACCAAAATGTTGGCAGTTTGAATCCACCAGCCTCTCCTTGGAAACCCTATGGGACAATTCTACTCTGTCCTGTAGGGTTGCTGGGAGTCAGAATCACTCAGTGGCAATGGGTTTTTTTGGTCTCCTCCACACCAATAGACTTTTATTGGCTTTTTCCCACCTAACATCTGCTGCATATATAATTGTGGTGGTTTAGAGATTAGGTAATAGTCCATAAATCTGGAGTCCTGAATTATGAATTTCCAAAGCGTTTAACAGCATCTCCAGCAGATATATATAACCCTGAAAGTCGTTCCCCTGAAGTGCAAATCGACACATTGAAAAGGAAATGTTCTTTGATGAGCAATACCAACAAAGAGTTAAGAGCAGTTAAGACAATGGCTGAGGAACGTTTGGATGGGGGAAAAAAATCTCAAAATTGTGGGACATAGGAAATAGCGAAGTGTTCTAGAGTTCTCAGAACTTGTCTGGAAAGGCTTGGATTATTATGATTAACAAGGCAGAGAGTTCTGTGGCATTAAAGCTACACACACTATGTTCTAACATGTGTGACATGAAGTACAGGAATTTCTCTCTCATTACAGTATGTAAATCATTGGAAAAGATATTTTCTTTCTTCTACAGATTTTTTATACAGCTTTAATTTTTTCTAGAATTCAGTAATCCCACAATTTTCTGACATCTATTTTATGCAGAGCCTAAGGCTTTGGGAGTGGGGGGGAGGGGGGCTACTACTACCCTTCTCTGTACTAGAACTGTCCACATTCCAATTCTGTGTTGTATTGTTTTTTATTTCTCTGTTATATTAACCAATTAACTTGCATCATGGTGTAATGATTTGAAAGCTGACTTTTCTTCCTCATCAGGCTACTGAGATTACACTCTAAATACCTTTTCTGAGTAACACCCTCTACTACCCTTTGCAACACTTTACACTGTGATTCAAATTCTGCCTTCTTGAGATTGCTGCTCTTGGCTCCACAGTCCTGTTGTTTCTCACCTAACTTTATAACCATCACTCCTCTGTCTTCTTATCCAACTTGTATCCCTTTTCCTCTCTGTAAATGTAGACACTTCATAATGATCCTCCCTTGCTCCCACTTTCTCCTCTGTATTGACGTGACTCACCAGATCTCCATAGACACTCTGACATCTCTGGTGAACTCTGCTTTCACACTTACAGCTTTGTGGTGGACCCTTTGACCTGTAAATTCCATCAGAACCTTAAATTCAGCGTTTCTCACCTAAATTCTTCTTCCCTCCAGTCACCCTTCTCGTTATCACATCGTCACATCATCATCATCGCCTCTGACTTCCCTTGCCTTTATTCTCTGCCTCCAGCTACTTGCCAGTTCCTGTCGATTCTCTCTACACATCGTGTCGTATCTGTTCATTGCACGTTCCCACTTGCCACTATCCTGGGTCAGGCTCGTTAGCTCTCACCTTGATTTTCCAGAGGTGGTCTTAACTATGCAGTTTCTCTCTGCACCAAAACCCACTGTCATCGAGTTGCATCAAGTAGCGACCCTATAGGACAATAGAACAGCCCCATGGGGTTTCCAAGGCTGCAAATCTTTTAGGAAGCAGATTGCCACGTCTTTCTCCCACTCTCTGCGCCCCAGGCCATCTAAAATTATCTTCCTGAGCCCTAGCTTTGTAACTTACTATTTCCAGTTCAAAATCCTGCAGTATCTCCCTGTTGTTGTTGCTAGGTGCCGTTGAGTCGATTCTAACTCATAGCGACCCCATGTGACAGAGTAGAACTGTCCCACAGGATTTTCTAGGCTGTAATCTTTATGGGAACAAATTGCCAGGTCTTTATGTGGTGGAGCTGCTAGGTGGATTCGAACCATAAACCTTTCGATTAACAGCTGAGTGCTTAACTATTGTGCCACCAGAGCTCCTTATTGCTCCAGGATTGAGTCCAATGCTGAATTACCTAATAGCTAATTAAGCCCATGCTTTTAGAATACCAACAAAGCAGAGACACCAAAAAAAAAAAAAAAAAGGAGAAAAAATGCTTTCCAAATAACTTGATATTGGATATACTTTAAAAGCATTGATGTGGTTATCCTGGGAAAAATCAGAACTTTCTTACACTGGTTTTATCATGTAGTTAGTATATGTATTTCATATATGTGTTTCTATGTATTACATAAAGCCGTTGCCGTTGAGTCGATTCTGACTCATAACGACCCTATAATAGGACAGGGTAGAACTGCCCCATAGGGTTTCCAAAGGAGTGCCTGGTAGATTCAAACTGCCAGCATTTTGTTTAGCAGCCGTCGCACTTAACCACTACACCACCAGGGTTTATGGGGTTGCTATGAGTTGGAATTGACTCGACGGCAAAGGGTTTATTTATCCTACAAGTCTTTTTAATGTATTACATATAAGATTAAATTAATTTTAAAAAACCGAATATATAAAATATGTAATTTTAAATTAGAGTTCTCAGGGCCTCTAAAAGTTTTCTCTGGGCACTAATTAAATGTACACCTTTGATCCTAAATTTCACAGTTAACATAAATAATATCACCATAATCCACCTTCCTTAGTTTATTTCTCACTATGCTTTTCACTGCAGCCAAAGGCTATGCAGCCATACAAACCTCACGCTTTCTTCCGCCGCTTCTCTTTTGGGTACTTACTTCTGTCTGCCTCTAAAGTCCTTCCCCCAACAGACATCCTGTTTCTACTTCTCCTCACCATTCAAGGCCCAGCCCAACTGTCAGTCCTGCCCTGAAATCTTCTCAGATTGCCCAGACTGACGGAACTTCTTCCTCTGAATTCACCAGAGCAGGTTTTTCTTTGCTGGTGGCCTTTAACACTTGCAACCTTTGCCCCCACCTTCCTCTACTAAAAGTTTTGCTCATAGAGGACAGCCCTTACCTAATTCATGGCTACATTGACCGAAACAGATAGTCAGAGACTGTTGCCTGTACCAGGTACAAAGTAGTTTGTAATTCAATAAATGGCTGAATACATCTGCTTGACTCTACTATTTTAAAAATGTTCGTCTTAAAGAATGCTTGTTGTGCTTCTTTAGATGAAAGGGATATGCTGTTGGTGAAGCTGTGTGTTTACTGGGAACTGGAACGGCTCCCCCAGGGATCCACTGAAACTTGAAACTTCTTGGCACATTTTCATCTGTCTTGGCACTTTGACATCAATGCTTGTTACCAGATTCATAGAAGTTTTGGGTTGGAAAGAAACATACCATGATAAAAAGCTGTGCAAATAAATAATTAATGATACTAGAAGTTTACATATTATGCTGATACTTTCCATTTCCCCCTTCATCTCTTATTTTTCAAAATATGATTTAAATCCTTCAATATTTATTCCATGGCTACAATTTTCAAGACATGTATTACTTTCTGATTACCAAATTAATATATACTTACGAAATATTCAAACATAAGAACTATATATTGTTTAGAAGTGAACATCTCCTGTGATCGCAAGTGATGAATTTTGTTAACAATTAGGAGAGTGTGCATTTTGTATGCATGTATCAACATATGAATGTTATTTTAGCCAAAAAATTAGCAAGATAAAGAAAATATTTATAAATATTTTAGCAAAAATATTGTTTCTTTTCCACATAGTATACTGCCACTTGGTGTTTTATTTAAAAATATGTTTTACATATCTTTATATGTCTAGATATCCATCTCTCTCTATATTTTTAAGGACCAGGAAGTACTCCATTGTGAGCTTACACCTTAATTTAACTGCAGTTAATGGGGGATATTTCACAACTATAGACAATATATAATAAGATTAGCAATGATATTTACTTTTTGTGTGTGGTTTTAGTTCCCTAATGCTGCCATAACAAAAATACCACAAAATGGGTGGCTTTAAAGAACAAATTTATTTTCTCACAGTTCTGGAGGCTAAAATTTACAATTCAGAGCATTGGCAGGGCTATGCTCTCTCTCTCTCCTAGCTTATAGTGGCTGCTGGCAATTCTTGGTGTTCGTTTGCTGCTTATAGATGCATCTGCCTCTGTCATCACATGGCGTTTCTCCCTTTCTATAAGACACAACTCAGAAGAAATTAGGACTAGTACTCACCCTACTCCAGTATGACCTCAACTGACCCAAATGACAACAAAAGAAAAGCCCTATTTCCCCAAACGAAGTCACGTTCACAGGTACAAGGATTAGGACTTCAACATATCTTTTGGGGGGACATAATTCAATTCATAAGCTGTGTACTTCCAAGTCCTAGAAGTGGAGTGGCTAGGGCAAGTTAAAAGTATATTTGAAATTTTAATAGACGGCTGCAAAAGTTTAATTCTATTTTGGTTGACCTTAGTATCTCAAACACTTTGCAAAGTTTTGATTTGCTGTGGCTAGTAGGTGCTGTCATTCAGATTTTTTTTTTATTCTTAGCAAACCTTTATTATTTTATTGTATTTGTGGTGTTGTTGAGAATATACACAGCAGAACATACACCAGTTCAACAATTTCTACTTGTATGATTCAGTGACATTGATTATATTCTTCAAGTTGTGCAACCATTCTCATACTCTTTTTCTGAATTGTTCCTCTTCATTAACAAAAAATTCATTGTCTCCTAAGGTTCCTATCTAATCTTTCGAGTTGCTATTGTCAGTTTGATTCCATACAGATAGACCTTAGAAGAGCACAATTCTCAAGGCACACGTTCTTTACTAGTTTGGTTTTAAGAGATCTCGGGGGATATCTTTGGTTTAAGGTTTAAAGATTATCTCAGGGTAGTAGTTTCAGAGGTTCATCCAGCTTCCATAGCTCCAAAAAATCTGGATTCTATGAGAATTTGAAATTCTGTTCTGTATTTCCCTCTTTTGATCAGCATTCTTCTGTAGAATCTTTGATCAAAATGTCCAGTAATTATAGCCTGGTACCATCCAGTTCTTCTGGTGTCATGACAAAGGAGGCAGTTGTTCATGGAGACAATTAGCCACACATTCCATTTCCTCTTCCTATTCCTGATTCTCCTTTTTCCTCTGTTGCTCCAGACGAATAGAGACCAAATGTGCCTTGGATGGCTGCTTATCAGCTTTTAAGACCCCAGGAGCTACACAACAAACTAGGAGGTAGAACAGAAACACGATATTAGGCAAATTAACTGGGATAGTCCATGAAGCCGTGGCCCTAAACCCCCAAACCAAGAACCAAATCCCATGAGGTGTTTGGTTGTACACGTGCAGCCTCAGCAACTGCCCTTTTTTTTTTTTTTTGTTACTGTTGTAAATATGTCTGTTATGGATTGAACTGTGTCCCCAAAAAATATGTGTTGTAAATTTTCACCTGTGTGCCTGTGGTTATAATCCCATTCTGAAATGGGTTGTCTTTTTTATGTTAATAAGAGAGGATAAGTGTAAGGTGTGTCTTAAATCAATCTCTTTTGAGATATAAAAGAGATTAAACAAGCAAAAGCAGCAGGGATGGGGAAGAGAGATGCTAAACCACAGGAAGATTATCCAGGAGCAGAAGCTCAAAGATTCAAGGACTTTCCTCCAGAGCTGACAGAGACAGAAAGCCTTCCCCTAGAGCCAACACCCTGAATTCAGACTTCTAGCCTCCTGAACTGTGAGAAAATAAACTTTTGTCTGTTAAAGCCACCCATTTGTGGTATTTCTGTTACAGCAGCACTAGATCACTAAGATATCTATCACAGAACTTTTACCAGTTCAACTTTTTACAGATGTACAACTTATTGACAGCAAATATATTAATTGGCTGTGCAACGCTACACTGACTGTGATTTTTCCGTCACTGTAAATCAAAAGTCAGTACACCATAAGCAATAATCCCCCCTTCCTCCTTCCCTCCTGCCCCTGGTAACCACTAGTAAACTTTGGTCTCTATACATTTGCCTCTTCTTGTCTTTTTATATAACTGACGTCATGCAGTATTTGTCTTTTTGTGGTTGACTTATTTCACTTGGTATGTCTTTAAGCTCCGTCTATATTGTAGCATATATCAAGACTTGATTTTTCTTTGTCACTTAGATGTTTAAGTTAAAACACTCAGATGCAAATGCCTAAACTTGATGCAATAGGTTTGCCAAGCCCCAGATTTAGTGTGCTTATCAGGATAACAAAATACCCTAATGGGAATGCCTAAGCCTGGTCCTGTGAGATCCCCAAGTCCCCAGATTCTACTTGCTTAACAGGGTAACAGAGGAAGTCTGGGACTCTTAAGTTAGCAGCTGCTCTCCATCCCTAGGATATTTATCATCCTTACTTCTTTAGACATTTGTTCATCTCTCTAAACTTTATCTCCTCTTAAAGTCCTCTTGGATGAACTTGAACGTGCTAGCAGTTGTGATGATGATGCAGGACCAAGCGACATTTTGTTCTGTTGTACATAAGGTCACCATGAGTCGGAATCGACTCATTGGCAGCTAACAACAACCAAGCCCTCTTCTAAATAACAAAACCATGATCAAAATTTCACAAATTACTTACCGACATTACAACCTCACCACCCACAACATCCCGGCTGAAATTTGGTGATTGTTTTGACTCTAATAATTATAATGTTTCTCAAATTTCAGAAGTGCAATAGTTACTCTTTTTGCTTTTGTTGTGTCTTGTTAGCTCTTCTCTCTTCATAGCAAATTACAGATGGGCTTTAATTTTTCCATATCATTTTAGGCTATGTGGCCTATAAATGTTATTTTGTAATTTAGCAAAGGACCTGAAGAAAAAGCAAAGCACTTAAAAAGCTATTACTGAATCTTTATTTTGAAAATAGAACCTATGGGAATAAATGTTGCTTCTTCTCCACCAAGAATTCCCATGGTACAAGTATGCTAGTAACCCAGGAAAAATGAAGATGCTGTTCCTTGTAAAGCAAGGGGGAAATAGTATATTCACTTATTCAGAGAGAACTGACATTTATTCACTCATTCGTTCATTTTTCCGATATTTGTTGAGAACTTACTGGGCGCCAGACACAGTGTGCTAAGCACATAAAATAATCTTCTGTGATAGCATTCATCATATCCTACCACGCCGATACTTGGTGTCTTCTGTAAATAGAGGAAACCTACCAAATACTAACTCTTTGTGTTCAAAGTAAATTTTAAGAATAATTATTTAAAGGTGAAATTACCCTGCCTCACAGATAATCAAAAACTCGTTTTTATTGTAGACATCCACATACACATTTTTTCTCTCCAATTAAAAATTATTACACATCTGTGTCCAGGATTAAGGATAATGAAATTCAACCACAAAAATGAGTAAATAATATATAATTGTAGGGTTGGAATTTATCAGTTTAGAGTGGTTGTCTTCGTATTCACTTTTCTTTTGATCTTCTTGTAGACATTGTTATTGACTGCAAATGACTGAGTATTTTTGCTCATTGGAATGTGATTTGACAGATTAATTATATGTTATCAGGCAGTTGAAGACCAGCTAAAGATATCTGGACACAAGAGGGATGTTGATGTCTTGGAGCTGTTCCTTTCTCGAAAGTAAGTTTACCTGATATAAGAAATACAGGAATATCATTTTATGTTTCATAGATTCAAATGCTCTTTTCCATTTTTTTCCCTCAAGAACTGGGTAGGCAGATACTACATTCTAATTAATTTACACCTCATTGGGGTCAACAGTCTCTATTGGAGAGGCAAAATATTGAAACGGATTGAAAAAAGATATGGAGTTAGGCTGAGTTTGAATCCCAATTCTATCTCCTCCAGCTGGGTGACATTGGGCATGTCATGTAACCTGTTAGGGTTGCCAGATTTAGCAAATAAAAATATAGGACTCCAGTTAAATTTGAATTTTAGAGAAATAAACGTATCTTTGGTTATGTGTAAATATTCATTTTTAATTTATTAGTACAGAGAAAAATATTTATCTTTGTGATGACCTTGAATCTCTTGGTAATAAGCAAATAAATATCTTGCCAATTTGAGATATTTTAAAATATACATATATAGTTTAGAATGGAACAGGTACAATACAGAATTCTGACACACTTAAGGCCATGCTTTGAGTCTTTCTATAGACTGATTAATTTTACAATAATGATAAGTGTATTATATGGTTAAAAAGCTTGCAGCTGTAAGCCTGCCCCAATTTTTACAGCCATACACTACTGATTATGAGGTAAGTAGATATCGATAAGACTAGCCTTAAAATACTAGAACAAAATTAGAAATATTGATTCTCTAACATTGGGACCTTCTTGTGTGAACAAAAACACATCTTATATCCTGAGAATACTAAGTTAGCATTTAATCCAGCTGGCGACAAAAAATGGAAAGCATCTTAACCAATGTCTCCTTGAGTAATCACGGTGATGACAGAACATATACTGTAACAATAATGTTGGCATATTATTGTCAGCACAAGTTCATTGCCATCATTAATAATAGAATTATTTTTCATTGTCTTTGATGATCCTCATCCTAAAATATAACAGCCCATTATTGATTTAGGACAGGTTTATGAGCAGAATGAACCTTCTAACTAGAAAAAATTAAATTACCCTTTAAAAGTGAATCATTTTATTACATTAGCTAATACCTAAAAATTCAACACCAATATTACTAACAGAAGAAAATTAATGACAGTAATTTGACAGTTAATATTTTAAAGTATTAATGTATTTGTATTCATTTCCTGAGGCTCCGTTACAAACTCAGTGACTTACAACATCAGAAATGTGTTCTCTTAGAGTTCTAGAGAATTTGAAAGTCACAAATTTGAAATCAAGTTGTTGACAGTGTTGTTTCCTTTTGGAAACTCTGAGAGAGAATCCATTCCATGCCTCTCCCCTAGCTTCTGGTGGCTATTGGCAATCCTTGATGTTCCTTGGCTTGCAAATGTATCACTCCAGTATCTGCCTCTGACTTAACATGGCCTTCCCCTCCAGGTCTGTATGCCCCAGATCTCCCTCTCCTTTCTTTTATAAGGATAGCAGTCATTGGGTTTGGGAATTATCCTAAAGCCAGGATAATTTCATCTAAAGACCCTTCTGGTGCAGTGAATTGCTTTTATATGGCCTTTCTAACCATAGTCTTCTAACTCTCCCAAAATGATTGGCTGGGCCACAATCTTGCAAGGGATAGGTCAGTTTACTATGCAAATTGAGTGATTTGTGGTCTGCAGACGGGATTGTTCAGTTCATGGTCATGCTGGAAAGGCCATGCCTTGAAATTGACAAGGAGTAGGCTTATATAAAGGCCAGTCTCACAGAGGTTCAAGGGGACCTCGCTACCATCAAGAACAATCTGAAGGAGAGTGTGCTTTTGGACCTGGGAACCTCCTAGACCCAGAAGAGAGATTGTAACACTGATGACAGCTTGAGATGGTGAGAGACAGCAGCAGTGGGCTCGCCAACCCATGGAGCAAAGTGGCTATGGTGGGCTTGCTGGCCCAAGGAGCAAGAGCTGAGTGCCTTCAGGCAGGAGCCTTGCAGCGAAGCTAAAAGAGCTGTAACATTTGCCAGTGCAGGGCAGAGGCCTGAGTTTGCCCTGTGCAGGGGTTGCCTCAGAGGATCCTGTTCAGGGGTCTTCCTACAGCTGGGTGGAGCCGGATGCCTCTGGCAGGAGGCTTGCCACCAGAGCTAAAAGAGTTGTAACACTTGATTGTGCAGGGCAAGAGAGGATTGAGTGTGCCCCGTGCAGGGGCTGCACGTCCCCCAACCTCCCTCCCCGGGTGGCCCAGGTAGCAAGGCAGGCAAGAGAGAGCCCCACACACCTGAGTACCATGGTAGGAGCCAGCAGCAGAGGCCTTGTGGCAAAGCAGAAGCTTCAGAAGCTGTGCAGGCCTCCCGAGCAGTGTGATGTGAGCGCAGCATCTGACCTGAACCACAGCATGCCTGTCCAGTGACATAGAATGGACGTAGGCAATTTGGGGGAGGGTAAGTGTTTCCCCTTTGAAACTATTGCTATTGTTTACTGTGTGCTTTCTATAAATAATAATGATGATGGCTTTCACTTTACCAACACTGTGTAAATGTCTCGTGTGTCCGGCTTGATCAGAGATAAATGTAGCACCCACAGAATGGTTGATGCCAGTGGATATACGTTTCATTCCTAGCAATCTTATGGCTGCCTGAAAGTTTGAAGCACAGCCTGTCTGCACGTGCAATGTAGATAGACAGACATGTACATATATATTTAATGGTGCAGCGGGCAGGGTATGATCGAAGCTGGAACATGGCATTTTGAAAGCATAAGGGCAATACTCCCTTTAAGATAGCCTCATTACAGGAGTTGGTGAGTCATTAGTCGAGCCTAAGGGAGTAGCGGGTTCTCTTGTCTAGAGTGGAGGGAGTTGTGCAGGCTCCCTAGCTTGTGACTGGAGTAGGGGGAGATTGTACAGACTCCCTAGCTTGAGGCTGGAGTGGGGGGAGATTGTACAGACTCCCTAGCTTGAGGCTGGAGTGGGGGGAGATTGTACAGACTCCCTAGCTTGAGGCTGGAGTGGGGGGAGATTGTACAGACTCCCTAGCTTGAGGCTGGAGTGGGGGGAGATTGTACAGACTCCCTTGTTTGTGGCCGGCACCTGCTGACTTAGCCCAGAGCGAGAGAAAGGGCTGTATGCAGCAGCTGAGGTCTGCAAAAGTAGGATCCCATGCGACAACTCCTGGAAAGCATGGGGTTTTAGAGAATAAAAGGGTAAATAGGCAAGGAATTCTGAATTGTTAATAATAACAGCTTTCACTTTGCCAACACTGTGTAAAAGTCTTAGGCGTCCAGCTTGATTACAGATGAAAGTAGCACCCGTGGAATGGTTGATGTCAGTGGGTGTACATTCCTCATTCCTAGCAGTCTTATGTCTGGCTGAAAGTTTGAGGCAATGCAGATAGACAGACAGAGCATACAATCCTTAACTTAATTACATCTGCAAAGACCCTACTTCCAAATAAGGTCACATTCATAGGTACTGGGGAGTTAGGACTCTAACATCTTTTGGGGGGATACAATTCAACCCACTACAGTATTAAAATAAGTTTCATGGGCAATCCTTGGGGAAACCCCCTAAATGGGGCCTGAGGTCCTCTGATACTACCATGTAATGACAATTTTTATCATGAGAATAGCTAAAACTAACAGTCATTATTGCCCATGGCAAGTTAAAATGTACCAAGGTCCAAGTGCTCCTTCTCAGAAATAAGCTACATATCTACAGTGAGAGAGGAGAAAGAACTGTGTGCAAATCTCCTGTTAAATGTTGCTTTGAGGGAGTCTGGAACATTTTGTTGTACCAGAAAACAGGGAAGTACTCAAAGATTAATGGAACATGCCAAAAAGACACAGGAGCTGTTTGTGAGACTCCTTCTATCTGAGATAATTTAAGAATGAAACAAAATAGTGATAAAAGAAAGATTAAGAAAAAATGTGAGGGACAGTGGGAGAGAGACAGAGAGACAGAGAGATTGAGAGAAATAAGGAGGAGTTGTTCTTTACAGAAGAATGCCAGCTAATAAGTGTCAAAAGAATGAGAGCTTTAGAAAATCACTATTTTATAATCCCCAATCAATTACCGAGTTTTACGCGAACAACGCGCTTCTTTTGCACTTGTTTGCTGGCCGCACCCTCCCCCGTGAAAGACACCCTCACAAGTGCCGCCATGACAGTCTTCTTCCACATGTTGCTGTAAAAAAAATAAGCATAGCGCACTTATGAAAATACCTGATAAGGTGAGGGCCCGGCTGGCAAACAAACATAGAAGGCGTGCATAATTTGTGTAAAAATAAGGTAATTGATTTGTGTAAGGATCGTCAATCAAAGCTAAACCTGTTGAGTACATAGTTGTTGGGGAACATGATATACATGTGGCTTCAGAGTTTTGCCCCACATATTACTTTTCAATTATAAAATTTGTACTTTTACAATGGAGAGACCTGGCAGATACCACTTTAACCAAGTGAATGAACTTCGCTTCACCAAGAGTTAGACAAGCTGACAGAACTTGCTTGCTGAAGTGATGCAGTAAGAAGTACACCACACTTATGTTCATTGCTGCATTATTCACAATAGCAAATAGGTGGAGACAACCTAAGTGCTCATCAACATATGAATGGATTAAACTGTGGTACCTACATACAATGGAGTACTACACAACTATACATAATAATGAGGAGTCTGTGAAACATCTTTTAACGTCGGTAAGTCTGGAGAAATAAGTCAATCACAAAAAAGACAAATATTGTATGGTCTCACTGTTATTAAAAAATCAAGAATAGATACATACACAGAAAGCAAAGTTCTTTGATGGTTACCAGGGATGAGAGGGAGATGGAGGAGTAATCACTTTCTAGATAGTAGACACTTGATACTTTAGGTAGGTGATGGAAAAGATAAGACCAAATATGGCTGAAGTCAGCAC
Source organism: Trichechus manatus latirostris (assembly GCF_000243295.1). Taxonomy (NCBI): domain Eukaryota; kingdom Metazoa; phylum Chordata; class Mammalia; order Sirenia; family Trichechidae; genus Trichechus; species Trichechus manatus. The sequence continues at coordinate 2,911,588 of NW_004443986.1, forward strand.
AGCTTGACCAAGGTAAATAAAAACACTAAGAAGTACATGAGAAAAAGGGACAATTTCAGTAAATGCTATAACGTATACAGTTTTGCAACAACAATAAAAACAACCAAAAAATATGTGTGCAGTTATGTGGGTAGATATGGATGCATATACATATATAGAAAGGCATATACAAGTAAATGCACATGCATGTATAGGTGTATCTGTAGGCATATGTATATACACATTTGTGTGTGCTGCATGTATACTCACATAAATAACAAATCACATAGAGGGCACAGTAACAGAGGCTTCCCAGACATATTCAAACAACTCTTGACATTGGTTTACTGGGTTAGAAGGCTTGGGACCATAGTCTCAGGGGACAACTTAGTCAATTGGCATAACATAGTTCACTAAGATAATGTTCTACATCCTAGACTGGTGAGTAGGATCTGAGGTCTTAAAAGCTTGCTAGTGGCCATCTAAGATACAACTATTGATCTCTATTCATATGGAGCCAAAGAGAATGAAGGAAATCAAAGACTCAAAGAAGAATCTAGTCCACAGGACTAATAAAAACCAAACCAAACCCATTGTAATTGAGTCAATTCCGACTCACAGCGACCCTATAGGAGAGAGTGGAACTGCCCCCATAGAGTTTCCAAGGAGTGAGCGGTGGTTTTGAACTACCAACCTTTTGGTTAGCAGCTGAGCTCTTAACCACTGTGCCACCACGGCACCATGAGACTAATAGCCCACATGAATCACAGCCTCTTCTAACCTGAGACCAGAAGAACTAGATGGTGCCCAGCTACCACTCACGAAGCTAACTACTACCAGGGACACGATAGAAGGTCCCAGATAGAATGTGAGAAAATTGTAGAATAAAATTCAAATTCCTAAAAAAGGCCAGACCTACTGGACCGATAGAGTCTAGAGGAACCCTCGAGACTATTGCCTCAAGATAAGCTTTGAACTTGGATTTGAAGCTATTTCTGCAGGTGACCTTTCAGCCAAATAATAGATTGGCTTATAAAATAAACAATACCACCCATGTCTAAGGTACTGCCTTAAACAATTAACTATGTAAAACCAAATGGTCAACATTTACCCAAAAGCAAAGATGAGAAGGCAAGGAGGGGAAAGGAAGCTAGATTAATGGAAACAGAACAAACACAATGGAAATAATGAGAATGCCGACACATTGTGAAAACTGTAACCAATGGCATGGAACAATTTGTATAAAAATTGTTAAGTGGAAACCTAATTTTCTGTGTAAACTTTCACCTAAAACACAATAAAATATTATATAAAAAATAGAAGTACACAACACCATCTATGTAATTGAAAAGTGATCTATTTTTAATTTAATCATGAGGAAGCAGCCAGACAAATCAAGAACATGGGACATTCTATCAGACAACTGTCCTGAATGCTTCAAAATATCAATGTTAAGGGGAAGAAAGAAGGATACAGGGTGACTATTCTAAATTTTAAAAGACTAAAGGGTTATACCAACTGAAAATGTAATATATAAATTTTGATGGGATTCTGGGTTTTAAAAAAGATACAGTAAATTATAGAAGAAATGTAGGGACAACAGAGAAAATTTGAATATGAATAGCATGTTAGATGTTACTGAATTAAATTTAATTTTCTTAGGTGTGATAATGGTATTGTGGTTATGCAGGAGAATGTCCTGATTTGAGAAATATCATGATGGAGTATTTAGGAATGAGATGCCTGCAATAAGAAGTCTGCAATTTATTATCAGATTATTTACCAAGAAACTTATCAATAAATATATATATATATAATACAGATAGAGCCAGCATAAATGTGGCAAAGTGTTAAAATATGCAAGTTATATAAGTGTTCATTGTACCATTCCTTCAGCTTTTCTTAGGTTTCAAATTTTTTAACAAAAAGTTGATGAGAAATGTTTCTTTTGATTAGAAATGTTGTTTGCATGCTTTTAAAAATATGTGTTTTCATAAAAATTAGGAAAATATTAGTCCTTCTGTATCCCAAGGTTAAAAATAATTGTGAGTGGATATTACCATAAATGAGTTAATACATGTAATATTAATTAACATTAATTAAAATGCTTAGAAAAGTGCCCAGCACACTTGATAAATAAATAGATCTGTGTATGTATACATGCCTGGGCCCCACAATTTCTGCGCTGAAGAGAGAAATAAGAGATCTGAATGCTCCAGTGCACATGGGCCAAATGTCCACCTGTCCTCAGTGTGTATCTACCTGTGTGTTTCTGACAGCTACCTGCCCTAACTTGCCCTCTGTCTGCCCCTCTGCTGGGTGATCTGCACCAGTTCTGACTCCCAGGACCACTTGGACAGCTAGAGTCCCAGACAGTTCAAGAAGGGTGGGTAATATATTGATGCTATAATTAATAAAAAATAAAGAGAGAATAAAACCCTTTACTTGGACTGTGATGCTTGGTGTCCTGCAGTTTCTGTTCAGCCTGACCAAGATGGGGATCAACCTCAAAATAAGACCCCGGCAGAAAATGTTCCAGCAGGTGCTAGTTGTGTTTTGCACATTTAATTTCAAAGTCCAGTATCTTCTGTGCTTACTTTTCCTCTGCCCTCTCCCCAATAAATTCATAATGAGATATAAATTTCTGCTAATGTTGATAAAATGCTCTCTTTTAAATATTGGCTTTAACTTACCAACAAAATCTTAATCCAAATGAATTAAGTTAATGATGCATCTCAGAATTAGCAGAGAAGTGGGTCAAAATTTTTTGAAGGACAGTGAGAGAGGTACTTCTAGTTACTGCCGAATCATACCACCTATCTGATTAGTCTGACACAGGAGTGAATTAATAGTTACTAATATTCACTTTATCTTTTCTTTCCAGGGAACTCACAGAAGTAATTGATCTTTCTAGGTTTAGAAAACTAAAATATTTATGGCTTCATCATAACAAGGTAATGCATTTTATCTTTAAATGACTGTTGAATTAAATTAAACACATTGTCATTGCATCCATTCTGACTCATAGCCACCCTATAGGACAGGGTAGTTTTCTCCATAGGGTTTCCAAGGCTGTAAGTTTTTACAGAAGCAGATTATCACATCTTTCTTCCATGGACCAGCTGGTGGGTTTGAACCGCTGACCTTTTAGTTAGCAACTGAGTGCTCAACCACTGCATCACCAGGGCGCCTTGTTAATTAAATTGCTATTCGTAATTTCATGTTTGTAATAGACCTAGTCTTTAAAAAGTATCAATATTTTTCTATACTCCTAGCTTAAATTTAGGTAAGAGGCTAATACTATGTCTGTAACTAGTATATTGAATAAGCACCGTTTGTGGGCTGTAACCAGACTGTAAATTTTACTTTTGTCTCTAATGTCCTTTTGAAACTTCTTAGTGGGAGCTATTTCTTCCAAGCTCCTGAAAGAAAATTTGGGCAATCAGATGGTTTTTCTCATTTCCTTAGGTAATACAAAACCTTATGGTCCATTTAAGTCATAATTGTGTCCCAGTTCAAAAATCAGAATGCCCAGAAAGTAGCACCAAATGTGGGTTTAAAGAGCACAGCTTAAACAAAGTAAACAATGCCACTAAAAAGCATACAAGAGGAAAAGGATGTTTGTGCTAAAGAACATAACATATAGTTTTGCAACAACAGCAGTAATAACCAATAAACTAGTGTTTGGTCACATATGTATGTGTATAGGCCTATATGTGTATGGGTAGGTACAGGTGTATACATATGTGTGCACAGATTGTTGTTAGGTGCCATCGAGTCGGTTTCAACTCACAGTGACCTTATATACAACAGAATGAAACACTGCCAGGTCCTCTGCCATCCTCACAATCATTGCTATGTTTGAGCTCATTGTTGCAGCCACTGTGTTAATCCATTTCGTTGAGGGTCTTCCTCTTTTTCACTGACTCTCTACCAAGCATGATGTCCTTCTCCAGGGACTAGTTCCTCCTGATAACATGTCCAAAGTACATGAGACAACATCTTGCCATCCTTGCTTCTAAGGGGCATTCTGTCTGTTCTTCTTCCAAGACAGATTTATTGATTCTTCTGGTAGTATTTATATGTATGTGTAAGTACAAGTATGTGTGTGCACACGTATATACTCATAGAGGACACAGTTACAGATACTCAGACATAACCAAACACCTTGTGAGATCTGTTTTCTGGTTTTGAAGGCTTAGGACCTTACTCTTATGGGACAACTCAGTCAATTGGCATAATATAGTTCACAAAGTTCATGTTCTACATCCTAGTGAGGTGAGTAGCGTCTGGGTTCCTAAAAGCTTGTGAGCTGCCATCTAAGATACAACCATTGGTATCTACTATTTAGAAGCAAAAGAGAAAGAAAGAAACCAAAGTCTCAGAGAAGAAACTTGTCTACAAGGCTGATAGCTTACACAAGCCACGGCCTCATCTACCCTAAGACCACAAGAAGTAGATGGTGCCCAGCTACCACTACCGACCATTCTATCAGGGCCACGATAGATAGACCCTGATAGAAAAGGAGAAAAACGCAGAACAGAACTCAAATTCTTAAAACTTCCCAACTTACTGGAACATTTGAGAGTAGAGGACTCCCTGAGACTATTGCCCAGAGATGCTCTTTAAACCTTGAACTGAAACTATCCCCTGAGGTCACTTTTTAATGAAATAACAGATTAGTACACAAAATAAAGGGTATTACCTGTGAGTACGGTGCTCCATTAAAAAACTATCTATGTGAGACCAAAAGATCAACAATTATTCTAAAGCAAAGATGAGAAATAAGAGGTTAGGGAAACTAGAGTACTGGAGACAGAACAACCAGAAAGCAATTAAGAGAATGTTGACACATTGTGAAAAATGTAACTAATGTCACTGAACAATTTGTATAGACATTGTCAAATGGGAACCTAACTTGCTGTGTGAACTTTCACCAAAAACACAATAAAATATTATTTAAAAACAAAATAAAATAACAACAAAAAAAGTGAGAATACCCAGGAGAATATACTAATCAGCTTTCAATCTTTATTCACAAAAGAGGTATATCTTTTGTAAATAGGTGTATCTTTTATCCAGCTAGGCTGGCTGCAAATGGCTCCATTTAGGTAGGGAAGGTGTGGTTGGCTATTTTCCATCCCTGTCACCTCCACTCCAGCTTTCTAAAGGGTTGGTATGGAGTTAGAGAGGTGGGGGGAGTAGAGGAAAGGCAAGGAGGAAGCAGAAGTTCTTACTTGATTTGTAACCTCTTGTACTAACAAGGAGACTTGATGGTGCAGTGGTTAAGAGCTCAGCTGTTAACCAAAAAGCCTGGCAGTTTGAATCTACCAGCCACTCCTTGGAAGCCCTATAGGACAGTTCTACTCTGTCTTATAGAGTCCCTGTGAGTTGGAATCAGTTCGACAGCAACGGGTTTGGTTTTTTTGGTTCCGGCGCTAACAGATATTCAAAACTGATTCTTTTCTTTCTATGAGTCATACAGAGGCTCCCTCACTAAGCTCCTCCAACTCTTAAGTCCTCTTTGCTGGCCACTCTTCACTTCACCTTTTATCACAGTAGTACTTACAACTGAGGGTCTCCTGACCTTGGCAAACTACTGTCGTAGGCAGGAACCCTTGTAAAATGTTCCAGATCAACATTCCTAGAGGGTTCCACATCCAGTTATGAGGACTCACATACCTTTGACCTGCTGCTGAGGCAAGTTGCTACCTAAGCCAAGTTGGCTTCCTGAGGAGGTATTGGGCACCAGATCACCATATTCGCAACTACAAGGAACACTCCTCAAGCTCATGGAGTTTATGGTCCTTGAAGTTTCTCTTACAAGGCTAGAATTCAAGAGGCAATAACTTCCACCCTCTCCCTTAATGGAAAACTGAGCAGGGCTCTAAGCTGTCTCCAAATCAAAGAGCAAGACTGAACCGAAATTCAAACCCAAATAATCATCACAGTTAACCAATCAGTAGGTGATCCTCAACTTTGAGACATTTGAATTTCCAGCAGCTTGTACTGTGTTCAATATAAATTGAGCCCAATCTTAGCATTTCAAATTTAAACTTTCAAACTCCAGCTAATAAAAAATTTTAAAAAAAATCTGAGTTTTCATCAGTAGTCTCCCTATCAAGCAGCAGTCCAGTTTTACAGCATAGAATCTGTAAATAGCCACATTTATGAAGATATTCAGTATTTCTTCGCATTTTTAGTCTTTTTTTTTTAACCCACTGAGTGAAAAATGGAAAATGAAAGTGCTTCTAGCATTAACTGTAAGCATAAGTCTCATAGGCTTGAAATAATTTCTAGCAGAGCAAACACAAAAACCTTCGAGGCCCAGGCAGCTAACAACTGAAACAGAAAGCACAGCACTTAGGGGCATTCAAGTTCAAAAATCTTTTAAACACCCTGCTAAAAATATCCTGAGTCACAATGTGTGACCTCTGATTAAAAAAGATGAAAATCATAGGGCATGGCAAAAGTTACCAATCTTTGTTTTTAGTGCGTGCTCTTTGGACTTAAACTGGTTATCTGGCATCCTGCTGTGAAGAAAAGAACATGTACAAATGTTGGAAATATGTCTAAAGGGAGAGGTATAATGAGGATTTGGGCATTCTGGCAATGGACATGGTCCCAGCTCCAACCCTTATTGATTTTTCACACAGTTGACTTGCAGAGTGTTACATGCATAGGAAGGGACTGCATGGCTGTCAGCTATTTTTCTTTTGCTTTTGGAGGGGTTGGAAGGGAAGACAAGAGGTTGACTTCTTGTGTTTGGTTGTTCATGTTCAGTAAACTAATTATATTATTTCCAAAATCTCCATCAATTACTTTGTTCTTTCAGAAACAGACTTATGCAGTCCTTATAACACCAAAAGGGGTTAGTCATACCAGAAATGGGTTTTAAGTGATCATGGTAGAAGAGAATCAGCTACCCTGAGTTTTCCTACTGATCGAAAATTGACTGGGTGCTAAGTTGCCTGAGTGTTCACACTCCATCAACAATTAAAGTCTTATTTAGGATCCAAAACTCTAGTAAGCATAATAGCTATGATAGTACCTTATGAAAATTCATATTACACTATGTTGGCCGCTAAGAAGTTACTGTGCCAGCTAAGAAAATGTAAGGAGAACTGTAGTGAAAACTTTAAAATTGAAATATGAATACAAATATTTAGAATGGCAATGTTTTGTTAAGAAATGATCTGGCAGCACACACTACAGGGGAAGTCAGCACAATGGCACTAAACCAAAGCTAAGAAGTTTCCTGAATACAGTCAAACACTTCGACGGACAGAGTAGCAGGGGCAGGGGTCTGGGGACATCTAGGTCAATTGGCGTAACAAAGTTTATTAAGCAAATGTTCTGCATACTACTTTGGTGAGTGGCATCTGGGGTCTTAAAAGCTAGCAAGTGGCCATCTAAGATGCATCAATTGGTCCCAACCACCTGGAGTAAAGGAGGATGAAGAACACCAAAGACACAAGGCAAGTATTAGCCTAAGAGACAGAAAGGGCTACATAGACCAGAGGCTTCATCAGCCTGAGACCAGAAGAACTGGATGGTGCCCGGCTACCTCCAATGGCCACCTTGACAGGGAACACAACAGAGACTCCTGGATGGAGCAGGAGAAAGGTGGGGTGCAGAACTCAAATTCTAGTAAAAAGACCAGACTTAATGGTCTGACTGAGACTGGAGGAACCCTAGAAGGCGTGGCCGCCAGACTCTCTGTCAACCCAGAACTAAAATAATTCCCAAGGCTGACTCTTCAGACAAAGATTGGACTGGACTGTGGGACATAAAATAATACTCATGAAGAGTGTGCTTCTTAGCTAAATGGGCAGCTTCTGTCTGGAGGTGAAATGAGAAGGCAGAGAGGGTCAGGAGCTGCTTGAATAGATACGAGAAATCGGGTGGAAAGGAGGAGTGTGCTGTCACAGTATATGGAGAGCAATTAGGGTCACATAACAATGTATGTATCAATTTTTGTATGAGAGACTAACTTGAATTGTAAACTTTCACTTAAACTACAACAATAAAAAGAATAATCTGGATTTGTGATATTTAGAATTGCAGTGTTTTGTTAAGAACGATCTGAATTTGTGACCAGGATTGTTCGTACATTAATGAATATCTTAGACTACCTTGTATTTATGAACAAATAAGTCACACAGCAGTAAAATAAAGTGAACACTTTTTTTGTTTATTCATTTATTCAGTCTACAGTATTTATTGTGCCTATGTGCTGGGCATTATTGGTTGGTCACTCAATGTGCAATCTCTCCTTTTGCCTGTCCAGTAGAAACTGGGTTTGGGTTTTGGTACACACCCCTCCTCCATTATACTCAAGTAGGTGGCTCCATCTCTAGCTCCAGGGGTGGGTCCTGAACTACCTAAACCAGTTAGGGTAATCCTGTCCTCCTTGTGAGTGGTTAGTCAAGGAATAGGCATATAATCCAGTTTTGGTCATGGAGGCATAAGGGGACATCAGCTGGGAGGTGTGTGGGAGAGATTTCCTTACTCCTAAAAAAGAGCATTAGAAGAGAGTTTCCTTATTTCCTCTGGGCGTTGTCTTGCCTAAAAGTGAAGCTACCAACTTGAGAATGAAATAAATATTTAGAGAAAGGCAGAGTGCAAATAAAGATGTGAAGACTGAGGCTCACTATCTGAAAATTTTCTTGTACTGATTTTTAATAAGGAGCTCTGCCTTTGTAACAGTGCTGCCACAACCTCTGGACTTCCTGTTATGGGAGATGATAATATTCTTATTTTATGTGCCGTTGAGCTTAGAAGCTACTTGGAGCCAAAAACATCCTATTTGATCTGGCCTATTCTGTTCTTACATTAGGTAACTGACAGAATATAACAATAGATGATGGTCCCTCCTCTGGTGATAAAATTAGGAGGCACAGAGAGAGTGGCCAGTGCCCTTGATGAAGGCGTTGCATTTGCCAACTACCTGCCTGGAGAGAGAGAAAGCAATAGTCTTTGGAGGCAATGAACGCAGTTTGGTGTGTTTGTAGCCTAGCAGTCAAGGGTGGGCATTCTCCAGTAATTATCTAGTGGATGATAAAGCTTGAGTTCTGGTCTGATCCTGGACAAGCTAATGATATAGGTATCAGTTTGTTTCTGAGGACCTCCAATGCCCAAACTTTCCTAAATTTGCTTGTGCTACTCTGGTTCTTTCGTTAATCTGACCGGAGGCTTATTTCCTCCTCATACTGCGTAGATATTCACTAGTTCTGTCTCTCCTCCCTTTCTTTTTCCAGTTCTCCTTGACAGAGGCAGCTGCCCATAGATGCATATTAACTGAGGCCTTCTAAAAGCTCCTTTCCCCGACTCATCGGGGGCTTCCAACCATTCTTTCCGGTTCCAACTGCTGCTGAGAATTTGCATTTCTCACAAGTTCCCTCTGAGAATTTGCCTTTCCACCCCAAATACACTGAATCAGAATCTATAGTTTAACAAGATCCCCAGGTGATTCTTATGTATAACTTCCTAGGAACTTGTAAGAAATGCAAATTCTTAGCAGGGGTTCCAACTGGAACAAACTGGTTCGAAACCTTGGTCTAATCTCTTAACAAGTCCGACCAGTGGAATTTTAGGTCCATTAGTTCATTCTTTGGCCTTTCCAGAGAAGTTGAGTCTGACTCAAATAAATTATTTCAGTGATTTTCCTTTTATACTGCAATTTAGAATGGCACATACTTGTGATCTATTTGTCTTTTGGCTCACTACTTGAAAAATTTTCTTGTACGGATTTTTAATGATGAGCTCTGCATTCGTAATATTGCTGCCACAATATTACTATCCTCCAGTTTCTGGTAGCACTAGTGATACTTTGGTATGTCTTATTTTGTCTCAGATTAGGATAAGCATTTGATGGAGAACCCATATAATGCTTTACTAAGCACCTGTCCAGAATGGAACCTGGGTTTCTGCTCTGCAGCAAAAAAACAAACTGACAAATTTTACAAACCCAACTTAATTGTAAAGACCTATTTTGGCAATGTCATTCTTTTAAAAAATAATTGAAATACTTCTTTATAATAACATTGCCCACAGTGACTGACAATGTTTTATCATTTCCTGGGAGTGATTCAGAAGACCCCACTAGATTCTCCTTAATGAGATGAGAAATTAGTTGCTTTTTTGCATTTAAAAAAGTTTTCTTTAAATCTAAACATTTTGTCTTTTGTTGTGCCATTGCATAGGCAAATTTTATTTTGAAGTGTTGATGAAATGAAGAGTTTCCTCATTTTTTACAAGGAAAAGAAAGTCATGATCTGTACTTAGAAAAATAGTGCTACCTAGTATAGTCAAATTCACAGTGTTTTATTCGCTTTGATTCTAGCACATTCTGAATAATGATTTCCAAAGAATGGTCAGATTAGAACAAGCAAAATTGCTTTAAGAAATATCCGAGGCTCATTCTTCTGTGCTTTAAAGATGCTATTGTTTCCTATCTCCTGGACATTCTGCCTATAATAAGAATTTGGTAAATAGCACAAATTTAAATATTTTAGGAAGGAATATTGATGTGCAAAATTAGCAAAGCACAATTTGAAGATTGAAATAACTTTTTTTAAATTAACTGATAATATTTGATAAAGAATTCTTTAAATGGCATTACTTTTGATCTGGTAGTTTTACAACGTGCTTTTCATCACGGAATTTTTGTTGGCTTCTTTAATCAGATTTATTTGTGTATTAAGTTTGGATATATATCTGTTTATAATCCATATCTTTTTCCAAAAAACAACTTAGAGCAGTACAGCCCCATGGTAGAGTGTAAGAGCTATTATAGAATGAAACGAACTAGCATGCATTCCATATAATTTGGGCTCTTACGTGCTTCTGTTGCCTAGGCAACATGAATTATATCCCTTATGTCAACTTTGTTGAAAGATTTATATTTTGCCAAATATTTAAGACCTCCTCAAAAAAGTAAACCAACCTAAATAACCTAAACAAGGTTTCACTGTATGTTTGTGAAATTCATAAATATGTGTAATATATATCCAGTTATAATTTTAAAATTTTTAACCAAGAAATGGAAATATAATCTATTTCTGAAAAAAGAATATACAAAAATTTTAGTAACATGGAATAAACCTGATAATGAAGGAAAAGTCTGTTTCTATTGAATTACTTTTATTTCTGAATACTTTTAAAGTGCAGATTTTATTTTCAACTATTTTGCATATTTTAAAAAAGATACAAATGAATGCATTGTTTTAATTTATTGGACAAAACATAAAAATGAACTTAGGAATCCTGGAAGTACATTGAAATTTGCTTTTTTCCCTCCTATATAATTCAGTGTATAGTATTAAAATTCTTCCCAGCTCAAGCTTACAGTTCTATGTAAGTTTGTGAAATATTGTGATTTCAGTATTGAAACGTGCAATAATATACCCTTTTAAATAACACATAATCATAGAATTTTTAAGAATTTCACCATATTGTTTAATCATTGGCCTACATGTCTTTGCCCCCAAGGTTTCTCAACCTCGGCACTACTGACTTTTTGAACCAGGTAATTCTTGGTTGTTAGGGCTGTCCTGTGCAGGATGTTTTGCAGCACCCCTGACCTCTACCCACTAGATGCTAGGAGATTTCCTCCCAGGGGTGACAACCAAAAATACTTCCAGACTTGTCAAATGCCCCCTGTGGGGCAAAATCTTCCCTGGTTAAGGACCATTCAGTACAACAAAGTGATCTGTGAAAACCTAAGTCAAAACATGTCACTCCTGTACTTAAAACCTCCAATGGTTCCCTATTGCTTTCAGCCAAAATGGTTACAGTAACCTACACAAGTGGTCCCTGGCTACCTCTCTGACCTCATCACCTGCCATCCCTCCCTTGCTCACTTTGATCCAGTCATACCAGGCACCATATTGTCTCGAAACCTATCACTGGTTCATCACCAAGAGTTCTTACAGGTATCCCATTGGCTCAGTCCCTCCACTTCTTCAAGAGTTTGGTCAAGTATTACCTTCTCTATGAGGCCTAACCTGACCAACCCATTTAAAATGTAACACCACCTGTCTACTGGCACTCCATACTTTATTTTTTCCCACAGCACTTATTAACATACCATAATATATAATTTACTTACCTATTGTATGCATTTATTTTTTCTTTTCCTACTTGAATAAAGGCAAGGATTTCTGTCTTTGTTCACTACTACACTCCCTGTAATACTTAGAACAGTGTCTGGCACATAGTAGCTGCTCAACAAATATTTGTCGAATGGAAGAATGAGTAAATTAAAAACCCTAATATTTTCTCATAAATACAATATTTCTATTTTGTCATGGAAATCACAAATGGCATGTAATGAATCATCAATTATAAATTTGATAATATTTTGCTGATTTTTACTTTTCTGTTTATTTGAAAATGTCAGTTTCTGCTCATTTGACATCTTAGCTAAGTCTCCCAAGTTGAACTTCTCTTTGCTTGGGTACTAGTTAAGGTACCAGAAGTTCACTTAACAGATGTCCACTTTAACTTATTGATGCAGAAAAATAATTTATTGTAAAGGTACTGGTTAGATACTGGGTAGCTTAAGAATCAAGTTCAGAAAATTCTCAGGATCCAAAGGAGCCATAATCAAAACCATGTCACAGAACTGGTTTCCACAAACACTGCTGACTTGCCAATCAGCCATGGAAGCCCTAGCTTGCTCTGTTACTGCCCCTGTCATCAGCACCAGGGTCAGGATACCTCCATAGGCACCACTGTGGAAAATGAGTGTTGCTGCCTCTACCTCTGCCACCACCAGAATTAACCCTCAACTGTCTCCACTTTTCTGCATTACTAGTTCTAGATTCAGAGTCTACAGTGTATGCGCATTGGCTTAGCCTAAGTTATGTGTCCACACCCTAGCTGCCAGGAAATCTGGGAAAGCAAATATCATGCCTTCTGGGGAGAAGGCTCAGATTCTCACCAAGACTCATAAGAGGGGAATTTTTGAATTGTGGGGAGGAGGTTTAGATGCTGGGTAGACAAAAAATAACAAGTGTCTCTCACATTTTAATGTTTAAACCATAAAACCAACCCCATTGCCATTTAGTCGATTCTGACTCATTGCCCCACCATGTGTTACAGAGTAAAATTGCCTCATAGAGTTTTCTTGGCTGTAATCTTTATGGAAGCAGATCACCAAGCTTTTCTTCCACAGTGCCACTGGGTGGGTTCAAACTGCCAACCTTTAAATTAGCAGCTTAGTGCAAACTGTTTGTACCACCCAGGGACCCCTAGATAATGGTTAGAAAGATGCAAATCAAATAATAGCACCAATATCTGCATTAATGATTACTGGAAGAGTCCCTGGCACAGAGTGTATAATAACTGGATGTCAAACAGAGAGCTCAGGTATAGATGTGGTCATGTCAGTAACCATCTCATACTTAGCAAATCACATAATCTCTCTTATGTAATATGGAGGTATTTATTCTTCACGACAGCTACTTCAAGGTTTGTCCTGAAACATAAATGAGATGGCATATGTGAAGCACTGGTCACAGAGACTTGCACACATTAGGCACAGAATAAATATTAAAGTCCCATCTCCTACTCTTTTTTTATTAAATTTATTTATTATTGTGCTTTAAGTGAACGTTTACATTTCAAGTTAGTCTCTTATACAAAAATTTATACATACATTGTTATGTGACCCTAGTTGCTCTCCCTATACAGTGACAGCACACTCCTCCTTTCTTCCCCAGATTTCCCATGTCTATTCAACCAGCTCCTGACCCTCTCTGCCTTCTCATCTCACCTCCGGACAGCAGCTGCGCATTTAGTCTCATGTATCTACTTGTCCCACTCTTTAAGAATTGTTTGTGTTTATATCAGAGCAATATATGCATATAATAATAGTTTAAAGAATTACTTAGTTCTACAAATTAGCCACAGTCCCTCACACTCCACTCCTATATGACACTCCCCAGATGCAACAATTTTACGTGATCTTTTGTTATTTATCCGCGTATCTCTAAATCACCTGTTGGTATTGCTGCAGCTACTACTTTTCTCTTTTAGGCAATATATATCGAGTTTCCACTAAGGGAGAAGAAGATTTAGTTCTTTCTCTTTCCTCCTTCAACTTCCACCACGCACATGCATACCTTCCATTCCCCCGATGTGGTTGTGCTGTAATTTTTGTTAAATCAGTATTTACTGTTTACATTGTTATGACAATTTATGCCACTCAGAGCTATGCCATGTATTAATCTCTACTTATTTTTCCCTTCTTGTTCTTCTTTCACTTCCCTGTACTTAATGTTTGTTTTATTTTTTAGTTTTTTATTTGCTATTTTCATTTATTCAACCCAAACTCTTTGCCAGTTGACCATAGCTATTGAAAGTATTCATTCAATTACTTTCATTTTCTTGAAGAAGTATACCCAAGACCTTCTGACTTGCTCCAATCTGGACTGCTTGCCCTGTGTGTCTGTGCATAGCTTCAGTCTCCCTTCACTACCATGCTGTGGATTTCCTTTGTCTCTCTTGTTTCTTGTATCACATGCTTTTCTTTTTTTCAAACTATTCCCTTGCTTTGTTGGAGTACATTCTCCAGGTGCTTCCTAAGAAAGAGGTGTGGGTGGTAAATATTTTAAGATTGTGCATGCCTGCAATTGTGTTTATTCAATTCTCATATTTGGACAAATATTGTGGTTTATGTGGTTGATCAAATTCTAGGTTAGAGATAAGGCAACTCTCTATTATCTTCTAGTTTTCAGTGTAGTTGTTGAGAAGTGTGAAGCCATTTTGAGTCCTGATCCCCTTTGTACATGGTGGGTGTGTGTGTGGGGGGGGGGTGTTCCCTGTTTAGAAGCCTGTAGGCTCTTCTTTGTCCTTGTTGTTCAGACATTTCACAGTGATATGCCTTGATGTGAGTCTATTTTTATCTATTTGCTGATCTTAGGGTAATTTCAATCTAGAAACTCAAGGTCTTTCAGTTTTGGGGAATTTTCTTGAAATATATTGTTGATTTTTCCCCCTTTCATATCCACTATTCTCTCTTCCTGGAACTTCAAATGTGCAAATCTTAAAGTACTTAACCGGTCCTATGATTTTCCTACATTTTCTGCCTTATTTGCTATTTATTTGTCATTTTTCTCTCCTTTTTGACAGATTTCCTCAACTTTCCCTCCAACCTTCCTATTAAGTTTTTAATGTCTGCTTTAATGATTTTCAATTTCAAGGCCTCTTTTCTTCTCTAAATGTTTATTTTCATGTTACTTTTATTGTTGTTGTTTGTTTGTTTTAAGGATAAAAGATCTTATCTAATCTCTCCAAACATAATAATTATAGTGGTGGTGGTGGGGTTTTGTTGTTACTGCTGCTGCTGTTGTTTGCATAGTATCTGTTTTCTCTAAGTTGATCTTGCTTTCATTTTCTTCTTTTAATATCTATTTTTCATGTCACAACTTTTTCCTCAGATATCCTTGACTATCTTCTCATATTTAAGACGAGAGTCTGAAATGTTCATCAGAAGCACTGTGTGGAAATTCTAGCCAGTAGAATTCAGCAACATATCAAAAAATTAATTTACCATGACCAAGTGGGATTCATACCAAGTATGCAGGATGGTTCAACATTAGAAAAACAATCAATGTAATCCATCACATAAATAAAACAAAAGACAAGAACCATATGATCTTATCAATTCATGCAGAAAAGGCATTTGACAAAGTCCAACACTTATTCATGATTAAAAAAAAAAATTCTTAGCAAAATAGGAATAGAAGGGAAATTCCTCAACATAATTAAGGGCATTTATACAAAGCCAACAGCCAACATCATCCTAAATGGAGAGAGTCTGAAAGTATTCCCCTGGAGAACGGGAACCAGACAAGGATGCCCTTTATCACCTCTGTTACTCAACATTGTGCTGGAGGTCCTAGCCAGAGCAGTTAGACTAGAAAAAGAAATAAAGGGCATCCAAATTGGTAAGGAAGAAGTAAAAGTATCTCTATTTGTAGATGATATGATCTTATACACAGAAAACCCCAAAGAAGCCACAAGAAAATTACTGGAACTAATAGAAGATTTCAGCAAAGTATCAGGATACAAGATAAACATACAAAAATCAGTTGGATTCCTCTACACCAACAAAGAGAACTTCAATGAGGAAATCACCAAATCAATACCATTTACAATAGCCCCCAAGAAGATAAAATACTTAGGAATAAATCTAACCAGAGACGTAAAAGACCTATACAAAGAAAACTACAAGACACTACTGCAAGAAACCAAAAGAAACCTACAAAAGTGGAAAAACATACCTTGCTCATGGATAGCAAGACTCAACATTGTGAAAATGTCTATTCTACCCAAAGCAATCTACAGATACGATGCAATCCCGATCCAAATTCCAATGGCATTTTTTAATGAGATGGCGAAACAAATCACCAACTTCATATGGAAAGGGAAGAGGTTCTGGATAAATAAAGCATTACTGGAGAAGAATAAAAAAGTGGGAGGCCTCACACTACCTGATTTTAGAACCTATTATACCGCCATGGTAGTCAAAACAGCCTGGTCCTGGTACAGCAACAGATACATAGACCAATGGAACAGAATTGAGAATCCAGACATAAATTCATCCACCTATGAGCAGCTGATATTTCACAAAGGCCCAAAGTCATTAATTGGGGAAAAGACAGTCTCTTTAACAAATGGTGCTGGCATAACTGGATATCCATCTGCAAAAAACTGAAACAAGACCTATACCTCACACCATGCACAAAAAATAACTCAAAATGGATCAAAGACCTAAATATAAAATCTAAATAAAGATCATGGAAGAAAAAATAGGGACAATGCTAGGAGCCCTAATACATGGCATAAACAGAATACAAAACCTTACTAACAATGCACAAACACCAGAAGAGAAGCTAGATAACCGGGAGCTCCTAAAAATCAAACATTTAAGCTCATAAAAAGACTTCACCAAAACAGAAAAAGACAACGTACAGACTGGGAAATAATTTTTGGCTACAACAAATCTGATCAGTGTCTAATCTCTGAAATCTGCAAGATACTGCAAAACCTCAACAACAAAAAGACAAATAACCCAATTAAAAAATGGGTAAAGGATATGAACAGGCACTTCGCCAAAGAAGACATTCTGGCAGATACCAGATACATGAGGAAATGCTCTGGAGGGATCGGAAGACATGACCCTCAGACTCTCCATTAGCCCAGAACTGAAACCATTCCTGAAGCCGAAGATTAGACTGGACTATGGGACATAAAATGATACTCATGAAGAGAATGCTTTTTAGCTCAAGTAGATACATGAGGTTAAATGGGTAGCTCTTGTCCGGAGACGAGATGAGACGGCAAAATGGGACAGGAGCTGGTTGAATGGACATGGGAAATCCGGGGTGGAAAGGAGGAGTGTGCTGTCACATTATAGGGAGAGCAGCTAGGGTCACATTGCAATGTGTATATAAATTTTTGTATGAGAAACTGACTTGAACTGTAAACTTTCACTGAAAGTACAATAAAAAAAAAAAAACTACTGTGTGGGTGTGCTTGTCATTTGTGAGCTTCACTGTGGGATCATCTGGCAAGGCAGTTTTGGGAGAAATCCTGATAGTAATATTTTTAGTTGTCTCTTCTTGGGCTGGTCAGATTCCCCAGAAAAGCCTTTTCCAATCCCCTGCCCAGTGGGTAAAGACCTGGCCACCGACAGTCTCAGTGCCAAGCTGGGGAATGAAAGTTGGGAGTTCTCAACATTTCATGTGATTGCATTCTCTTAATCTTCCTGTTTTCAGTACAGACCCTCTGTCTGCAACTCTGTCTGGTGTCTAACTGCTCAGGAACTCTGTCTGCTATTCTCTCTAGAGAACAAACCTTTAGTCTTTTGATGTGGTAAAAGAGGCTCAGTTGCCTAGCAGGTAGATAGGGGGATGAGGGCATTTTCTAGAAATGGGGTTGCTTCTTAAATAGCTTTCAATAATCCTTTTTTAATCCTCTCTTCTTCACCCTCACTTCCACTTACTGAATCTTTTAAAAATATTGTGGCATATATCAGGTTGGTTTCTTGTTTTAGAATTTGGCTTTCTAATTTCTGTTAATTCTATTACCACTTGACCATATGCTTTCCAGCTTCCAAATTTGTATTACTGTTGTCTAATTTCCTGTTCTCTTTGTGCTCATAGACATAAACCTTTTAAAACAATTCTATTACTGTCATTTTAGATGACTTTTTGGATGGAGCAAATGTAGGTGTGTGTGTATCATCTAAACCTTTAACCAGAAGTCATTTTTCTCTTCTATGCAAGCTCATGTGTATAATTTTTAAGTTCTCTTCCAAGTCTAAAGTTCTGTGGTCTTGTTTTACAATACTGGAAACTTTTCAAAGTCATCCTTTATATTGATGACACTATTTAGGTTTAATGAATATAGTCCCAAAGTTGATTTTACAAGCTAATGTCCTAGGGAGTTGTGATAGGGCATAACTTGATGGACACTTGGAAATTTTCCCAGATCACAAATACCGGTTTTAAATGGGCCTGAGAGTTAACAGTCTGAGTCATTGATCAGCATCATGGAATGGCTAATACCTTTAAGCCCTGTCAGCAACAACATCAGCAATATAATTATTTGCCTCTATGACCTATATAAATGGGAGTCTAGGGCATGTTGAAAAAGGATGAAGTGAGAAGAAAAAAGAAAGAATGGGGTGGTCAGGGGCAGGAGGGTGCTAGCAGGAGAGAGACGAATACTGAAAAGCAGGGTTGAAGGAAGCAAGAGCAAGCGCACTTGTTTGTATACTACGTAGTTTAGCGTTAGTGTGAGGTAGTTCTTTTGGTTTGGGTTGGTCGGTAACCATACGCACTTGTCTAGGGTCTGCTGATAGGTCTTGTGAATCACAGGAGAACATCTCCTATGGGATGGAGGTAGGATAGAACAGCATCTTGGAACCAAAGCCAGCCTGAGGTAGGGAGCTACTGTTGAGAAGAATCAAGATCACCTGAGAAGTCAAGATTAGATCAGATGGACGGAGGAAGTCAAGCCAGTGGCTCAAGCTGAGTCTGATAGTTCAGCTTCCTGCTCCGGATCTTAGTGAAATGTAGTGGTTTTCAGCAGGGATCTTGGCAACTGGGTCAAACCTCTGTTCCACCATGGACTTGCAGAGTAATCTTGGCAAGTTACTTAACCTCTCTGCTTTGATTTCCTCATAATATTACTCCTACCATGTTGGTTGCTTGAAGATTAAATACATTGCTTGGCATGTAGTAAAACTACATTCTGTTTATTATTATTTGTATATGTCTAGAGTTTATTATATTTCTTTTCTATTTCAGACCAAATGTTTTGTGTTCATTTTATATATGTTTTTGGAATCTTAGGGTTATTGCTTAAATAATAGAAAAAAATTTATGGAATATTTTCCATTATTCAATCTAATGAAATAATGTATTTCAAGATATTTTCAAAATAATGTGTTTTGGGTGGTTTATATGAAAGTCTCTCAAAATTAAATGGTTTAATTATGATTCAATACATGCCAGTCATTGGCTTGGGAGTCAAAAAGACTTGGATTTGAATCTTTACTCTGTTACTTAGGATCTCCGGACCTTGAGAAAGTTAATTAACCTTTTCTGAGCCTTGGTTTCCTAATAAGTAAACTGGGATACTTTGCACTTATACATAAGTGTTACACATAAGATTGCTATGAGTTGAAACCGACTTGATGGCAACTAACAACAATAACAACAAACTGGGGATAAAATGAATAATATGGGGCTGTTGTAAGGATCATATTAGATAATGCCTGTGAAAACATCTAGCTCAGTTCCTGGCTCAAAAAAAGCACTTAATAAATGTGACTCTCTTTTTCCGTGTCTCAGCTGGGGACATTTTGCCACCAGGGGGCGTTTGCAGCGTCTGGAGACATTTTTGGTTGTCACGACATGGGAGAAGGAGTTGTCTATGAACGTCTAGTGGATAGAGACCAGGGATGCTACTAAACATCTTACAATGCACAGGACAGCTCCCTCCACCCCGACAAAACATTATCTGGTCCAAAATGTCAATAGTGCCTGATGTTGACTTGATTCCAACTCATGATGACCCCAAGTGTGTCACAGTAGAACTGTGCTCCATAGGGTTTTTCAATTGCTAATTTTTTCAGGAGTAGATTGCCAGACCTTTTTTCTGAGGCACTTCTGGCTGGACTCAAACCTCCAACCTTTTGGCTAGCTGCCGAGAATGTTAACCTCTTGTACCATGCCTCCGTAATTTTAATCTTGTGCTGGTACACATTTTTTCACCAGTAGTATCTCAGTGGTTACTTATAAGTGTTTTATATTAAATGTAAGAGCTTCTAGCACTATCAAAATAATAATGGTTATAATAACAAATAATAATATCTACATTTATTGAGCACTTGCTATGTGCCAAGCCTTGAGCTAAGATATATGATTTGCAAAAGGTACACTAAATATCAAACAAGGACAATCCTTACAATCAGTAGTGTAGATTTTTCTAAATGCACAAGTATAATAAAATTTTACTTTAATGATGGCTTAAATATCAGGACAATCAGCATGTCTTCCAATTCTTATTGCTAAATCTTGACTTTACAATTTTCTATATTGCAATTTATCTATTAAGCCTGTGAATTCTACTTTAAAACTGCCTCTCAATTCCCTCTACTTCACTCTTGTCCCACTGCCATTACTCTGCTCTGCGCTGTCATCATATTCTCCTAAATCAGACCAACACCCTCCCTATTCCTCTCCTGCCATTACACTTGCTATCTCCTCTAATCCATGTTCTGCCCTGCCATGTTATTTGTAAAATAAAGTTGGGCAATAACATTCTTCTGCATACCATCTTTCAATAGCACACCAAGTTTCCCATGATGTGACTTTGTCTCTTGCCACCTTATCTTCCCACCCCAACAAATAATGCAGTTTTATAATCCCAGTAATTATGATCCAAGGATATTAATGCTCTCGAGAAACAATGATTTTTAAAATCAGGATGAAACTGTTGGGTTTGTTAGATTTTTCTTCTTGTGCTAATGAGTAATGCAAGAGAAATTAAAGCCTCAACTAATCAGTAATGTGGAGTTGATGTGTGGTCAGCAGGCAACTGGAGAAAGAGAGAAGGAAAAGTCATGGTTTCCACTGGTGTTCTTTTCTTCTTCTGATGTCAGATGTCGCTATTATAAGACCAGGGAGTGGTGAGAAGAAGAATGGAAGGCAGTGAGTCGATGCCAGAAGGCTCCTAGGGAAAGTGTAAAGGAAAGCCAGCTGTGACTCACCTTCCTGCTTTGAACGGTTTTTCCTACCTGTGGGAAACAGGGCTCCTTTCATGACTTAACAAGAGCTATCGTGAAATTATTGGCAGTCCTCCTGCATGAGTGTTGGCATAATTTGATGGAGATGAGTCTGAAAGAATGAGATGAACAGCACAGGTACATTTTACAGCTTCATAATTTGTGAATGTTGCAAATATAAAACAAAATTAAAGAAACTTCATAAAGAAACACGTTTTCAAACTTTGGATACAAATATAAAATAGCTTTTCTGAGATGTAAAAGGAATGCTCGCTCAGTCAGATGTGTTGGCTGAAATCTATTAATCAAGGGACAAAACGGTCTATTTAACTGGTAACAATAGTTCTTGTGATAAGCTTTAATAAACATATAAGACTAAATTACAATCAAGATCTTTTTTTATATATATAAAATGCTAAATACTTGATCAATAACTATTTCACGAGGATCTTCTCCCTGCTATATCCTGTATTCGATAGAAAGGTGTCATAACTACTGCTCTTAAAACCTTGGAGCCCTGGTGGTGCAGTGGTTAAGTGTTTGGCTGTTGACCTAAAGGTCGGCAGTTCAAATTCACCAGCCACTCCTTGGAAACCCTATGGGGCAGTTCTATTCTGTCCTGTAGGGTTGGAATTTACTCGATTGCAACAGGTTTGGTTTTGTTTCTTAAAAACTATTTTTCCCTCCATTGTATCACTCCCATGTTTCATCCTCACAGCTCAAACAAACCTCTTAACTTATATTAAGGTTATAGAGTCAATATTTTTTAAATGGGTATTTTTATGCAGAGTAACAGAAACATTTTGACATACTGTCTATATTTGAATACCCCATATCGTGTATACAATACTTAATGCTTCATTTGAGGAATTTTCAAGAGTACTTTTAACTATTTCCAATTTTCATATGCACTGAATTTAGAATCTAACCTTAATAGTAAGGTGCAACCCCACCATATTGTCAGGAAAGTGGGGAGGTGGGAAAGACAAGATACTGAAAAAACATAGTTTCTTTCCTTAAGGAAGATACAAAACTCTAGTAATCAAGTGGTTAATTGTACAAATCAAACTAAGTGTTGAAGGTTCATGAGCCTGGGGCTTGTCAGGAAAGGCCATGTTAAAAAAGATGAACATGTAAAGTAACAATATTGTGTTGTGCCTTGCCCTCTAGTTGGATGGGGTGGTAGCTGGTTATGAGCCGTGAGCACTGGGATTGATCTGGCAGAGTTGCCTCCTAAATGCATTCAGATTACAGAGTACTCAGCTAGGTTGAGATCTGTTTACAAGAAGAGCTTTGAGCCAGTGAAGAAGAGACGGCTTTTAGAGTGGGACATAAAGTAAAATGATACAAAATTAGACCATCATTCAAGAGATCTGACTGAAAGAGCTGGAGCAAGTGTGAGTTTAAAAAAACAAAAAGTAGGTCAAAAATGAAGCAAGAAGACAGTAGTGAGACACAAGGAGACCAAAGGATAGTTTCAACAAATCATTGGAATGGAGAAAACCTACCATAGCAGTACGATCATGCATGGTTTGGTATGCCTTGCTTGCCTGGGACTGGTCCTTAAGAAGGGTCAGAAACGTACCAGGAAAACAAGACATGCAGGTAAAGGGCAAACATGACTCATGCACAGATGCAGAAATGGTCTTGGCATTCATTATCTGAGGAGACAGCCCTTGGCACATAATAAACCAAAAAATCAAACCTGTTGCCATTAATCCAATCCGACTTACAGCGACCCTCTAGGACAGAGTAGAACTGCCCCATAGGGTTTCCAAGGTTGTCATCTTTAAGGAAGCAGACTGCCACATCTTTCTCTTGTAGAGCGGCTGATGGGTTCGAACTGCCTACCTTTTGGTAGCAGCTGCGCCACCAGGTCTCCTTTGGCACAAAACAGGCACTTAATAATATTTGATGGCAAATTAATAATATCTGGTGCCAGATCCCTGGAGAACCTATAGAGCAGAATAGGGAAAAATATGGTTAGAACAAAAGGGCTAGGCTAGATTAGAGAAGCTTTGAAAAGCACGCAAGGGAGTTTGGCCTAGATGTGGTAAGAGTTTATTTTAAGGCAGCCAAAAACGTCCTTCTCATCACATTGTCTTCAAGGACAGTCCTGATATAAATTTCTAGCCCAGAACAAAAGATCAAAAATAATTAATTATAGCAGCAAAGGTCAAACTTCTATGCCTTATTACAAATATATAAATTATTTTATAAAGCATATTTTTCTCTCTATTTTCAGCTCCATGGGATAGCATTTCTAACTAAAAACTATTGTCTGACAGAACTATATCTAAACAACAATGCAATATTTGAGATAGCAGGTACCTCTTAAATTTTCTCTTAATCGAATAAATTTTCAAGGAAGTAACTAGCAAACTTCAACTATGATATTGCTAATGAATGTAAAAATCTGTTTAATCATTTCTGTTGAAATTATGTGATGGAATTTTTACTTTCTAGTATTAGTTGCATTTTCATTTTAAGATGTGCTGTTAAATTACAGTTCTAATTCCTTATTTTCATGTATCTTATTCAAAATGCAAAAAAAATTTTTTAACATAGGACTTTAGCCACTCTATCACACAGTTGGAGACAAACTAGGTATTGTGGAATCATATCTTAACAATATTTGGGAGCATTAATAAATATAGCAGCTTAATAAATAATTTGGCAAGTTTCTACTGGCTACGATTTTTACCAGTTAAATTCCTATTTCCACGCTGAGTAAATTTTATATGAACAACAATCTCTTAGCTGACAATTTCAAGTCAGGTATAAAAATATGTAATATACCATGATCATGAAACATAAAGAAGTGTTATGTAAAAATTTTCTTTAATATCATATAGCATAGACTCAAACTATCATAATTTTTAAGGCCCACCATGATTTTGTGCACCACTAAGAAAGAAAAATCTTTCTTCAACTATGACATGGCTATCACACAAGCACATTCCACTTTTGTTTATGTTAAAAATGTAGGAAATGTGAATTTTAGAATCAACAAAAGTGATATGACCATTTGACTTCCTATTGTGCAAATAACACACTTGAGTAATTTGGAGGAAAGCACTTAATTGGATGAGGAATTATTCTCTCAGTTCACATTATAAATCTAAGTAATGGTGGCTAAAAAAGTAAACAAAAAAAAGAAAGAAAATGATCCCCCAAAGCCAAACAAACAAAATTATTGTTACAGAAAAACAAACATAAAACAATAACGGTGGAAAGAAATGGATGCTATATTCTCATATTGCAATAGGTTATCTGAATTTTTATGCTTTATTGTGTTCCTAATGATAGTTCAAAATATTATAAAGAATCAGTCCTCCTTTGACCATCTGTAATGTATTCTTTACTTTTGTTAATTGTTTAGTTAATGCTAGAAATGTTTAAAATCTTATGAAAATGTTTATTTTGTTTTTTGTAGGCCTGCACAGTTTGCGTTCTTTGCATATCCTCATGCTACACCACAATGAACTAACAAACATTGATGTAACAGTGAAGGAATTAAAGGGAATGCTGAATCTGAAGATCCTAAGTATCAATTTGACCTTTTATATGTTCATAAGTTAAAAATACAATAATGCAAGGAATTTTTCAATCTTTTAAGCTTAAAATTAGAATTGCAATGTTTCTATCTAAAATACTTAGATATGTCCTAAAATGAGACTGGATCTTATTCTTTTTCAGACATGCTTTTGAAAGAGTAATGGGTAGAAAAAAATTTTGCAAAACAATGTGGCATGTCAAACAAAAATGACAAAAGTAACAAAAGATTTACATGTTTAGATCTGTATTTTTGGTTTTTCTTCAAAAGTAAGTTTTAAACACATATTAGATGAGTCCATTTATATGAAATGTCCAGAATAGGCATTTCTGTAAAGTAGCCATTAGCCCCATCTTTAAATAGATTATTAGCATTTACCTATGACTGGAGGTGATAGCTAATGGGTATGGGGTACAGAATTTCTTTTTTGGGGTGATGAAAATGTTCTAAAATTGTGGTGATGGTTCCACAACTCTGTGAATATACTAAAAACCATTGACTTGTACACTGGGTGAATTTACACTTGTAAATGGGTGAATTGTGTGGTACATAAATTATATTAATAAAGCTGATACCAACAACAACAACGAAAGAACAGTTTTAAGCCTTCATCAGTGAGCAGCAAATTTCGTCCTTATACATATTGACTCACACTAGCAAGGAACTGGCCTCAGCTTTGGAATGAAGTGCAGAAAGCTTCCTCGTCTTGTGTGAAAGTATCAGAATTTGCTTGCATATGTGAATTATATGGCCCTTCTATGCTGAACAAATACCTTTTATGATGCAAATAATACATAGTTCCGACTCTCAGTGCTCAGCTGCTAACTGAAAGTTCGGCACTTCAAACC
The DNA here is from genome assembly GCF_000243295.1 of Trichechus manatus latirostris. Classification (NCBI taxonomy): domain Eukaryota; kingdom Metazoa; phylum Chordata; class Mammalia; order Sirenia; family Trichechidae; genus Trichechus; species Trichechus manatus. The sequence goes on from NW_004443986.1 coordinate 2,937,278, forward strand.
CACCAGCTGCTCCACGGGAGAAAGATGTGTCAGTCTTCTTCCGTAAAGATTTACAGCCTTGGAAACCCTTTGGGGCCGTTCTCCTTTGTCCTGTAGGGTCTCTACGAGTCATAATCAACTGGATGGCAACGGGTTTACTCTCAGTTAGCCGCACAAACATGCACACAACCATAGTACAAGACAGAGAGTTCTATGTGTACCAAAGACTCTCAGATCAATGAGTGGTTTTTCAAACTTGTGTTTGGACACTTCATTATGTAAATTTATGAGGTAGAGATTGTTTCCTATTAACATTTTATTCATTTCTCAGATTTGTATAAGACATTATTTTGTATACACACAAACTGGTTTCCATGGAGAGGGTTCTGAGCAGGTCAATACATAGAGAGTAACTAGAGCTTTCATATATTTTCAGTGCTATCAGTTACATTTATTGGATTGAGGAGACTTGATTCATGTGCTTATAGGTAGATTCTTGGAATCCAAATATGAAATCCACACCAAGTTTATGGCAATTCCATGCTTATTTTGGAGACATGATGAGGCCACCTACTATTAGGGATCACTTACAACTTTCTTGTTTTCTGAGGAACAAACAGCATTGACCTGCATATTTGAATTATCTGGCGGTTCTATACTGAACAAACACTTTATGATTAGAGAACTGGTTATGCTAGATTCAGAACTCTCTCTTATCCTCATTTTTCTTAAAATGGGGCTAATAGCTGCTTCTTAGGGTTGCCTTGAACATTAATATAACTCACTAAAACACTTTTTAAAAAAGTATTTCTCACTGTTCATATTATTTTGAAACAATAGCAAAATCAAAGCTTGTTTTATTGTGGATTATGTAAGTTATATAATGAATTAAGATACATGGCATCTAAAAATTCTGCTAAGAAGTGAATAGACTCAAAAAATATAGCTGACATTTTAAATAATTGTAATAACATGTTTTTTTCCTATATGTGTGAATGCTTGAATGTCTTTCTTGTAGAGAAGATGCTTCCTTACTGTATTCTCACTTAAATCTTCACAGCAATCCTATGATGAAACTAGAATTATTCACTCCTTAATGGTGGAAATGCAAGGCTTAGAGATTTAGCCAAATTACCAAGTTTGAAACTAAGTTGAAACTTAAACCCATGCCTTGTCTCACTTATTTATCATTTATTTATTCATTTATTCAATAAATGGATATCTTATTTACTATGCCACTCAGCTAGACAATGGGAATACAAAGGTGAACAAGAACGATCCAGTCCGGACCTTTATGGAGCTTACGGTTTTACAACTCTCAACTTAAATCTTTCTTACAAAGCTAGACCAGCTTGCTGAGAAACTGCTTTGTACAATTTGCTAAATGTAACAACTCAGTAATGTATGCATATTTATTTGACAAAATATCATCTTAATATTACTGAACAGTAGTAAACAGGGTTGTGGCATGAACAAATGTACCCGGCCCAGGAGTGAGTAGAGTCTGAAATTCAACCCTACTCAGACATGTCCCCCAGCAAAGAATTGTATGATCCTGAGGTAGAGTGGGGAGGGTGCTTTTCTAGTTCTTTCAGAGGCTCCTGGGCCTGTGGCAGCTTGATAAGTATAATGTCCACCTCTTTACCTCTCACCTTGAATGCTGATCTTACTAAGTAACCTTGGCCTAGAACCAATGTAAGTGACCTCTACTCAAAACCTTAGTGATGAAACTCAAGTTATATAATTGTTTCAGTTAAGAATCTTAGAGTAGTTAGAGTAGAATGGAGAGAATGCTGTGCCCAATTACCAAAATGAATTTCCTGAATACTCTTTGTAGTAAATATTGGTTAGCGATATTATATGGAAAAAATGCTTGCATTTGTGCAGTTAGGTCTTCAGATTAGGTTTCTATGTGTCTCGTGCAATCACAGATTAGATTCAGCTCATTAACTAAAAGGAAAAATCCACATATTTTCAAATGTCATAATTTTTGTCTTTTCAAGTTATAAAACCATATCAAAAATTCAAGGCATTATTATTATTCCACTTAAATTACAAGTTCTTCAGAGGGTGAGAGAATAGCCCGGAGGGTAAACCTCTAATCCATTTCAGCATTGCATCCTCTACTGGCATTTGTAAGGAGAATTGCCAAGCAATTGCCCAGGAGACATGCTGGGAGCTTCAGGGAGGCCTAACACTAGCTGCAGAGTGTGAGGTCCTGGTAACTGAAATTCCTGACTTCCCTGCTGAGTCAGGAAGGCCCCACCTCTTCTCTCCAGGAGGTCTTCCTTTCCACACCCTCCCTCTCCAGCTTCTTTTCTCTTTCCTTTCCCTCTTCCGAAGCCCTGGTGGCACAGTGATTAAGAGCTCCGCTGCTAACCAAAATGTCAGCGGTTCAAATCCACCAGCTGCTCTTTGGAAACCGTGTGCGTCAGTTCACCTCTGTTCTATAGGGTCGCTATGAGTTGGTATCAAAACGACAGCAATGGGTTTTTCCCCCCTCCATCCTCCTTCTAAATCAGAACACCCTCTTAGTGGCCAGTGACTTTTACAAACCTTTAGTCTCCTTGCCCCTTTCCCACCGCTTAGAGAGAAAAAAAAAAAAAACACGACCACCACCACCACCAACAGCGGCAACAACAAAAAACGTAACCCACTCTCCTGTTCCTAAACCTTTAGCCTCCTAATTTCTCTCAGATTTTCTCTATGTTTTATTAAGCTATACTGTTGAAAAAAAGTATACCTAGACCCTGCCATTCCATAATTTTTAAGACCACCTTTCTAGCAGAACTTGGAAGTAGGGAATCCCCCCTTTCAAGAGAGGGTCTCCATGTTTCTGCAGGTACGGCTCTTAAGCATGTTCTACCCTTCCTCATGGGGCCTCAGTCCACTGCTGATAGCAAGCACAGCCAGGGTGTTAAGAGGAATACTGGGATACCAGGATGAGATTATGATCTTAAAGATCTCTTCATTTGAGTCTTTTTACTTGACTTGCCCCTCAAGGTGAGACCATCCCTCTCGAACTCAAAGTAATCCACCAAATGAACAAACAAAAAGCCAACTGGGGGTCTTTTGCTGCTCTTTGTCCTGAATAAGAGAATGTTCTGCCCCCTCCACCCTCCTCATCTCCTGCTTTATTCCATTTTACTTCTTAAAATTCAGAGTTCATTTTCATAGTCTGTAAAAGCATGTGGTGTGTGGTGGCCCACAGATTTTATTTAGTTAAAATAGGATGGTGATGGCAATGGAGATGCTGACCTTACTAAGTAGACTTGACTGAGATCTTGATGTCTGATCGCGGACATTGAACTTTACAAGCTATTCTGTATAGGCACAGAATGTAACTGCTTTCCCCTCTCTCTCTTTTTCCCCATCTACTAAAAACGGTGTGTTAGTATCTCATTAGTTACATCAGCTGTCTTCAAAGGTGGACTTAAAAACATTTGGGTTCATTTAAATGATGCTTTTTAATTCTGCTTTAAAAGTTTAAAAAAGTTAACTGAAGCCAATAATTTAAATGACTGTATGTCTTATTTTTCTTTTCTCTCTCAATAATAAGTAGCTTCACACATGTAACTCATGTAACTCAAGCTTGGGCAGTAAGGTAGTAGAGACATTTTGATATATTATTGAGTAAATGTAAATTGCTTAGACTCAGAATCCTAAATTAAGATAAGCAAGACAGTGCTGGCGCCACTGAGGTGTACTCAATAAGTAGCCTAGAGGGAAGGTGGATTAAATAGTATTAACCTATTGAAAGTGAAAGTGTAAGCAATTTCACTTCATAGTTTCTAAAGGAATGCACCCATACATCATAGGAGGCTTTTAGAACTTTCAGACACAGGAAACTGATTTCATATCTTAGAAATTTAATTTACGGTAATTTTAGTAGCATCAATCCAAAACTCATAAATCCAAAATGTTAGATGTTTCATAGCATAGGGGGGAAAAAAAGAGTTGAAAATAAGATTGCTTCCTACAAAAATCTAAGAGCTAGAAAAAAAGTGAAGAATAATAAAAATGAAATGCCTTTCAAATTATATAATTCTATTTTTTAAAGTTAATTTAGGCAGAGGCTGGGCTAAAAGTTTTCTGACTTGCTGTCACTCAGATTTTACTTTATGATGCGTCGAATGGTGAATTGCCACAAGCACATCGAGTTTTTAGTACTGAGACACCTTCTTAAAAAATAATGGAAGAGCAATGAATCCAAGTTCTGTGTTTTGTTTAGCTGAACAGTTTTTAAATTAAAACACCTAAAAAGTTACTTAACTATGGACTAGGGGAAAAAAGCCAAGAAAATAAATGAGATACTCATGTTTTCAGAGAGAAAAGAGAATGTGAAAGATATAACCCAAAAAACTCATACCCATTGCTGTGGAATTGATTCCAACTCATAGTGACACTGTAAGACAGATGATAACTGCCCCATAGTGTTTCCAAGGCTGTATTCCTTATGGCTACCACTAGTCTGTCTGTTTGCCCTACTGTGGTGGCTTGTGTGTTGCTATGATGCTGGAAGCTATGCCACTGGTATTTTAAATACCAGCAGGGTCTCCATGGTGGACACAATTTAGCGGAGCTTCCAGACTAAGACAACTAGAAAGGATGATCTATCGATCTACTTCTGAAAAACTTGGACAGTGAAAATCTTAGAATAGCAGCAGAATATTGTCTGATATAGTGCCAGAAGGCGAGCGCCCTCAGATTGGAAGGCACTCAAAATACAACTGGGGAAGAGCTGTCTTCTCAAAGGAGAATCGACCTTATTGACGTGGATGGAGTCAAGCTTTTGGGACCTTCATTTGCTGATGTTGTGTAATTCAAAATGAGAAGAAACAGCTGCAAGCATCCATTAATAATCGGAAGGTAGAATGTATGAAGTATGAGTCCAGGAAAATTGGAAGTCATCAAAAATGAAATGGAATGCTTAAAGATGGATATCCTAGGCATTAGTGAGCTGAAATAGACTGGTTTTGGCCATTTTGAATCTGACAATGATATGGTCTACTATGCCAGGAGTGACAAATTAAAGAGGCACCACGTCACGTTCACTGCCGAAAAGAACATTTCAAGATTTATCCTGCAGTACGACTCTGTCAGTGATAGGATAATATCCATACAACTATAAGGAAGACCAGTTAATACAACTATTATTCAAATTTATGGGCCAAACACTAATGCCAAAGATGAAGAATTGAAGATCTTTACCAGCTTCTGCAGTCTGAAATTGACCAAACATGCAATCAGGATTAATTGATAATTAATGGTGATTGGAATGCGAAAGTTGGAAACAAGAAGGATCAGTTGCTGGAAAATATGGCCTTGGTGATAGAAACAACACCGGAGATTGCATAATAGAATTTTTCAAGACCAACATCTTCTTCATTGCTAATACCTTTTTCAACAACATAAATGGTGACTATGCACATGAACCTCACTGGATGGAATACACAGGAATCAAATCGACTACATTTGTGGGAAGAGACTATGGAGAAGCTCATTATCATCAGTCAGAACAAGGCCAGGGCCCAACTGTGGAATGGGTAATCAATTGCTCATATGTAAGTTCAAGTTGAAGCTAAAGAAAATTAAAACAAGTCCATGAGAGCCAAGATACAACCTTGAGTATTTCCCACCTAATTTAGAGACCATTTCAAGAATAGAATTGATGCATTGAATACTAATGACTGAAGACCAGATGAGTTGTGGAATGACATCAAGGATATTATACATGAAGAAAGGAAGAGATCATGAAAAAGACAGGAAAGAAAGAAAAGACCAAAATGAATGTGAGAAGAGACTCTGAAATTTGCTCTTGAACATAGAGTAGCTAAAATGAACTGAAGAAATAATGAAGTAAAAGAACTGAACAGAAGATTTCAAAGGGTGGCTCGAGAAGAAAAAGTCAAGTATTATAATGACATGTGCAAAGACCTGGTGTAAAACCAAAAGAGAAGAACATGCTGAGCATTTCTTAAGTTGAAAGAACTGACGAAAAAAATTCAAGCCTCGAGTTGCAATATTGAAGGATTCTATAGGCAAAATCTTGAACGACACAGGAAGCATCAAAAGAAGATGGAAGGAATACACAGAGTCACTGTACCAAAAAGAATTGCTCAAAGTTCAACCATTTCAGGAGGTAGTATATGATCAAGAACCAATGGTATTGAAGGAAAAAGTCCAAGCTGCACTGAAGGCACTGGTGAAAAACAAGGCTCCAGGAAGTGATGGAATATCAATTGAGATGTTTCAACAAATGGATGCAACACTGGCAGTGCTCACTAGTCTATGCCAAGAAAATGCTACCTGGCCAACCAACTGGAAAAGATCCATATTTGTGTCCATTCCAAAGAAAGGTGATCCAATGGAATGTGGAAATTATCAAACAATAACATTAATATCACACACAAGTAAAATTTTGCTGAAGATCATTCAAAAGTGGTTGCAGCAGTATATTGACAGGTAACTGCCAGAAATTCAAGCCAGATTCAGAAGAGGACATGGAATGAGGAATATCATTGTTAATGTCAGGTGGATATTGGGGGAAAGTAGAGAATACCAGAAAGATGTTTACCTGTGTTTTATTGACTATGCAAAGGCATTCGACTGGGTGGATCATAACAAATTATGGATAACATTGTGAAGAATGGGAATTCCAGAACACTTAATTGTGCTCATGTGGAACCTGTTCTTAGACCAAGAGGCAGCCGTTCGAACAGAATAAGGGGATACTGCGTGGTTTAAAATCAGGAAAGGAATATCACCTCAGAAATGCCAAGAATTCTTCTCCTGCACCTCCAGCCACACTGTATTAGAGTGTATGGTCTATTACTTATCCTAGTACCTTGGCACAAGGACCTTCAAGCAGCATGAGTCTGGCAAAGGTAGACAAGATGGGAGGCCCACATCTGCTCAGCTCTCCTCTTGTTAAGATCTGAAGCTGCTACTGGCATTTACAAATTTTGAACTATGTGCATTACTGTGGACAATCAGGAAGAAATTCGTAGTAGAACAAGGTATACCGTACTTGCACCTATCTCAACACAGGGCACCTTTGTGACTTTTGAGACTAGAAAAAGAGAACCAAATGTACAAGTGATAGAGACAAGATGATAGAGACATCTCAGTTAATTGGACATCATGCTTGGTAAAGTAGAGGGTAGGCGAAAAAGAGGAACACCCTCAACATGATGGATTGACACAGTGGCTACAACAGTGACCTCAAACACAGCAACAACTGAGGATGGCGCAGGACTAGGCAGTGTTTTTGTTCTGTTGAACATAGCAATGAGTCGGAACTGACTTGACGGCACCTTACAATGACAGAACAATCTTTATGGAAGCAGGCTGCCACATCTTTTTCACACACAGTGGCTGGTGGGTTCAAACCGCCAGCCTTTCTGTTAGCAGGCGAGCAGTAAACCAGGGCTTCTTTGAAGGATGTACCATCAGGAAATGTCGTTGAAAGATGTTGGTACATTTTCCATTAACATCATATGCACAGGCAGACTCTACAACCAGCTGCTATAATGTATTACAGGGTTATGAGGTATCAGATGCAATTCCCAAGGCAGTAACCACAGAGTAGACTTCTGCACTAAAGCCTCTGTGACTTTTTCTTCTTCCTAAACTCTCACTAAAACAATTGTCTTTTGCTTTCACGTACTTGAAGAGTATTCTTTTCTCTACTCTCTCTAAGTCAAATTATAATACATGATCCCTGTGGATTTTTTAAGTCTATCCTTACTGTTGGTTTAATATACATTAGTTCTGTTACCTATCCTCTAGTTATAATTATTTGTGACCTTTTTAAATTCCTTCTTTTTCAAGATTAAAATGTAAACTATTTTTTGTCACTTAAGAAATCCTGAAAAATTCTCCCATCCCCCACACATACATATTTCCCTTTAAGTGTCTGTTGATCCTGGCTGTATATTTTCTTTCATCCCTTTCGTCACTCTTAAATTTTCGGTTTATTATGCGCCAGGTGTCTTCCATTGCCTGCTTTAAGTGCCTCTAAAGTTCATGCTTTCCACGGGGAATAGCTATATATAACAATTTTATTAGCAAGAAAAGTTTGTGTTTATATGACAAATATCACAATGTTTTATTACCTACAGAGAAAGCATCCAGATGATTAACTTTTTCAGTTTTTATCTAAATAGTTTGTCTTCTAAGCATGCCCCCCCCACCCCACATACCAGTCTTCTTTATGTTGCAAACTGTTCTTTATAAATATTAATCAGTTATTTTCTGGGTTTCCAATGATTAATATTTTCATGCCTTTATCAAGCCTCATTATATTTTATAAATAGCCAAATATTACAGCAGTAGTCTTCAATGTAACATGTACACTAAACGAGCCTCATTTTGGTGAAGAGTGATGTTTGTGCAATAGCTAGAGCTCTTTCTGCTACTGCCATCTAGTGGTTCTTCTCAGTATAATTATTTTCCAGAAGTATTTTCCAGAAATTGCATGTAGGTTGAATCCAAATAGCTAAGGATGCCCAGCTATAGGACAGAGTAGAACTGCCACACAGGGTTTCAAGATCTATTTACCATTAATAAAATAAGTTTTATTGCACACAGTGTTGAAATAACCCTGATTAATATTACCCAAGGATAAATAGGGAAAATGCTTTTTGTTAAAAAAAAAAACAACCTTACAACTTCTAGCTGAAGAATTTTTTAAAAATGTATCAACATGCTTATTCTCTAAGGGATGTCACCTCATAAATGCCAGGAGTTCTTCTCCTGCACCCACACACCTCTCACCTCCAGCCACTGTATTAGAGTGTATTCTCCATTACTTATTCTAGCACTTGGCACAAGGACCTTCAAGCAGCATGAGGGTGGCAAAGGTAGACAAGATGAGAGGCCCACATCTGCTCAGCTCTGCTGTTGTTAAGATCTGAAGCTGCTATTGGCATTTACAAATTTTGAACTATGTGCATTACTGTGGACAATGAGGAAGAAATTCGCAGTAGAACAAGGTATACTGTACCTCTGCACCTATATCCACATAGGGCACCTTTGTGACTTTTGAGGCTAGAAAAAGAGAACCAAATGTATGAGTACTTTAATAAAGAGCAGCATCAGACTATGACAGAGACATCTCAGTTAACTGGCCTAATAACATGTTTAGTGCTTCTGTTCTCTGGGGGTCTTAAAAGCTTGCAAGTGGCCATTCAGTCCAAGACAATTTATCTCTATTTGTCTGGAGCAGCAGAGGAAGGAGAATCAGGAATAGGAGGAAGATATGGAATGTGTGGCTAACTGCCTCCATAAACAACTGCCTCCTTTGCCATGAGACCAGAAGAACTGGATGGTGCCCAGCTACCATTACTGAACATTTTGATCAAAGATTCTGTAGAAGAATCCTGATCCAAAGAGGGGAAATGCAGAACAGAATTTCAAATATTCATGGACTCCAGACTTTCTAGAGCCAACAGGGTTGGATGACCTCCTGAATCTATTGCCCTAAAGTCTTCTTAAAATAAAACAATAGTTTAGCTTAACTAGTAAAACAATGTCTGCCTTGAGCATTATGCTTTTTTAAGAACCATCTATATGGGATCAAAGTGCCAACAGCAACTGGAAAGATTAGGTAGGAATCTTAGGGGGCAGTGAGTTTATGTTAATGGGGGAGGAACAACTCAGGAAAGGAGGGTGAGAATGGTTACACAACTCGAAGAATGTGATCAATGTCACGGAATTACACATGTAGAAACAGTTGAATTGGTGTATATTTTGCTGTAAATATATATATTTTTTTATTGTGCTTTAGGTGAAAGTGTACAGCTCAAGTTAATTTCTTATACAAAAATTTATACACGTATTGTTATGTGACACTAGTTGCAATCCCTATAATGTGACAGCACACTCCCCATTTCCACCCCGGGTTTCCCGTGTTCATCTAACCAACTCCTGTCCCTTCCTGCCTTCTCATCCTGCCTCTGGACAGGAGCTGCCCATTTGGTCTCCTGTATCTGCTTGAACTAAGAAGCACACTCTTCACAAGTATTATTTTATGTTTTATAGTTAAGTCTAATCTTTATGCTGTGAATATTCTTAACAACAACAACAACAAAAAAGACTCCCATGGAGCTGATGACTAGTTCTTTCTTTACTAATTTACTTATGGACAAGTTAGTATTTTTCTCATTTGTGGCAGGATAGGATCAACAATATGTCCTCAGCACTTAGCAAGGTGCCTAGTAGATAGTAAGAACTCAGTAAATATTTGTACAATCAATAAATTCAACAGACAGGAAAATTAAAGCCTGCTCTGAATAAGGGTAGTGAGGCCATTGATTGGGTCTATGAAGGAGAGCTTTGCATGTCCTTATGTTTTATATTAATCCTGCAATTTCCATATTTTATCAAGTGATAAGTGAAACTAATTTGTAAATGTGATGTCTTAATATGGATTCTTCCTTTGCAGGTCTCTACCAAAACCCTTTGTGCCAATATAACCTGTACCGTTTATACATAATCTACCATCTTCCCGGAGTGACACTGCTTGACCGAAATCGTAAGGACACCTCTTTCTTGCAAAGAAATATTTGAGAGGCAGTCTTATAACTCAGTGGACTAAAAATGTAGAATGCCTTTGAAAAGAGTTGTCTTTGTAAATGAAAAATTTACAATTATTTAGTCTTGAAATTTTTGCCATCTGAAAATTGTTCCGGTTTAAGAATTCATGTCTCTTGACCACTCTATTGGAAAGACCATCTAACAGAGTGAGAAAAGGTCTCTTTTTTTGTCCTGGTTTTGATATCAACACGTTGGATGCCAATCATTTATCCCTGGTACTTTAGTTACTTATCTCTAAAATGAGAGAATTAGACTAAATCTCTTAAGGCCTATTTAAGTTCTAAAAGTCATCTTTGAAATTCTGTAAATATATAGTAAAACTGGTATCAATACTTTCATTATGAATACATCTTTAGACATTGTGTATCAATTAATATGTCTTTATTTATACAATCCACAAAAAAATCTACCTCAATGTATTACATTTTACATTTTTAGGGAACTATTTTACTTTGCAAGTGCCTTATTACCCCTCAATCTGCTCGCCTTTCAATCTCACAGATTTGAACATTTTCAATAATTCATTACTGAGTACCTTATGTCTATGAGGATATCAAGACCTCATATGCCTCTTCTTCCTCATAGCCTTGAGGAAATGAGGGAATGTGTCTTACCTACTATTTCAATCACCTTGGTGATGTGTTACAGAGCATCTGGGATACATTAGACTGCAGTGTTGATCTGAGCCTTGCGACATGAACATGTGTTAAGATTATGAAAATAACTGTGATAGCTCCTTTACAAATTAGTTCTGACAGGATGATCACATATAACCTAGTTCAGAGAAATAAATTTTTGAAAGTGTCTAATACTTTTTTGATTCTCCACATATTTTTCTACAGTGCTGTGCAGTAACATTACTTTGTGCATTTTCAGAAGTTACAGAAAAAGAAAGAAGATCAATGATTACCATTTTTAACCATGAAAAAGCACATATTCTCCAATCAATTGCATTTGGAGGAAAGGTAGATGCCTCATGGAATCCTACATCACCATTTAAACAAAAACCAACCCAGAGCGTACCCTCAGGTATATTGAAAAAAAAAAAAAAGAAATTAAAACTACTCAAACTTATGAGTAACCTGATCATCATAATAATTGCAATTATAATAAGCTAAGTATCTAGTGAAATGCATAATCTCTAATTTAATAATTTTGTTAGTCTAATTAAAGTGAATATTCAATTTTAATCTTCATTTAAGTATATTAAATTAATTGATGCAATATGATAATAATGAGATTACACAGTGAAGCCTTTACTCCAGTACCAGCACAGTGTAAAGGGCTCAGTAATTATAAGCTAAAATTGCTAGTATTATCATTATCACAGAACAATTTCACCAATTAAGAATAAAAGTTTTAGAAAATATGGAGAAATATTAAGAAGAAATAAAGATCATCTGCAATTCTTCTACCCAAAAATAAGCACTGTTAAAATTTTGGTTGTACTCACATACCAGTCTTGATAAGCAAGTATAACTTGAATATCTTCAGTGATATTTCATCAGTTAGAATTGCATTCCTTCTCTGTAACAGGAATCTAACTAAAGTGGCTTAAACAAATAGGAATTTATTTTTCTCACATAACAAAGGGTATAAAGGTAGAGTGTCCAGGTTTAGTGTACAAACTCCATGAATACATCTGTCTTTTTGTTCTGCCACTTCCAGTATGATTTATGGTTACAAAGTAGCTTCTGTACCACCAAGCATCGCATCACCATTCCAGGCAGGAAGAAGGATGGATGAAAATGGTACAAAGGCAAATGTCTTTTCCTCATGACATTTTGCCTGAGATGACATATGCTTGGGAAAAGAGCCAAATAGATTTTCTGCACTTTAAGAGAAAATTATTAAAATGGAAAGTAGTTTTGAGGAAATAACACAGAGTGCAATGTAAAGAAATAAAAAATAGAAGCTATGAATTAGATATTGAGACAAGAGACAGTAGAAAGAGAAGGTCCAAAATAAGTTTAGTAACAATTCCTGCAGGAAAAAAAAATAGAAATTGGGGAGAAGGTGATGTTTGAAGTGATAATGGTTGGGAATTTTCCAGATTTGATAAATGATATGAATCCTTAGATTCATCAGAAAAAAATGAGTTCAAAGAAATATACATTAAAAAAATTCCACACCAAAGGCAAAAAGAAAATCTTCAAGCAGTCAGAAAGAAAATGCAGATTACCTACAAAAGAATAATGAAGATTAACAACAAACTTCTCAACTGTAACCATGGAAGTCACAAGACAATAATCTAATGCCTTAAAAATATTGAAGGAAAGTAATGGTTAAACAAGAATTCTATAACCGGATAAATTATTATTCAAAATGAAGAAGGAAGAAAAAGCAGAATGAGGGAAACATACTCTTCCCTCGACTTTTTATTGTGAAAATTTTATTACATAGAAAAAGTCAAAAAATAGTACAATAAATGCCTATATATGCCTGTACCTATTCAACAATTGTTAATATTCCACAACATTTGTCCCCCTTCATATATGAGGATTTGCTTCTTTATTTAGGAAGGTCAGGCCTCCCCAGAAACTTCTATTTACACCTCATTGGTTGTCCCTAACTACAAAGTCAGCTGGAAATTTTAATATATTGCTGAACCATTTAAATGTTTCAGTAGCGTCATCATGACATTTCACTCCCAAATAATTTAGCCTGAAAGTTTAACAATAAGGGCATTTGTCTATATAACCACAATGCTGTTGTCACAGCTAAGAAAAACAACAAATTCATATATATTATCTAATGTATAATCCATATTCAAATTTCACAATTGTCCCAAAATGCCTTCTATAGCTGTTTTGTTCAAGCCAGGATGAAGATGAGGGAGATAAAGAACACAATTCAAAAATTATTGGTGGAAGTATAAACTGGTTCAGCTTTCTTGGAAGACCGTATGACAGTATTTATCAACATGTAAAATGTGCAAACAATTTGACAGCAGCAATTCAATTTGAAGTATCTCTCCTACAGAAAGTACTTGCATACACAAAGATGTGTACAAGGCATCTCATCACAACATTTTTTTCTTAATAGTAAAAATGAAAACAATTTAAATAGTCATTCATATGGGGAATGTTAAATAAATTATGGCACATTCATACGATAGGAACTATTCCATTATAGAACGATCCCATGATATATTTTTAGTATAAAAAAATTGCAGAATAATGTAATGCAGTGTAATGGCAAAATTGGAATTTTATCAGCAAATCTGTGTATATGTATGTGTGTGGTGCACATGTGTGTACGCACAAAGAAGGCTGGAAGCATACACACAAAACTCTTAATACTGGCACTTCCGATAACAGGGAAGTGGCAGTGGAAAGGTAAAAAGGAGAGTTCACTTTTTACTCTCTATTTACTTTATTGTTTATATTCACTATGAGGACAATGTGTGCTTTTTGTAATTAAAAATGTAGAAAAGGAAACAGAGTCTGGGGACATCAGGGAGGACGTGGAAGACTTGAATCAGCCATTTGTGAAGGGAACGATGCCATGAACCACTTCTAAGCAGAGGCTGTGTGTGTGCTTTCCACCCTGGCCTGATGTTCTCTGCTGCTTGTGGATTGGCAAGAGCCCATAGTGTGGGCTTTGGTGGTCCAACAGGTGCTGGTAATTTCCATCTCTAGTCTGGCATGAGGACTTCTAGAGAGGAATAAACAAAGCAATGACAGTCTCTGAGAGATACCATAAGAAATCCAGGCTTTGAGGACTAGCCTTTGAGCGCCAAAGCTAAGGAAGAGAGAGATTCTTGTGATCTAGGACTTATTCCAGTTCTTTGAAGTTAATGCCAAGAATCCAAATGGTTTAAAGGGCCCTGAATATTTCTCATTTGGTCTATTAGTCCATTTATAGAGGCATGTGCCTATCTGAAAAAAAGGATCAGTATCTGAATATGGTCTTCAATATCTTCATTATAAAATTCCCATTTGGATTCCATTGGTAACTAAACTGATTAAGCATTCTGTTCTCAGGGTTTTGAGATTTGTATTGTATTAAAGAATTTGCCCTAACATCTTAGGCAAAAACAACCATATCTAAGAGACAATTTCATTTTTGGATTCAATATCAAGGTATGTTTTGGTAGAATGATTTATTTATCTAAATGATGGATCAAAAAACAGAAAGCCGTACTTTTCCTTTATAGCATTGTTGCATTGTATTTAATTACTGAATAAACATTTGAAAAATACTAATTTAGAAATGTATTTTTTTCAGATTTTGCATTTGCAAATAATGTAGACAAGTAAGTGATATTTTTATTTTCACTTTTATTATCATATTATTTCATAATTGTGTTGACCCCCTAAATTATCCTCATTTCCTAAAATAGATTTTAATGAATTAAAAAATTCCTAGCTCTTCAGTAGATGAGGAAAATTGCTATGTCTTTCTGTGATAAATGAGTTCAGGCTATGTGTTCATATGTGACATTAGGTTTTAATATTACAACCCAAAATAAATGAAAGGATGATTTGAATACATTAAATAAAATTTGTTAAGAATTATTAGCTATTTCACGTTATACATTCTACTTTGGTGAGTAGCATCTGGGGTCTTAAAAGCCTGTGAGCAGCCATCTAAGATACTCTACTGGTCTCACCCCTTCAGGAGCAAGGGAAACTGAAGAAAACTAAGCACTCAAGGGAAAGATTAGTCCAAAGGACTAATAGACCACAACTACTATGGCCTCCACCAGACTGAGTCCAGTACGACTAGATGGTGCCGGGCTACCACCACTGACTGCTCCGACAGGGATCGCAATAGAGGATCCCGGACAGAATAGAAGAAAAATGGAGAACAAAATTCTAACTCAAAAAAAAAAAAGAAAGACCAGACTTACTGGCCTGACAAAGACTGGAGAAACATCGAGAGTATGGCCCCCGGACACCCTTTTAGCCCAGTAATGAAGCCACTCTGGAGGTTCACCTTTTAGCTAAGATTAAACAGACCCATAGGACAGAACAAGACTAAAGGGGCACACCAGCCCAGGGGTGAGGACTAGAAGGCAGGGACAGGAAAGCTGGTAATAGGGAACCCAAGGTCGAGAAGGGAGAGTACTAACATGTCATGGGGTTGTTAACCAATGTCATAAAACAATATGTGTACTAACTTTAATGAGAAGCTAGTTCTGTAAATCTTCATCTAAAGTTCAATAAAAAATAAAAGAATTATTAGCTATTTCAAATGAGGGGCTTTACCTTCCCGATTTCCTTTTCCACTATGTTTAGTGAGAGCAATTATCATACAGAATAATATTTTACTATCACTGGAATTTACATTTTCAAAAGCAAGTATTTCATTAATACTATGAAAGAGTTCAAATTCATGAATAACAGTCAATTTAAAATCATCATTCCTTTTTATTTTTGCACTTAGGCATTTTTTTTGGATTCAGTGTTGAAAAGTACTATCCCCATGCACGTTTACTGTATTTCTATGCAAATAACGTGACCCTTCTATGTTTGTTTGCCAACCATGCCCTCTTCCAGTGAGGTATTTTCATAAGCACGGCTATGTCAATTTTTTTTTTTACATGCGTCTGTAAAACAAATTAGCATAGTGCAATTATGAAAATACCTCCCAGGGAGACGGTGCAGTTGGCAAACAAATGTAGAAGGCACGTGTTATTTGCATAAAAATCAGTGTAAAATATAGTGTAATATAGGGAAATACTAACTTTATAATAGAATGTACTTAATATATTAATATGTATATGGTATCTATAAATACTTTAATCATCTGACACTGGTTTTAAAACACGAATGCTTGAATGTATGGGGCCTAAACTGTAATAGCGGATCCGCAAATATGTCCAGATACTTAATTTTTAAAATAATGTATACAATAAATATAACATTACTTAGCCTGAAAGTCTTTTACAGCCCAAAAATTATTTGTTAGTGGTAGTAAAATAAAAATAACATAGAAAAATATGGCATTTATTTATTTGAATAATAAGTTTATTTTGGTTGGCCTAATTTTTTTTTTCTGACATAAATGCTTTTCTTGCAGAACTGTGTTTAATGACCTAGAAGATGCTGTTTTTGTAAGATCCATGAAGAGATCAGTGATGGCTATTACCTCTATGAACTGGGACTCAGTTCCAACACGAGATGAAAAATACCTTGAAGAGAAAGGCACAGAACCTGCTAAAATGCTCACAATTACACTGAGATAACTCCTGGTGTTTCTAGAAATCATAATGGTTCTCAGTTGTATATTAAACTTTCCTGTGATTTAGCATATTATATATTTATTATGATATTATTTGAGACATTTAAATGTAAATGAAAACACTAACAATGACAATTCCTACATTTTATTTTTTAATGTAAAGTTTCTGTTGAAGTAAAACATGTATACAGAAATGTATGCAAATCATTCAAGTGTTCAGCTCAACAAATTTTAAAAAACTGAACATGCTTATGTCACCAGCACTCCAGATCAAGAAATAGAGTACTGTTAGCACTCTAGGAGCCCCTCATTCCTGTCACCAGCCATTACCCACTCGTCAAAAGTAATCACTGTCCTGATTTCTAGACCATAAATTAATTGTGTTAGTTTTTGAAAGGTATTTAAATGAAATCATAGAAGCCTTTGTGTCTGACTTCTTTCAAATGACGTTGTAAGATCCATCCATGTTGTAGCTAGTAGCAATAATTCTGTCATTCTCATTGTTATATATTATTCCATTGTATGAATATACCATGATTTTTTTTATCCTGTCTACTGTGTTTTTATTCTCGCCTCTAAAGGCATTTGCCAATTATGAGTGTGGGCTAATGATCTGGGCTTGGCCCAGCCAGAAGCCTGCTGCTAGGGGAAAGAGAAACCAGAAAAGCTTTTAACAGTTGCCTGGTGCTGAGTGACAGAACTGGTCATTCAAGGTAACTCCAAGACCTGGCTGGTTTTCCCAGAAGACATTTGCTGAATTCTGAAGCTGGGTAGGAGGCTAATGAGCTAGATCAAAAGCATGTGAAAGGCAGAGTGACTTTTCCCTCTATATGGTGGTGCTTAGGAAACATAGCCACTGTAGAAGTGGGACTGAAATAAAAACAGGCAAGAGATGAAAGCCCTACAGGGAGTAGTGAATTGACACTGAGAACCTGGAGGCACTTACGGATCTAGGGAATATCCACTACAGCCAATAAAACCATGGCTTTCTTTGGAGGTCTGTTACTTTATAGCTGCAGAGATACTACATAATTCTTAACATATTAAATATGTACTGAGTAGTAGTTAAGACTGCAGTCTTCACTGAGTCCCAGCTGTGCACTTGTGGGCACGTTAGGTGACCTCTTTACATTTCAGCTTTGTCCTCATCTATGCTGTTACTGTTAATTGCTGTCGATTGGACTCTGACTCATGGCGCTCCATGTGTGCACAGAACTGCTCCAAAGGGTTTTCAAGGCTGTGACCTTTCAGAAGCAGATCCTCAGGCCTGTCTTCCAAGGCATCTCTGGGTGGATTCGAACCACCAACCTTTTGGCTAGTAGTCAAGCGCTTATTAACTGTTTGTGCCACGCAGGGACTTCTCATCTGTGTTATGGGGATAAAAACAAAGACTAATTCATAAGGTTGTTGTGCCTATTAAGCAAGACAGTGTCAGAGATCTAGCAACTTTCAGTGTTAGCTATTATTACCTATTGAATCAAGAAGGAGCCCTGGTGGCACAATGGTTAAGCACTCAGCTGCTAACTGAAATAGTGGTTTGAACCCATGCAGGGTTCTGAGAAAGACAGACGTCATGATCTGCTTCAATAAAGATTACAGCCAAGAAAACCCTACGGGGCAGTTCTACTCTCACAGGGGATCACTATGAGTCCAAATCGACTTGACAGCACCTAACAACAACAACTGAATCAAAAAGCAAGTCCAATTTCCTAAAAAGCCCACTGGCCAATTGAATATTTATATCAGCTGTATGTACAAGAATTACTAGAATTTTAAGAATATTCTAATCCTTTAGGTCTTATTTTTTTTTTTTTAAAATAAACCACAAAGTTAATTTATTGATATAGTGAGAGGCATAAGACACATTAGGGACTTGAGAACTTTAAAACAGACTACCAGGAGTTGCATAAATGGAAATCATTAATTCTAATCTTTTTTTTAATTTCCTATTAAAGTCATTGATTATGCAGCATTAAATTCAGACAAAGTACTAGAGCATTACACTGGAGATTTCCCTCCAGTTTGATACTGGTCAACCACCTAGGTCTTAACTTTTTTTAAATTTTTGTTGTTGTTGTTGAGAATTACACAGCAGAATATACACCAATTCAACTGTATCTATATATACAATTCAGTGACATTGATTATATTATTCAAGTTGTGCAACCATTCTCACCCTCCTTTTCCAAATTGTTCCTTCCCTATTAACCTAAGCTCATTGCTCCCTAAGTTTCCTATCTAATCCTTTGAGTTATTATTGTCAATTTGATCACGTATAGATTGTTCTTAAAAGAACACAATGCTCAAGGCAGACATCTGCTAATTAAACTTGGTTTCAAGAAGACCTTAGGGGATATTTTTAGTTTAAGGTTTAAAGATTATCTCAGGACAGTAGTTTTGGGGGTTCATCCAGCCTCAATGGCTCCATAAAGCCTGGATTCCATGATAATTTTAAATTTTGTTCTGCATTTCCCGCCTTTTGATCAGGATTCTTCAATAGAATGTTTGATCAAGATGTTCAGTTAGGGGACTTCCGGCAAAATGGTGCTCTAGGCAGAAGTACCACGCCATCCCTCCAAAGCAAAGATCCGAAAAACTAAGCCGAACAGAGAAAACAACAATCCTGAAACCCTAAAACATCAAATGAAGAGATAAAGAACTCAGCCAAGCACCAAATGGAGTGAGAAAACTGACAGAGAACAGAGAGCGAGGAG
>NW_004443986.1:2956858-3067293 GCF_000243295.1 Trichechus manatus latirostris
GATGTGTTGTGAGGTTGTTAACCATTGTCATAGGGCAACATGTGTACTAACTGTTAAATGAGAAACTATTTTGTTCTGTAAGCCTTCATCTAAAGTGAGGATAGCAGCACAATTGGAAGAGCGTAGTTGATGTCACTGAACTGTGCATGTAGAAATTTTTGAAATGGTGTATCTTTGGCACTGTATATTTTCATCAAAAATAAAAAGGTCAAGAGGGGAGAGGGTTGACATGTTGTTGGGTTGTTAACCAATGTCATAAAACAGTATGTGTACTACTGTTTTATGAGAAACTGTTTTGTAAGCTTCACCTGAAGTACAATAAAAAAAAAAATCTTCAGTTAACGGTAGCTTGTCACCATCCAGTTCTTCTGGTTTCATGGCAAAGGAGGGAGTTGTTCATGGAGGCAATTAGCCCACATTCCAATTCCTCCTATTCCTGAGTCATCTTCTTCCTCTGTTGCTGCAGGTGAATAAAGACCAATTGTTGTACCTTGGATGGCTACTTTCGGCAACTGGATTTTAATAACATAAAGCTTCCTTCTAAAAATCTATTTTAATTAAAAGTGTGGCTTAATTTGAAGAAAAATTATAATAAATGTAGTATAAGAATATGTCAAAAACTGTGTTTTGACTGAAGTTTGGTAAACACAGACAGCTTAACCTGCTTTATTTTGTAGGGATGGATGGAAAACAAGCTCCAATTAAGGAAGGGATTTATCTATGGAGCATGAGTTCAGGTTCAAGTTCTTTGGTTGCAAACAACAGAAATCAACTCTGATAATTTATTCAAAAGAAGAAGTTATCAGGGGATTGCAGAACCGAGGACCACACTGACCAATCAGGCCTTGGGATGGGTAGCTTCAGCAGCCGGAGTTGGTGGCAGTCTCTTTAGGTCCCATTTTTTGATTGAGAGAAGTTTCTTCATAGCATATTCAAAATATGTTAACATAGTAAAAAAAAAAAAAAGTAGCATGACCACTTGTTTGGATGGTATTATAGTAGAAAGAGTCCATCTTAGATTATCTGTGATGATCGAGGAGTTATAATCAGCCCATTTTCTCTTAAACTTCATTTCCTTACAGCCTCTTCCATGACACACATCTGAGGACAATTTTGATATTGACCTGGCTTATGCCTCAAGTCCTGTTTGTCCAATTTTAAAGTTTCTATTTATGCCAGTTATCAGTGTTACGAACCCTGGTGGCACAGTGGTTAAGCGCTGGGCTGCAAACTGAAAAGTTGGCAGTTTGAACCCACCCAGCAGCTCCATGGGAGAAAAGACCTGGCAATCTGCTCCCATAAAGATTACAGCCTAGGAAACCCTATGAGGCAGTTCTACTCTGTCACTTTGGGTCCCTATGAGTTGGAATCAACTCAACGGCACACAACATCACTGTGTTAAGGGTTCCTATCCATATTAGCAATTCATCTCAATGATGGAAAAAAATCACCTTTACATTGCCACACCTCTTCATTTTTCTTATTTCCTTCTGCTTTTTCACAATCATCTATGGTATTCAAAATAAGGACCATACCCTTTTGCCAGGGCCCAGCACAGTATAAGACAGAGAGTAGGGTGAGAAAAAGGAGAATGATAACAACAAACAAAATAAAAAAAGAGGAAATTCTGGTAAAAAGCATGTTTGTGGAAGAGGGATGCCTAGGACTGTTTTACTACTTAAAGACGAATGTTTATCCATGTAGAGATGAGTTACCTTAATAAATGATACTATTTTCCAAGAAAGGCATGTCATGATTGACAAGTTCAGACAAAATTTGCCTGCTAAATTCCTACCCAGTTAATCCTTACCATCTACTCTACTCACATAAAGTCTTCCTGGAACAGTGTGGTTGGTATAGGGTGTGTTAGAAGGTGTATGTGTTAGGGCAAGGAAAATCTGGAAGAAAAGTAACTGAGTGCAAGGAAGATAACTAGCAATATCAAATAATTTGATCAGTAAAGTGAGGTGAGAATTCTAGATTTTGATCTATAATTACATATATTAAAATGACTAGGGAATTTGCTAAATTGCCTAATATTTGTTAGGTTCTCTAATATTTGCCCCCTCCCATAGACAGCAATAAACCATGAAACAAAATGTGAGTTATTTATAATAGTAGGCACAATTTATTTTACAATCAATACAAGAAACCTCGAGACACAGCACTATCTTCAGATAACACACACTCGTGCTCTGTTTAAATACTACATACATTAAAAACTAATGCCAGGACTTTCCATAAACGATAGTTGTAAATCACAGTTTCTGGACATGAAAAGCTTACAGGAAGATAACAGTCAGCCTTCCAGGTGGGAGTATGGCACATAGATTAGTCTGACAATGATTGTATGTTCATCAATTATTTAATCAAAAATGCGACAAATCATCTTTTTAGCAATTATTTAATTAAAAATACGACGAACCATCTCTTTTAATCCACGTGCTAAGATAATCTAGCTATGCCTTAGTTCCTTCTGAAGGATTTGACATTTCTGAAGTTACAAATGCTATGGATAAAAAGTCACTGCAGGAACTACCTAAAGTTTAGACTGTGCAGGATAATTTCTATAAAAATACTACCATCGGCCGAACTACGGCAAAGATCTTTTAACATAAAGTTTTTCTTTAGTATATTGCACCTTAATAAGTAGAAGTTCACTACTGCAAATGCTATTTGTATGCATTTTATTCACATATAAGTAACAATTCTTTTCACTACCCTTCTCTGTGGCTATAAGATTTTTCTTTCCTGAAAATCACCTCTCTCTCACACCTGTTCTACTTGCTCCTTGGCTCCCTGGAGCCTATGTTTCTTCTTTAAGGGAGTTTATTTTCCATTGAGAACAACTGCTGAAAAGCAGGCCTCAAAAAGGGAGTGGAAATGTTTATCCTATATTTTGAAAACTTTCTTTTTCCATAGGAATATTTGTCCAATTACAGACCAGAAATCGATAGGAAATTAGTGTGAAGTAGACAGAGCTTTGCTTGGAAGCATCTATTCTAGGAAATGTGGGACCCTGCCATAGTGGCATGCAGGTGTCATGAGGCAATGAGGACATGGTCATGTGAGTTTTCCAGCCACCTGCTGGGGTGAGGAGCATCGGGCTGTCACTTGCTGTCTTTTACTCCTCAGACGCCTGTGGACCTGCAGGACCATCTTGTACACCTTCCAACCCAGCATCACTCTTGTGAGACTCTTCGTCCCCTTCCACAGGATCTTTAGGACTGGAATCCTCTTGATCAGCATCCTCTTGGGAGGGATCCGTTTCAGCTTCTGGCTGCTCTTCATTAATGCAATTAGAATTGACATCGAGTTTGCCATCTGATAAAAGGCAAAAAAAAAAAGGTATTTTGCTCCTAACATGTGCCAGACACTCTTTAAGAGCTTTACACACATTAGTTCATGTAATCCTCATTATATCTGCAGGAGGTAAACACATTATTATTTCCATTTTACAAATGGGAAAACTGAGAAGAGAAGTTTAAACCACTTGCTCAAGGTTGTACAGCTTGTAAACAGAAGAGTCAGTTTTTGAACTCAGGCCTCTGGCTCCAAAGCCAGACCCTCTTAATCACGATAGATGTTTAAGATCTGACAAAATCTGTATTCGAAAACAGCATTGCCATTAATTAGCTTGATGTTTGGAGGCAGGTAACTGCCTCTGTGAGGTTGTTCCCTTATCTATAAAGTGTGGATAATAAAGCCTATCCTACATTTGTTAAGAATAAAGGTGATTAGAACACCTTGAATGTGTGACATGTGGCTGATGCTTAATAATTGGAAGGTCTCATTCCGACAGTTCTATTCTCTCAAGATGGCCTACTTAGTGTATGAACAGCATTATTCTCAGCCTACAACACACAAGGTAAAAAGTCTGATCCAGGAAACAGAATGCACGGCAGTCAGACAGCCTTATTCTCTTAATAATATTAAATGGTTTAATTTTGTACAGATCATTCAGTCCCACTAATACAATGTTTCTCAATCAAGTGGTAAAGGGAGCATAGTTCCTTGAGGGATGGAGGTGGAAATGCCTAGCATCAGAATCACCTGAGCAACTTTTTCAAATTACACGTATTCCCCAAGAACATGTGATATGTTCTCTGGGGTGGTGGTGGGGGGTGGGGAGGGCTCCTCCTCCTTCTCCTCAATATCAGTTGCTGGTGATGCAATTCACTGTCTCTGATGAAAATGAAGGATGGAGAGGAAAATAACAGGGAACTCGCTCTCTGATACTTGTAGAAATTTAATATGCACATTAGATGTGCAACGCAATCTGTAATTTATAAATTTATTCTATATCCTTGCAGGCTAGATCGGCTGTTGTGCACGGTCAGGCAAGCCTTGGTATTCAGGATGCATTTTCCAAATTGGGAGAGGCTGAGCGGCAAAGAGTTTACTCAAGCCTCCAGAAACAGTGAAAAGCGGTGCTCAATTGGCAAAAGATAAGTACATGCACCTAACCTACCATGTGGATCATAAAACACCCCATTTGGGAAGAAACTCTCTCCCATTTACCTGCTCCCTCCCTGCTCTGAATCCATCCTGGGTGGCTTCAGCAACTGCTGAGGCCGCTGGGGCAGGAGAAGGACTAGTCAGGTGCCATGAGCCATTCTCCCGCCCATGGAAAAGGAACAAATTAACAAACAGGAAAAAATAATCTGCCAGTTCCCCTAAACCGGAGAACTCAGGGCAGGCACAGCAGCCTTGACACATGCATAAAGGGGTTCTCGGACTTTGAATGCCTTTCACCCCTGCACAGACCTGTGTGGGCCCATTTCAACATGCCTTCATTAACACAGTACAACACGGTACATACCTGAAGCTTAACTTCAAATGTATCAGCTATATGGTGGAGTAGCAGGTTTGTGACATTTGACGCCACTCTGCCCATTAAGGAGGGTCCTCACCTGCCTACATCAGGGGCCTGAGCACTGGTGTCTCCACCCACACCAACTAGCCATCTATAACAGGGGTACAAGAATAACTGATGCCTCCCAGTCCTTACAGCCAACAGCACTGGCTGCCCAGAGTCCAGGTGCAAAACCCACCCACCTACGCAGTCTATGGAACAGAGACAGGCTTTCCTCCCAGACACTCAGGGGTAACCATCAGCCCCGTCTTGCTCAGTGCACGACCCCCTACTGCAGCCAGATACCTGTGCCTACTCCAATCACATCTGCCCATCTAGGACTGTAGGTGAGAGCCTGCACCACACATTTGGTGACCGACTACCTGGACACCTGAGCTGAATCCAGACAAGGAAAGTAAATGGACTCCTGGGCTCACTTACCTAGTAACAGATATAACCACCTGGTGACAGGACGTTAGAGCTTCAAAGGCACCAATAATCAAACTAGCTCACACAAGCAGCCTATTTGGGCATATCAAAATAAAACAAAACAAGAACCTAGGAAATAGTAAGTGAACATAAAATAAATAAATGTAATAACTTATTGATGGTTTGTAGACAACAGTCAATATCAAATCACAGAAAGAGGCAGACCATGATGGCTTCAGCAAGCTTCAGAAAGAAAGAATCAAGAAATTTTCCAGAGGAAAAGAATTTCTTGGAATTACTGGAGGTAGAAAACAAAAGATTAATATACAGAATTCTTCAAGAGATCAGGAAGGAGATCAGGCAAAACGGAAAACAAGCCAAGGAACACACAGACAAAGCAATAGAGGAATTTAAGATTATAGGAGAGCAAAATGACAAATTTAATGGGCTGCAAGAACCCGCAGAGAGACAGCAAAGAAATGCAAATGAATAATGACAAAATTTCAGAATTAGACAACTCAATAGAGAGTCACAGGAGCAGAACTGAGGCAACAGAAGTCAAAGATAAAGCACTTGACACCAATTTATTTGAGGAAAAATCACATAAAAGAATTTTAAAAAATGAAGAAACCCTAAGAATTTTGTGGACTCTATCAAGAGGAATAACCTATGAGTGATTAGAGTACCAGAACAGAGGTGGATAACAGAAAATACAGAGGGAATTATAGAATATTTATTGGCAGAAAACTTCCCTGATATCATGAAAGATGAGAAGATATCTATCCAAGATACTTATCAAATCCCATATAAGGTAGATCCCAAAAGAAAGTAACCAAGACATATTATAATCAAACTTGCCAAAACCAAAGATAAAGAGAGAATTTTCAGAGTGGCTAGGGATAAACAAAAGGTCATCTACAAAGGAGAGTCAATAAGACTAAGCTCGTACTACTCAGCAGAAACCATGCAGGCAAGAAGGCAATGGGATGCCATATATAAAGCCTTGAAGATACAAAACTGCCAGCCAAGAATTATATATCCAGCAAAACTGTCTCTCAAATATGATGGCGAAATTACAGCATTTTGAGATAACAGAAGTTTAGGGAATTTGCAAAAACCAAACCAAAATTACAAGAAATACTAAAAGGAGTCCTCCAGTTAGAAAATCAATAACATCAGATAACAACCCAAGACTAGAACACAGGACAGAACAACCAGATATAAACCCTGACAGGGAAGTCACAAAAATATATCAAAGCTAAAACACTAAAAATTGGGAAACACAGAGGTCAATATGTAAAAGATGACAGCATTTAAAAAAAAAAGAGGGACTAAAAAATGTAGTCATGAATTTTTCATATGGAGAGGAAGTCAAGGCGATATAAAGAAATAAAAAATTGGTTAGACTTAGAAAAATAGGGGTAAATATTAAGGCAACCACAAAGGAAACTAACAATCCTACACATCAAAACAAATGAGAAAAACATAAAGATTCATCAAATATAAAATCAACAACAATGACAAAGATGAAAAGAAAATACAAACAGAAAAACAACTCAGCACAGAAAATTAAGTGGAACAAAGAAACCGTCAACAACACACAAAAAAAGACATCAAAATGACAGCACTAAATTCATACCTATCAATAATTATGCTGAATGTAATGGACTAAATGCACCAATAAAGAGACAGAGAATGGCAGAATGAATAAAATAAATAAATAACCATCTATATGCTGCCTACAAGAGACTCACCTTAGACTTAAAGACACGAACTAAAACTCAAAGGATGGAAAAAAATAGATCAAGCAATCAAAAAAGAGCAGGAGAGGCGATATTAATCTCTGACGAAACAGATTTTAAAGTAAAATCCACCACAATGGATAAGGAAGGACACTACGTAATGATTAAAGGGTCAACACACCAGGAGGACATAACCATAATAAATATTTAGGCACCCAATGACAGAACTCCAAAATACACAAAACAAACTCTAACAGCACTGAAAAGAGAGACAGCTCCACAATAATAGTAGGAGACTTTAACACACCACTTTTGATGAAGGTCAGAACATCCAGAAAGAAGCTCAATAAAGACACGGAAAATCTAAATGCCACGATCAACCAACTTGATCTCATAGACATATACAGAACACTCCAACCAAGAGCAGCCAAGTATACTTTTTTTCCCAACGCACATGGAAAATTCTCCAGAAAAAACACATATTAGGCCATAAAGCAAGCCTTAACAGAATCCAAAGCATCAAAATATTACAAAGCATCTTTTCCAACCATAAAGCCATAAAAGTAGAAATCAATAACAGAAAAAGGAAAAAATCAAACACATGGAAACTGAACAACACCTTGGTGAAAAACTACTTGGTTATAGAAGAAATTAAGGATGGAATAAAGAAATTCACAGAATCAAATGAGAATGAAAATAAATCCTACCAGACCCTTTGGGACACAGCAAAAGCAGTGCTCAGAGGTCAATTTATAGCAATAAATGCATATATCCAAAAAGAAGAAAGGGCCAGAATCAAAACATTAACCCTACAACTTGAACAAATAGAAAGAGAGCAGTAAAAGAAGTCCTCGGGCACCAGAAGAAAGCAAATAATAAAAATTAGAGCAGAATTAAATGAAATAGAAAATAGAAAAACTATCAAAAGAGTTAACAAGACCAAAAGCTGGTTCTTTGAAAAGATCAACAAAATCGATATACCAATGTTCAAACTGACAAAAGAGAAACAAGAGAGGAAGCAAATAACCCGAATGAGAAATGAGATGGGCGATATCACAACAGACCCAACTGAAATTAAAAGAATCAAAACAGAATACTATGAAAAATTGTATTCTAACAAATTTGAAAACCTAGAGGAAGTGGACAAATTTCTAGAAACATACTATCTACCGAAACTAACACAAACAGAGGTAGAACAACTAAACAAACCTATAACAAAAGAAGAGATTGAAAAGGTAATTAAAAAGCTCCCAAGAAAAAAAAGCCCTGGTGATACAATGGCTGCAACAATGGGTTCAAACATAACAAGGATTGTTAGGACAGCAAAGACCAGGCAATGTTTCTTTCTGTTGTACGTAGGGTCACTATGAGTTGGAACTGACTCGACGGTACCTAACAACAACAACACTGTGTGCTAGGAATCATGCCAGGCAAGGGCACAGGGGCACATACAAGAAATCTCCTCAACTCTAAGGAAGGAGAGCTCTGCTTGGAGGAGGGTCTGATCTCTTGTTAATAAACAAGTGTCATTGTGGGGGCAGAGAGCACCGTGACAAAAGTGGACTTTAAACTGGCTCTCTGACCATGGACTATAAAATCCAGAGTGCAGACAGGCTTCTTTTCATTCATTTAAAAATTTCCAGCATTTAGCACAGTGCATGCCTTATAAATGGTACTCAGAGCATGTAAATGGATGGGATGAGTGTATGAATGAACCAAAGAAGAATGCAGAATTGGTGGAAAGGGGCAAGATAGAGGGCAGGGTTGCTAGGTAGGGAGAGTATAAGCAGAAACTGTGTCAGGAAGTGTCTACTAATCAAGGGCTAATGAGAGTAGGAAGGTGCAGCTCCGGCTGGCTGTGCACTGAGACTCTGCTGTTTTATGTTGCTTAATTTTCACAACTATCCTTGGAGAGAGGGAAGGGTTTTTGAATCTTATCTAATTTATTTTTATAAAAACACACATACGCAAAATTTAACTAAATACAAAAATACGATTCTATTTAAAAATAAATAAATAAATAAAGCCCTGGCCCTGATGGCTTCACTGGAGAATTCTACCAAGCTTTCAGAGAAGAGTTAACACCACTACTGCTAAAGGTATTTCAGAGCATAGGAAAGGATGGGATACTCCCAAACTCATTCTATGAAACCAGTATAACCCTGATACCAAAACCAGGTAAAGACATCACAAAAAAAGAAAATTATAGACCAATATCCCTCATGAACATTGACACAAAAACCCTCAAAAAAAGTCTAGCCAATAGAATTCAAAACATATCAAAAAAATAATTCACCATGACCAAGTGAGATTCATACCAGGTATGCAGGGATGGTTCAATATTACAAAAAACAATCAGTGTAATCCATCACATAAATAAAAGAACCACATGATCTTATCAGTCAATGCAGAAAAGGCATTTGACAAAGTCCAACACCCATTCATGATAAAAACTCTCAATAAAATAGGAATAGGAGGGCAATTCCTCAACATAATAAAGGGCATTTATTCAAAGCCAAAAGCCAACATCGCTCTAAATGGAGAGAGTCTGAAAGTACTCCTCTGGAGAATGAGAACCAGACAAGGATGCTCTTTATCGCCTCTGTTACTCAACATTGTGCTGGAGGTCCTAGCCAGAGCAATTAGGTTAGAAAAAGAAATACAGGGCATCCAAATTGGTAGGGAAGAAGTCAAAGTATCTCTCTTTGCAGATGACATGATCTTATACACAGAAAAACCCCAAAGAATCCACAAGAAAACCACTGGAACTAATAGAAGATTTCAGCAAAGTTTCAGGATACAAGATAAACATACAAAAATCAGTTGGATTCCTCTACACCAACAAAGAGAGCTTTGAAGAGGAAATCACCAAATCAATACTATTTACAATAGCCCCCAAGAAGACAAAATACTTAGGAATAAATCTAACCAGACATAAAAGACCTATACAAAGAACACTACAAGACACTACTGCAAGAAACCAAAAGAGACCTACATAAGTGGAAACACATACCTTGCTCATGGATAGGAAGACTCAACATTGTGAAAATGTCAATTCTACCCAAAGCAATCTACAGATACAATGCAATCCCAATCCAAATTCCAACAGCTTTTTTTTTTTTTTTTTTTTTTTTTGGTTTTAACGAAGAGAAGTTTATTTCCTCACAGTTAAAGTAGGCTAAAAGTCCAAATTCAGGGCGTCAGCTCCAGGAGAAGGCTTTTTCTATATCAGCCTTCTTCTCTTCAGTGTTCCCCTGGACTAGGAGCTTCTCTGCTCAGGGACCCCAGTCCAAAGGACACACTCTGCTCCCAGCACTGCTTTCTTGCTTATTTGGGCTTTTTTTTTTTTTAACAATTGGATATGTAAAAATTTGAGTTTTGTGGCTGCAGGTGTATTGAGCTAAAGGGCTTTCTGTCTCACTGCTCACTTCTGTCTTTTATATCTCAAGAGATTGCCTCAGGACACAATCCAGTCTTCTAGATTGAGTCTTGCCTCACTAACACAACTGCCGCCCATCCCCCCTCATTAACATCATAGTGGCAGGATTTACCACACATGGGAAAATCACACAATACCGGCAATCATGGCCCAGCCAAACTGATACACATTTTTGGGGGGACATAATTCAATCCATGACATTCTACCCTTTGGCCTGCAAAAAAATCACATCCTTGCAACATGGAAAACATATTTACCCCATCATAACACAGCAAAAGTCTTAACTCCAAGTCCAAAATCCAAAAATTCCTCTTTATCTGTGAAATCCAGAATACAAGTTATCTGCTTCCAAAGGTACAATGGCAGAACAGGCACAAGCTAGACATTTCCATTACAAATGGGAAGGGATAACAGGCACCAAGCAAGTCAGCAGAAAACATTACATTAGCCCTCAAGGCTTTGAAAATAATCTTCTGTTCTCTGAGGCAATTTACATAATGGCCCCCCCCTCCAGACTCTAGGTATTGGCCACAGTCTCTGGATTCTGAGTGGAGGCCCACTGGCCCTGGGCTTCAGCTCTGCCTTCCAGGCCCCCTGGGACAGCAACTCTGCTCCCTTGGCTTCAGGCGCACCATTCTCCTAGTCCATTGGAGTGACAACTCCACCCTTAGAAACACCAGAGGCCATGGCGCCACCCTTTGAAACCCCTGAGGTCATGGCCATACCTTTTGAGACTGAAGCAGCTCAGCTTCTTGTGTCCCTTGTCTCTTCAGCTTCTGCTTCCCGTGGCCTCTTGGCCCGCAGGTCTCAAGCTCGCATCTGCCCTGCTGGGGCAAGTGTTCCAAAGCTCCACCGTTAAGTGCCCGGAAGCACCCCACTCTGCCAGGAAGCCTCCTGCGCACAGGCACTCAGCTCCCTTGCTTCATGGGTCAGCAAGCCTAGCTCCACCGATAAGTGCCCAGAGGCACCCCACTCAGCCAGGAAGCCTCCTGCGCACAGACACTCAGCTCTCTCACTCCGTGGGTCTGCTCCAGGGCTGCTGTCTCGCACTGGTCTCCTGGTTCTGTTGCTGTTGGTTCTCTGCCATTGCAGTTTCTCTGCTGTTGCTGGTCCTCTGACACTGCCGCACCTCTATCCATTCACAGTTTCAAAACCGCTTCCACATTTTAGGTATCTGTTAGAGCAGCACCCCACTCTCTCAGTATCAAATTCTGTCTTAGTCATCTAGTGCTGCTATAACAGAAAAACCACAAGTGGATGGTTTTAATGAAGAGAAGTTTATTTCCTCACAGTTAAAGTAGGCTAAAAGTCCAAATTCAGGGTGTCAGCTCCAGGGGAAGCCTTTTTCTCTCTGTTGGCCTTCTTCTCTTCAGTGTTCCCCTGGACTAGGAGCTTCTTTGTGCAGGGACCCTGGTCCAAAGGATGCACTCTGCTCCCGGCGCTGCTTTCTTGATGGTATGAAGTCCCCCCCAGCAGCATTTTTTAATGAGACAGAGAAACAAATCACCAACTTCATATGGAAAGGGAAGAGGCCACAGATAAGTAAAGCATTACTGAAGAAGAAGAACAAAGTGGGAGGCCTCACACTACCTGATTTTAGAACCTATTACACCACCACGGTAGTCAAAACAACCTGGTACTGGTACAACAATAGACACACAGACCAATGTAACAGAATTGAGAATCCACATGTAAATTCATCCACCCATGAGCAGGTGGTATTTGACGAAGGCCCAAAGTCCATTAACTGGGGAAAAGACAGTCTCTTTAACAAATAGTGCTGGCATAACTGGATATCTATCTGCAAAAAAATGAAACAAGACCCATACCTCACACCATGCACAAAAACTAACTCAAAGCAGATCAAAGACCGTATAAAATCTAAAACAATAAAGATCATGGAAGAAAAAATAGGGACAATGCTAGGAGCCCTAATACATCGCATAAACAGAATACAAAACCTTACTAACAATGCACAAGCACCAGAAGAGAAGCTAGACAACTGGGAACTCCTAAAAATCAAACACTTATGCTGATCAAAAGACTTCACCAAAAGAGTAAAAAGACAACCTACAGACAGGGAAAAAATTTTTGGCTATGACAACTCTGATCAGCATCTAATCTCTAAAATCTGCAAGATACTGCAAAACCTCAACGACAAAAAGACAACCCAACTAAAAAATGGGCAAAGGATATGAACAGGCACTTCATCAAAGAAGACATTCAGGCAGCTACCAGATGAGGAAATGCTGACGATCATTAGCCATTAGAGAAATACAAATCAAAACTACAGTGCGATACCATCTCACCCCAACAAGGCTAGCATTAATCCAAAATACAAAAATAATAAATGTTGGAGAGGTTGTGAAGAGACTGGAACACTTACACACTGCTGGTGGGAATGTAAAATGGTAAAACCACTTTGGAAATCGATTTGGCGCTTCCTTAAAAAGCTAGAAATAGAATTACCATACGATCCAGCAATCCCACTCCTTGGAATATATCCTAGAGAAATAAGAGCCATCACACAAATAGATATATGCACGCCCATGTTCACTGCAGCACAGTTCACAATAGCAAAAAGATGGAAACAACCTAGCTGCCTATCAATGCACGAATGGATAAACAAACTATGGTATATACACACATTGGAATACTATGCAACAATAAAGAACAATGAGGAATCCGAGAAACATAACATGGATGAATCTGGAAGGCATTATGCTGAATGAAATTAGTCACAAAAGGACAAATGTTTTATGAGACCACTATTATAAGAACTCAACAAAAGGTTTAAACACAGAAGAAAACATTCTTTGATGGTTATGATGGTGGGAAGAAAGGGAGAGGGGTATTCACTAACTAGACGATAGATAAGAATTATCTTAGGTGAAGGGAAGGACAACACACACTACAGGGGAAGTCAGCACAAATGGACTAAACCAAAAGCTAAGAAGTTTCCTGAATACAACCAAATACTTTGAGGGACAGAGTAGCAGGGGCAGGAGTCTGGGGACCATGATTTCAGGGGACATCTAGGTCAACTGGAACAACACAGTTTATTAAGAAAATGTTCTGCATTCCATTTTGGTGAGTGGCATCTGGGGTCTTAAAAGAGAGCAAGCGGCCATCTAAGATACATCAATTGGTTCCAACCCACCTGGAGCAAAAGAGAATGAAGAACACCAAAGACATAAGGGAAATACTAGCCCAAGAGACAGAAAGGGCCACAAAAACCAGAGATTCCATCAGCCTGAGACCAGAATAACTAGATGGTGCCCAGCTACTACCAATGACTGCCCTGACCAGGAACACAACAGAGAGTCCCTGATGGAGCAGAAGAAAACTGGGGTACAGAACTCAAATTCTAGTAAAAAGACCAGGCTTAATGGTCTGACTGAGACTGCAGGGACCCCAGAAGACATGGCCCCCAGACTCTGTTAGCCCAGAACTGAAACCATTCTTGAAGCCAACTCTTCAGACAAAAATTAGACTGGACTATGGGACATAAAATGATACTGGTGTAGTGTGTGCTTCTTAGCTCGAGTAGATACATGAGACTAAATGTGCAGCTCCTGTCTGGAGGCGAGATGAAAAGGCAAAAAGGGACAGGAGCTGGTTGAATGGACATGGGAAATCCGGGGTGGAAAATAGAAGTGTGCTGTCCCATTATAGGGAGAGCAAACTAGGGTTACATAACAATGTGTGTATAAATTTTTGTATGAGAAACTAACTCGAACTGTTAACTTTCACTTAAAGCATTATTAAAAAAAAAAATTAACTCTGTAATTTCATCTTTAGTTCTGAAATTTAAAAAGTTTAAAGGCTTCCGACCTTAAAATCCTTTGGTAGCCATTAGCAGAAATTATAGTTTCTTATCCTAAGGCCTTAAGATCCTTCATGAGCAGAATATAGGTAAATACACATTGAAGTCCCGTTGTCCCAGGGCTGCCTCATGCACTAGAAAGTAGAATGTGGAACAAACTACATTCCTCCTTGTTTTCAGTGGGATCCAGACTGACCACATTCTATGCATTATCCCAAAGACTCAAAATAGGGACACACTAAATTGCAGTGTGACCCTTATGTTGGTCATGTCTGAGCTTCCTTGGTCCCCAGAGAAGAATCAGTTCCTGTGTGCCCTGTGTTAATATCATCTACCACTCCTCTCTCCACTGAGAAGTGGCATGAGCTCAGTTTTTATATACATACCATTCTCCTCTTTTCTCTTTTCTTTGGCAGCTTTCAATTGTTGCTTCTCATAAATGTCCTTCAGATTCTTACAGATTTTTTTATGTGTAAACCAGTGTATTTTCTGGCAGGTTTGATCACAGTATATTACCTGAAAGCAATTGTAGATTTATTTTTATTTCAAGAGCTGTGACTGCATGGTTTTGCAACTATGCATTAAACCAAGAAATAGGTTGTAAAATGTTGCTTTCCATACTTTATTTTAAAACCATGATGTGTGAATATATCCTGGTCTAGACTTATAATTTTTAGCTTACACTTAAAAAAATTATAGCTATTTAAGAAAGTCTACAGAACATTCTACTAACAAATGGTTTATTAAGAAGCTATTATTTGTGAGAATATAATGACAAAGGAAATACAGTTGTTATCCCAGGGGAACCTAGGGTTGTTGAGAAAGTGTAAGATGGGGCAGGATGGAGGGAGGGAGACACCTAAATGATTATAATATAGGACAGGAAGTAAAAGCAATGGGAGCACAGAGGAAGCAGTGACTCACTCTGGCTGCAGGAAGTCAGCATAGACAGACAAATGGGAAAGCAGCATTCCTGGTGACGGGAATACCTTGAACAAAAATGCAGAAATGGGCAGATGAATTACATGTTCAAGGACAGAAAGAAATTTGATGTCAATAGAGCTTAGACTTTTGCAAGTGGGGCAGTAAAGACATGGGAATGAACCTCACTGAACATTTATATGCCAAGCACTTGCTAGGCCCTTGTAAATAAATGGTGTTGTCAATTACAATACTGGCCCCAATTATTCATTCTTCCGTGCATCTATACCCTTTCTTATGTGATTTCAAAGCTCCTTTTACTAAAAGGGAAGAGCTTTGACTATAGATTTTTGTCATATGACTTGTTTTGGCCAATAGAATGAGACTGCATGGCAATTTGGAGGTGAAGCCCCAAGAGACCTTGTGTGGTTCACTTATGTCTCCGCCATTGCCACAGAATATGCTCAGGTTAGTCTACTGGTCCAAAGAGGATGAGGGACATATGGAGCAGACAGCCGCAGATAAGCCCAATCAACCACAAACATGAGAAAAATAATAAATGATTGTTGTTTTAAGCACTGAGTTTTTTTTTTTTAAGCACTGAGTTTTTAAGTGTTTTTTTTAATGCAGTAATAGTTAACCAATAAAGATGGTGTCATTTAATTCACAACTCTAGCCCCATTTCACACATAAGGAAGTTGAAGTTCAGAGAAATAAGTAAGTAAAGGAGATGAAGCTGGAGAAGCAGGTTATGGTAGACTGTGATGAGTTTTATATAATATGCTAAAGAATTATCAACCTTCAAATCAATAGAAAATTAACATCTATGGGGTCAGGTGAGTACCCAGATATCTGCATGTGTGCAATATGTGTGTTTGAGATGAACATGATCAGATATGCCATTTATAAAGATAGCTCTGGCAGAGGTGGAGAGCACAGACCAGAAGAGGTAAAGACTGGTGACTGTCAAGAAGGAGTTGTAGTTTTACAAGAGTTAATGAAGAGATGGTAGTTAAAGTCAGTATCAGAAGGGTTAACTGTATATTTAAAAATTATCCCGTTCTAGGTTCCCATATCTGTACTAGCTTCAGTACCACTGCTCTATAGATAATCTTTGTATGTTTTATTTTCTCATTCGTTCATTTTTTTTTTTTTCTCTTTGGGGCGGTCAGCTTTGAAGCTAAGGCAGCCTGGGAGTTTAACAGAAGACAGGTAGGGTATAGAACTACATCTATACTATAGGTCTCTTCCAAAACTACTTCTTAAGTATTAGATATAATACCTTGTAGCCTTAAAGGAAAGACGAGAAGGTAAGCGGGAAGGGGAGCTAACATACTGGAAATGGTACCACAAGAACAGAATGAATGAGAATGATGACACATCGTGAAAGTTGTAGCCAGTATCACTGAATAATTTGTGTAGAAATTGTTAAATGGGAACCTAATTTGTTGTGTAAACTTTCACCTTAAACACAATAAAATATTATTTAAAAAAAATACCTTAGCGCTATATGAGAAAACTAATGTACTAGACAAGTCAACTCTTAAATTTATAGAACATCAAAATCCAGTATCAGCTTGGAAGAAAATCCAAACCAGTTATCAATGAACTTAAGAGACTTCATTCTTACCATTTTGCATACTGAACATCGTTTACTTGCTCCTTTTTCTCCACAGGTTGTGCAAAATTCAACATCTATAAAACCCACTTGACCAGTGATGGCTTGGTTAAGTACAGAGAATGCAGTGGGATCAGAACCCTAGAGTGGGTATAAAGAGGAGAAAAAGAATTCTGAAATAACCATGGAAAGACTAGAGAGATATCATTCATGAACAATATTGTCTAGAAACAGACACAAAGAAGAAATTATTAAGGCTAAAGTGCACAAAAGGAACCCTGCTGGTGCAGGGGCTAAGCTCTTGGCTGCTAACCAAAAGGTCAGGGGTTGGAACCCACCAGCCACTCCAAGAAAGAAAGATGTGGCACTCTGCACAGACTCTATGACAAAAGGACACACATCCTACTCTTCAATGTATACCTCTTTCTACACAAAGTATACAGTTGGAAGGTAAGTCATGGATCTCAATAATTAAAGAGAATAAAATGGTCCTTCTCTAGAAGAAAAGTATCTTTCAATTAGAATTATTCAATAAGCCTACGATGATTTCAGATATAGGAAAATAAACTAGTGGAATTTCTTCTGAGAACTGACATGACAATTTATATATCCTGTGGGACAATTCATAAGTTATAGCACAAATGTTCAACTATTTTAGTTCTTAAAAAAATTGGTGCAATGTAAAGTACTTTAAAAACTTGATACATTAAAAACTATTTACTTGATGTGAGTTCAGTTCAAATAGTTAAATTATCATCTTCATCTTCAGACTTTTCCAAACTCTTCAATTAACGTGGCATACGTGCAATTTCATCAGGGTATTAAAAAAACCAATGTGTAAAAACTTTTATTATAGGGCTATTAAAAATTGGGATGAGTTGTTAAAGAAGATTTGTGCAATTTTTTTATGTAGAAAAATTTAAGGGTAAATATTTATCTATCTGAGATGATGCTATTAAGACCTAATTAGAGCAAGCAAAAATAATTAAGAGTATCCAGCTATCTTACTTGCTCCTAGCAGTTCATAAAATTCAAAATCAGACTCGTTGCTGTAAAGTCAATTCCAACTCAGCAACCCTATAGGACAGAGTAGAACTGCTCCATAGGGTTTCCAAGGCTGTAAATCTTTACATAGGTAGACTGCCATATCTTTCTCCTGTGAGCAGCTGGTGGGTTCAAACTGCTGACTTTTCAGTTAGTAGCCAAGCACTTAACTACTGTACCGCCAGTACTCCTTAGCAGTTCATAGCTTCAAGTTTTTCAAATTTTCTCCTTTATCCCTACCCAAAATTCTGCCACTTTCCATAATTTGAATTCAATTTGAGTATTTGCTGATTATTCTTGAGAATATCTGACTTTATGTTATTTTACCAACTCTACATAATAGAATTTTAAAATATCACCTGGGAACAATGTTCTACACTGCTCTATATGCTCCAGATACTCAAACATTCAAAAAAATTAAGAAGTATTTTAAATGTAGCACCCATTTTGAAGCTATCATTCTCCCCTGAATACAAATAATAATGATTGGGTTTGCTCCCTTGTTAAGTACTAACAATCAGCTTTTGGAATGAAGACAGTGTAATGGTGGGGAAAAAATCAGGAAAATAAAAATTTAGATATTAGATGCTTAAGTTAATAATGTCCTCAGGAAAGAAAGTCTACGGCAGTGTGCTCAAACGTTGGTGTGCATCAGAAAACTTGTTAACATTCAGATACCTGGCACAATCCGATGCCTTCTAAATTAGAATCTCTAAGGGTATGGTCCAGTTTCATTTTCTTGGTTTAATATCATGTGGAATACTTATACAGATGTATAATTCTTTGCCTCAGTAGAAGAGTACTAAACCAGATAGCAGTCTGGCCCACAGATAAACAGAATATGATATAGTCAACAAACTTAACAATTACACGTTCATGTTTAAACATTTTTTTAAAGACCTGCCTAAGACTTCACCAAAATCTCCCCCAATATGGGACTTTTGTGTCAGACCACATGCTAACATTGTCACAGATGTTTAACTAAAGGTAAAATAAAGGAGATTTTGCTAGAAGTCTGACTGTTAATGTGAGCTGTTGCTTCAGAAAAATCAATGATGTTACAGCAGAACAACCCGACACAATCTTTCTTGTTACTGTTATGAAACAAGAACTCTTTCCTGTCATACAAAATCTTGTCATCTACTTTGTTAAATAAGAATAAATTTAGGCATCAGAACTGCTCCCACGGAAAGATATTCAGTCTAAAACAAACTGGATGCTTCATTCAATGTGTGCTATAAAATCTGAGATATTAGCTAGCTTTCCAGAAGCTAAAATATACATTGTCAGTTGATAAAGCAAAACATCTTCTACAGTATCATCCCTGTTATAACGCTGGAGCAACATTTCTTAAACGTAGTCATGCCTCATGCTTCCTTCTGAGCTTTTTAACATGCAGAAGCCAGAGTGCCAGACTGAATCAAAGCCGTGGAGTGAATCAAAACCGCTGCAAGAGGGCCCAGGCATCAGCACTGTTACACAGCGCGATAGGTTATTCTCGTGCTAGCCAGGGCTAAGAAACACTTGTTACAGGATAAGGTTAGCATCGACCAACAGTCAGTAAACAGTGACTATCTGAAATACACAACCACAAGCATTCCAGATAACAGCATTTCGAGAGAGTGGAGTATATAGTTCTTTTAGAAAAAAAATTTTAAAAGACAGAAATCATCCTCAAATGTATTATACTATCTTATATTTGTTAATAAATCTTTCCTTGATGACTCAGATCACTAGCATAAACGTTAATCATTATAGTCTGTAATTGTTGTTGTTTGGTGCTGTTGAGTCAATTTTGATGCATAGCAACCCAAGGTAACAGAGTAGAACTACCCCATAGGGTTTTCTAGGCTGTAATCTATATGGGAGCAGATAGCCGGGTCTTTCTTCTGCAAAACTGTTGGGTGGGTTTGAATTGCCATCTTTCAGTTAGCAGCTGAGTGCTTAACAGTTGCACTACTAGGGCTCCTTACTCTATAAATACATTATATATTTTCTACGGTATGGGGCTAAGATGAATTGTTGACCCCTACACTGACCTGCTGTGACTTTTTTTTAAGTACTCTGAGCTGCTATTTTTGGTTTTTCTGTTTTCCTCATTGAAAGTGCAATGTCCATTACCACTTGTTAGTGCTGTAAATACCCCATGGCCAGCATTGCCAGTTGCCACTCTGATATGGATTCCCCCAACTTCCTTACTAACAGAAGCCTAATTCTGTTCAGAGCAGCAGTTTAGACCAGCCCCAAATCCTCACTTCCCCAGACTCCTGTGCAGCTAAGAGTGGTCATGTGACATGAGAAAGCATTTCTGAGAGAGCTGGGATATAGGCACCTTTCTTGCTCTTCCTGGCTGAGTCAGGAACATGAGCCTGGAGGAGGAGCATCAGACATCTTGTAACCATGAGGTCATAAGCATGAGAATGAAAATCTGCGTGACTAAGGGATGCTGGGTGGAAGAATGGAAAGTGTTTGGGTCCCCAATCCATTTTTGAGCCTCTGTGCCAAGCCTGGTCTGCCTACCTCTGGGCTTCTGAGTATATACGAAAAAATAAACCCTTATCTATTTAATTCACAATTGACTGCAGTTTGACATGTGGAAACAAATACTTATAACTGATGAACCACCCTCATAATATGCTAACTTTGAGTTTAAAATCAAGCTTAAAATACCAAATAACCAGGTATATTTAAGAGTAAAGAATGTGTGAAAGTATGGAAAGTTCTCATGAATAAATGAATTGCATGAACTTTATGATATTATCTTGTCTGCTCAGGTCTTTCTTATTTAGTTCAAGGTTCTGAGTAGGTGAGGTCTTAATGTATAAAGGAACAACTGAAATCTGTTTCTAGTCTTGATTTTCCACCCTGAGAATGATACAACAGCCTACAGAAGGCACAGAGAAAGGAACTGAAATTGCCAGAGGGAAGGAGGAAGCCACCGATGGGACTGGTCTCAGGATCAATTTCTAGACTGATAGGCGAAGGCTGATATGGGTTTGAGTCAAACGTATAAAAGCATGAATAGTGTAGATACAGTGAGCAGAAACCTATTCAAGATAAGGAAGACAGGGAGTATCTTTTAAAATACTACTGAAATAAATACATAACAAAAGGGAAGTAATTTACAGATCAGATAATAAAGTTAACAAAACTCATTTCCCATGGCTGGCAAGTATGGAATATTTATAATCAGAAGCATTAAGTAGAATATAAGAAGCTGGCATATACTTTGACATTGTAATCGGGGAATATATGGTTCATCCCCCTACAACCCACTGACCTGAGACCATCACACGAGAAGATCAATTCCTATGTTCATCTAGTGTGCAGCTTTGTACTGACATTTCATGTAGCTACACATGTACACGTGTGTATCTGTGTTACATAGTGCATGTGTACCTACCTTTACAGTTTCACAGAGGCATTTAAAATGCAACCACTATAACTAGATACAAACGAACATAGGGAAATACTGCTTATTAAAACACTACCAGCTATAAAAAATCTAAGAAGATCACAAGAGGGTAAACGGATAAAAAGAAACAGGTTTAATAGGCAAACTTACCTCCACCTTTGTTTCTGGAAATTTTCTAAAATAATAAAAGTAAATACTAAAGTGAGCTTGACCTTAACTGTTCAAAAGGCAGTGATTAGGTTCTACTGATACAGCTGAGTTAAAGAACAGCCTTACAATTTCAACAGGAGCAATGCTTCGCACCAGCTGCTGGAGGAGTGTAGCTTCACAGTAAGGAAATTTTCTGATACTTTCTCTAACGATCTTTTCTTGATATGTTGGAAATCCATCAGTAGCTCGGCCTTTTAACAAGCTGAAAGATAATCTTTTAAGTCATTGGAGTTCAATCACGAAGCATTCCCTCCTAACTAAACCCATGAACCTTTAGTAGTTTATTTTTTGCTACCTAAGATTTTCATTGTCTCTTCAAATCATGACCATGGACGCAATTCAAAGTAATTGCTGGTAGACCTGTACTTTAGGCTAGGCCTTAGCGGGTTTAGGGGCCCTGAGATATATATGCAAAGTGACCCCCGCCATAAAACACACTCAACACTGTTATCCGATTAACTAGTTACTTATTACAATGTCAGTTATTTGTACAAAGAATTAAAACTCTCATTGAGTCACAACCTCCTAACTTAGTTCCCTTTTCTTAGAAAAATTATGGCAGACTTTGATTCCTGGTGTCAGAGAACAAGGATAACACACAAGCTTTCCAAGGTACTGTAACAGGGATACGTCATACGTCATTGTGAATCCAAGGCAGCAAACTGTGGCATAACAGACCCATTCTCAAATGTGGACTTCGGCTGCTTTTTAGCTGTATGATCTTACACACATTATTTAACTTGTCCAAACCTCAACTGTAAATTGGGGATAACAATCGTTATAACTCACAGCATTATTGTAGAGAGCTTAGAACTGAATAACCACTCAGTCTAAGTATAAAATAAGTATAAAAATCTGAGCATAAAATCTAAGTACAATTTCTCAAAGCTTAAATATGATTCCCAACAGTAACAAAAATAATGACAATATAGCACAATAAATAATAACTGCTGTTAAAATGTTCAGTTTTAAAATCCATAAAGAGGCTTCATACGAAACATTATTCACCTGAGTGTGCTCTGTACATAACATAGTAAAAACAGTACCTTTTGATCAGAGTATCTAGTTTATTCTCTCCGTCTTTTAAGAAGTTAATGCATTTCTGAAAGATACAGCTAATGTAGTGCGTTTTCATAGCCAATACTTCATTCATGTCTCTTTGCTTCATACATTTCTCACAAATCAAATCCATCACCTTGTAGCATTTACTCAGAGCTGCTGCTTCTGCCAGCAGAGGATTCTCATTTACAAGCATCACAATCTGGAAGAAAATCCAGTTAGCTTAGAAGTACCATGACAGACTTTTCCATGTACACATTATGTAATCAATTTTTGGTGGATTTTAGATATCTGCATCTACATACATGGTCCTCTATTTACTATGTTAACTCAAATTAGAAATCAGAATGGAAACTGCCACTGTTCAAAGCTATAAAACTAATACAGAGGGCCCTGACATCTTGGAATTTCCTGAGCTGGCTACATCAACATTATAGTGTAATCTGCCACCTAGCTGAACCAGGGTATTTGCATGCTACTCACAGTACATGGTTTTACTACACTGTTAAAAGCACTTTTCCTAAAGATAAACATGGCGTATTTGTGGATATTATTTTTATATCTAGAATCAAATCATTCATAACTACTTCTTTAATTAATATTCCTTAGCTCTAGAATTTCATGGCTGGGAGAGCTATAATTCTCATTCTTTTTTTTTTATTTTTCCTGTGCTTTAAGGAAAGTTAACAGTTCAAGTCAGTTTCTCATATAAAAATATATACACACATTGCTGTGTGACCCTAGCTGCTCTCCCTATAATGTGACAGCACACTCCTCCTTTCCACCCCAGATTGTCCATGTCCATTCAACCAGCTCCTGTCCCTTTTTTGCCTTCTCATCTTGCCTCCACAGGAGCTGCCCATTTAGTCCCATGTATCTACTTGAGCTAAGAAGCACTGTCTTCACAACTATCATTTTATCTCCCACAGTCCAGTCTAATCTTTATCTGAAGAGTTGACTTCGGGAATGCTTTCAGTTCTGGGCTAACAGAGAGTCCAGGGGCCATGTCTTCTGGGGTCCCTCCAGTCTCAGTCAGACCATTAAGTCTAGTCTTTTTACTAGAATTTGAGTTCTGCATCCCATTTTTCTCCTGCTCCGCCAGGGACTCTCTGTTGTGTTCCCTGTCAGGATGGTCACTGGAGGTAGCTGGGCACCATCTAGTTATTCTGGTCTCAGGCTGATGGAGTCTCTGGTTTATGTGGCCCCTTCTGTCTCTTGGGCTAATATTTTCCTTGTATCTTTGGTGTTCTTCATTCTTCTTTGCTCCAGGTGGGTTGGAACCAATTGATGTATCTTAGATGGCCGCTTGCTAGCTTTTAAGACCCCGGATGCCACTCACCAAAATGGAATGCAGAACATTTTCTTAATAAACTCTGTTGTTCCAGTTGACCTAGATGTCCCCTGAAATCATGGTCCCCAGACTCCCACCCCTGCTACTCTGTCCCTTAAAGTGTTTGGTTGTATTCAGGAAACTTCTTAACTTTTGGTTTAGTCCAGTTGTGCTGACTTCCCCTGTAGTGTGTGTTGTCCTTCCCTTCACCTAAGATAATTCTCATCTACTATGTAGTTAGTGAATACCCATCTCCCTCCCTCCCCACCCTCATAACCATCAAAGAATGTTTTGTTCTGTGTTTAAACCATTTCTTGAGTTCTTATAACAGTGGTCTCATACATTTGTCCTTTTGCAACTGACTAACTTCACTCAGCATAATGCCTTCCAGATTCATTCGTGGTATATTTCTTGGAATCCTCATTGTTCTTTATCATTGCATAATATTCCATTGTGTGAATATACCATAGTTTATCCATTCATCTGTTGATAGGCACCTTTGTTGTTTCCATCTTTTTGCTATTGTGAACTGTGCTGCAACAAACATGCAAGTGCATATATCTATTTTTGTAACGGCTCTTATTTCTCTAGGATATATTCCAAGCAGTGGGATTGCTGGATTGTATGGAACTTCTATGTCTAGCTTTTTAAGAAAGCACCAAATCGATTTCCAAGGTGGCTGTAACATTTTACATTCCTACCTTCAGTGTATAAGTGTTCCAGTCTCTCCACAACCTCTCCAACATTTATTACTTTGTGTTTTTTGGATTAATTCTAGCCTTGCTGGGGTGAGATGGTATCTCATTGTAGTTTTGATTTGCATTTCTCTAATGACTAATGATCGTGAGCACTTCCTCATGTATCTGGTAGCTGCCTGAATGTCTTCTTTGGTGAAGAGCCTGTTCATATCCTTTGTGCGTTTTTTAATTGGGTTGTCTTTTTCTTGTTGGTTTTGCAGTATCTTGCAGATTTTAGAGATTAGACCCTGATCAGATTTGTCGTAGCCAAGAATTTTTTCCCAATCTGTAGGTTGTCTTTTACTCTTTTG
Source organism: Trichechus manatus latirostris (assembly GCF_000243295.1). NCBI lineage: Eukaryota > Metazoa > Chordata > Mammalia > Sirenia > Trichechidae > Trichechus > Trichechus manatus. The sequence goes on from NW_004443986.1 coordinate 2,981,795, forward strand.
GTGAAGTCTTTTGATAAGCTTAAGTGTTTGATTTTTTGGAGCTCCCAGTTATTTGGTGTCTCTTCTGGTGTTTGTGCATTGCTAGTAATGTTTTATTTTATGTTTATGTCATGTATTAGGGCTCCTAGCATTGTCCCTGTTTTTTCTTCCATGATCTTTATTGTTTTAGATTTTATATTTAGGTCTTTGACTCACTTTGAGTTAGTTTTGTGCATAGTATGAGGTAGGGCTCTTGATTCATTTTTTTGCAGATGGATATACAATTATGCCAGGATCATTTGTTAAATGTCTTTTCCCCAATTAATGGACTTTAGGCCTTTATCAAATATCAGCTGCTCATAGGTGGATGAATTTACATCTGGATTCTCAATTCTATTCCATTGGTCTATCCATCTGTTGTTGTACCAGTACCAGGCTATTTTGACTACCCTGGTGGTATAATAGGTTCTAAAATCAGGGAGTGTGAGGCCTCCCACTTTGTTCTTCTTCACTAATGCTTTACATATCCGGGGCCTCTTCTCTTCCATATGAAGTTGGTGATTTGTTTCCCCATCTCATTAAAAAATGTCATTGGAATTTGGATCAGGGTTGCATTGTATCTGTAGATTGCTTAGGGCAGAATAAACATTTTCACAACTTGAATATTCCTATCCATGAGCAAGGCATGTTTTTCCACTTATGTAGGTCTCTTCTGGTTTCTTTCAGTAGTGTCTTGTAGTTTTCTTTGCATAGGTCTTTTACATAGCTGGTTAGATTTACTTCTAAGTATTTTATCTTCTTGGGGGCTACTGTAAATGGTATTGATTTGGTGATTTCTTCTTTGAAGCTCTCTTTGTTGCTGTGGAGGAATCCAACTGATTTGTATATGTTTGTCTTGTAACCTGATACTTCGCTGAAATCTTCTATTAGTTCCAGTAGTTTTCTTGTGGATTCTTTGGGATTTTCTGTGTATAAGATCATATCATCTGCAAACAGAGATACTTTTACTTCTTCCTTACCAATTTGGATGCCCTTTGTTTCTTTTTCTAGCCTAACTGCTCTGGCTAGGACCTCCAGCAGAATGTTGAATAATAGTGGTGATAAAGGGCATCCTTGTCTGGTTCCCGTTCTCAAGGGGAATGCTTTCAGGCTCTCTTCATTTAGGATGATGTCGGTTGTTGGCTTTGTATAAATGTCCGTTATTATGTTGAGGAATTTCCCTTCTCTTCCTGTTTTGCTGAGAGTTTTTATCATGAATGGGTGTTGATGCCTTTTCTGCATCGACTGATAAGATCATGTGGTTCTTGTCTTTTGTTTTATTAATGTGATGGATTACATTGATTGTTTTTCTAAAGTTGAACCATCCCTGCATACTTGGTATGAATCCCACTTGGTCATGGTGAATTATTTTTTTGATATGTCGTTGAATTGTATTGGCTAGAATTTGGTTGAGGATTTTTGCGTCTATCTTCAGGAGGGATGCTGGTCTGTAATTTTCTTTTTTTGTGGTGTCTTTACCTGGTTTTGGTATTGGGATTTTCCTGGCTTCACAGAATGAGTTTGGGAGTATTCTACCCTTTTCTACACTCTGTAATACCTTAGTAATAGTGGTGTTAACTCTTCTCTGAAAGTTTGGTAGAATTCTCCAGTGAAGCCGTCTGGGCCAGGGCTTTTATTTTTTTGTTGGGAGTTTTTTAATGACCTTTTCGATCTCTTCTTTTGTTATAGGTTTATTTAGCTGTTCTACCTCTGTTTCTGTTAGTTTAGGTAGGTAGTGTGTTTCTAGAAATTTGTCCATTTCCTCCAGGTTTTCAAATTTGTTAGAGTACAGTTTTTCATAGGATTCTGTCATGATTCTTTTAATTTCAGTTGAGTCTGTCTTGATATCACCCATCTCATTTCTAATTCAGGTTATTTGCTTCCTCTGTTGTTTTTCTTTTGTCAGTTGGACCGATGGTTTATTGATTTTGTTGATCTTTTCAAAGAACCAGCTTTTGGTCTTAACTCTTTCAATTATTTTTCTATTGCATTTAATTCTGCTCTAATTTTTATTATTTGCTTTCTTCTAGTGCCTGAGAGCCTCTTTTGCAGCTCTCTTTCTATTTGTTCAAGTTGTAGGGTTAACATTTTGATTTTGGCCCTTTCTTCCTTTTGGATGTGTGCATTTATTGCTATAAATTGACCCGTGAGCACTGCTTTTGCTGTGTCCCAAAGGTTCTGGTAGGATCTGTTTTCATTCTTGTTTTATTCTGTGAATTTCTTTATTCTATCCTTAATATCTTCTATAAGCCAGTAGTTTTTGAGCAAGATGTTGTTCAGGTACCATGTGTTTGATTTTTTTTCCTTGCTTCTTCTGTTGTTGACTTCTACTCTTACAGTTTTATGGTCAGAAAAGATGCTCTGTAATATTTCGATGCTTTGGATTCTGTTAAGGCTTGCTTTCTGGCCTAATATGTGTCTGTTTTGGAGAATGTTCCATGTGCATTGGAAAAGAAAGTGTACTTGGCTGCTGTTGGGTGGAGTGTTCTGTATATGTCTATGAGATCAAGTTGGTTGACTGTGGCATGTAGTTTTTTGTGTCTTTATTGAGCCTCTTTCTGGATGTTCTGTCCTTCACCGAAAGTGGTGTGTTGAAGTCTCCTACTATTATTGTGGAGCTGTCTGTCTCTCTTTTCAATGCTGTTAGAGTTTGTTTTGTGTATCTTGGAGCTCTGTCATTGGGTGCCTAAATACTAATTATGGTTATGTCCTCCTGGTGTGTTGACTCTTTAATCATTATATGGTGTCCTTCCTTATCCTTTGTGGTGGGTTATACTTTGAAGTCTATTTTGTCAGAGATTAATATTGCCACTCCCACTATTTTTTGAGTGTTATTTGCTTGTTATATTTTTTCCCATCCTTTGAGTTTTAGTTTGTTTGTGTCTTTAAGGTGAACCTCTTGTAGGCAGCAGATAGACAGATCGTGTTTTTTTATCCATTCTGCCACTCTCTGTCTCTTTATTGGTGCATTTAGTCCATTTACATTCAGTGTAATTACTGATAGGTATGAGTTTAGTGCTGTCATTTTGATGTCTTTTTTTGTGTGTTGCTGGAAGTTTCTTTGTCCTACTTAATTTTCTATGCTAACTAGTTTTTCTTTATGAATTTTCTTTTTATCTTTTTCACTGTCGTTGATCTTTATTTGCTGAATCTTTGTTTTTCTTGTTTTTTATTTTGATGTGTAGGGCTGTTAGTTTTCTTTGTGGTTACCTTAATATTTACCTCTATTTTTCTAAGTTTAAACCAATCTTTTATTTGTTTTTCGCCTTGACTTTCTCTCCATATGAAAAACCTATCACTACATTTTTTAGTTCCTCTTTTTTATTTTAATGTTGCCATATTTTACATATTAATCTGTTTCCCTATTTTCAGTGTTTGAGCTTTAATTTATTTTTGTGACTTCTCTATCTGGGTTTATATCTGGTTGCTCTGTCCTGTGTTCTAGCCTTGGGTTGTTATATGATGTTATTGATTTCCTAACTGGAGGACTGCCTTTAGTATTTCTCGTAATTTTGGTTTGGTTTTTGCAAATTCCCTAAACTTCTGTTTATCTGGAAATGCCCTAATTTCACCATCATATTTGAGAGACAGTTTTGCTGAATATATAATTCTTGGCTGGCAGTTTTGTACCTTCAAGGTTTTATATGTCAGCCTATTGCCTTCTAGCCTGCATGGTTTCTGCTGAGTAGTCTGAGCTTGGTCTTATTGACTCTCCTTTGTACATGACTTTTTGTTTATCCCTTGCCGCTCTAAAAATTCTCTCTTTATGTTTGGTTTTAGCAAGTTTGATTATAACATGTCTTGGTGACTTCCTTTTGGGATCTACCTTGTGTAGGGTTCGATAAGCATCTTGGATAGATATGTTCTCATCTTTCACGATATCAGGGAAGTTTTCTGCCAACAAATCTTCAACAATTCTCTCTGTATTTTGTGTAATCCCTCCCCATTCTGGTATCCCAATCACTCATAGGTTACTCCTCTTGATAGAGTCCCGCATAATTCTTAGGGTTTCTTCATTTGAAAAAATTATTTTATCTGATTTTTTCTCAGATAAGTTGGTGTCAAGTGCTTTATCTTCAATCTCACTAATTCTGACTTTCATTGCCTCAATTCTGCTCCTATGACTTTCTATTGAGTTGTCTAATTATGAAATTATATTGTTAATCTTCTGGATTTCTGTTTGCTGTCTCTAAGGATTCTTGCAGCCTGTTAACTTTGTCACTGTGCTCTTCTATCATCTTCTTAAGTTCCTGTATTGCTTTGTCTGTATGTTCCTTGGCTTGTTCTGCGTTTTGCCTGATCTCCTTCCTGATCTCTTGAAGAGTTCTGTAAATTAATCTTTTGTATTCTACCTCTGGTAATTCTAAGAAATTCTTTTCCTCTGGAAAATTTCTTGATTGTTTTGGAAGCTTGCTGAAGCCATCATGGTCTGCCTCTTTATGTGATTTGATATTGACTGTTGTCTACGAGCCATCAATAAGTTATTTTATTTATTTCATGTTTGCTTACTGTGCCCTACCTTCTTGTTATGATTTCTTTTGATATGCTCAAATAGGCTGGTCGTGTGCATCAATTTGATTATTGATGCCTTTGAAGCTCTAACACCCTGTCACCAGGTGGTTAGATCTGTTACTAGGTATGTGAGCCCAGGAGTCTGTTTACTTTTCTTGTATGGATTCAGCTCAGGTGTCCAGGTAGTCATTCACCATGTGTGCGCTGCAGGCTCTCACCTACGGTCCTAGACAGGCAGGAGTGATTGGAGTAGGCACAGGTATCTGACTGCAGTATGGGGTCACGTGCTGAGCAAGGCAGGGGACTGACAGCTGTCCCTGTTCCCTAGAGTGTGTAGGTGGGTGGGTTTTTTAACCAGACTATGCTGTTGGCTGTCGGGACTGGAAGGCACCACTTATTCTTGGACCCCTTTCACAGGAGGCTAGGTGGCGTAGGTAGAGTCATCAGTCATCAGGCCCCTGATGTGGGTAGGTGAGGGCGCTGCTTAATGGGTAGAGCAGTGTCAAATGTTACAAGCCTGCTACTCCACTATACAGCGGATACAGTGAAGTTAGGCTTAAGTTGCATACCTTGTTGTACTGTGCTAATGAGAGCCTATGCCGTTGAAATGAGCCCACACTAGGTCTATGTGGGGGGCGGGGGAAGGCATTCAAAGTCCATGGACCCGTTAAGCCTGTGCCTAGGCAAAGGAGCTGTGCCTGCCCTGAGTTCCCGGCTTAGGGGAGCTGGCAGATTATTTTTTCCTGTTTGTTAATTTGTTCCCTCTCCAAGGCCAAGAGATTGGTTCAGGGCATGTGATGAGTCCTACTTCCGGCCCACAGGATGTGGCAATTGCTGAAGCTGGCCCAACCTGGTGCAGAGTGGGGAGGGAGCAGGTAAATGAGAGAGAGGTTCTTCCCAAACGGTGTGGTTTTTGATCCGTGAGGTAGGTTAAACACATTTACTTATCTTTTGCTGATACAGCACCACTTTTCACTGGATATGGAGGCCTGAGCAGAGTCTCTGCTGCTTGGTCTCTCCTGATGTGGAAAACACATCCCGAACGCCACTGCCTGCCTCACCACGCATGCCAGCCAATGTGTCCACAGAGTGCCAGCTGCCGTTGGGTCAGGTCTGGCAATTCCTCGCTGCTTCTGAACCATCTCTCCCTCCCCTTGCCACTCGGTCTGATTCCTCAACTTTGCCTTTGATACTCAGAGCTCCTAGACTGTCATATATATAATCAATTCAATTGTTTTTTTGGGGACTTTGTTGTAAGAGGGACCACCAGAAGCATCTGACTACTCAGCCATCTTGGCCCTGCCTCTATCATTAATTCTCATTAATTATAGAGAAATAAGACTTTTCCAGAAAGAACCCAAAGATGAAACATGTTTTCCTTTCCAGTTAGCTACATTTCCTCTGTGGAAATTTTCCTAAAGATGCTTCCAGTCATCTATGGTAATAAGAGTAGGTCAAAGGAGAAACCATAAATAGCTTTAAAGTGGGAAGTTTTACAGTTACCAAATCTTATGCAATAGAAGTTCCACAATTTCCCACATATGCAGAGATTAACCTCAAATACAGAGTCATGAGGAGTGTTTTTCCCTTCTTTGTTCTAGGGTGTATCACTTGAAGTCGTCCACATGGAATAGCCATAAAAATTCTCAGTGGCAGAATGGAATGTAAACGTGTGTGACATGTGCCTGACTGCATACCTAGATCAGAAGCCCATCAGTACTTAAACAATAGTTAAATATGGGCAGGTTTCATGAATTAGATTCTTCTCATTAGGCACAAAGAAAATCTTTTGTCATTTTAAGTAAAACCCCATGTCTAGCCTCTTACTTGGGTATTTAACACGTATTTAATGTCTTTGTGAAATGAGAAGAGGATTTTCATTTTTCACACTACTACACTTATATTATCTAGTATTTTACTTCTAATCTAGCACTTAATGATAAATTAATAGACTTAATGAAGTATAAACAGAATCTTTATACATTTTCTGATAACTTCCCGTTTATACTCCTTCTATAAACTGCAAGCATTTGAAGCTGATTGATCAAGATATTTATATGTGGCATTATAATCAAATCGTAAAATCTTAAACTTACAAAGTGGAAATTGTTTAAAAATATCTCAACTAGAACCCAAATTAATGATTCTTTTTCTGTTTATAGACATTAGATCTTATTTGTTTTGCAAAATACAGAAATATACACAGAGAAAAATGATAAATAAGCACAGTTCTACCATAAGCTTGCTGAATCATTTACTTGGCGGTACACAAAAGAATACTTGAACTAGTTTCCCTTCCTTTAATCTCTGCTGTATTATGAAGTAACAGATTATAAAGGAAATCCTTATTATGAATTAATGAGGAAGAGTAAATAAATTTATGTTGGCATAAAAACCAGATGTATCTTATCTCCCAAAGTACTGCTGCCTTAGAATGAGTTTATACACTGGCATTTTGAATTCTTTTTATTTTTTAAATCCATTTTGTGTTTCTTTTAAATCGCTAAATCAGACATTCTCGGCCTGGAAATCGTGTTAATAATCAAAAACAACATCACTTTCTGCACACCTGCCTCCTGTCCACTTACAGACCCTGCTCATTTCTGTTACCATTTTTTTCTCTGATTCTGTTTTTCTCCTTCATAACCTTTGTACTCAGCACAATTCCCCAAGTCCCTTTTGCAAACAAACACATCCTTATTGCTATAGCAGCTACTTAACCTAGATGCAGAAGTAGCTGTGTTAGGTATACTGTAATGAAAAGGCAAGACGTGTATCTGGGAGGATTTATGTGTTTATTTAAAATGCTTTTAACTTTATATAGAGTTGCTGTTAGTTACTTTTTTATAACACTCCACACGAAGAACTATGCTAGATTGAAAAGGTGTAAAGCAGTGGCAACGGGCCACACCACAAAAGGAAGTAGGTTGCTTTTATCCAAAGTATGGATAAAAGAAAGTAGGTTTTCAAGTGAATAGATCTTTTATGCCTACAAAAAGGAAGAGGTTTGGTCTGAAGCAAGGTGCCACAGTTGTAGAAAAGTCTCTTTTATAAGACTAAGTACTCAAAAAAACATTATGTAGCCTGTTCTAGATTGTTTACATTTCTAATTTGCTGCCTGTAATTTACTCAAAATATATGCCCATAATCTAATTTACTCAAAATATATGCCTTTAAATATAACTCAAGGTACACTAATTCTTGGGCATTTTATCATGGGAGACTAGATTTCATATAAATATCAGAAATTATTCCACAGACCCTTATTGCAATCTGAAGGGGTGGAAACTTAGATACAAAAGAATCTAAAAAACACAGCAAATTTCTTCAAATCAATTCTGAACCAGAATATCTTGGTAAAGCTCTGGCAGAAGGGGAACAACCAGGGGCTTTGTAAAAACCACACATTCTCTACAACGAGAAATACCGTGCCCTAGGAAAGCTTGTCTCCCCACCCAGTCTGCCCCATCCTTAAAACATGCCATGGAAAGGGAGTAGCTGTTACTCATGGGAGTGCTTGCTTCCCTCAAATGTGCTAGGAGGAAGAAAACCACTGACACAGAAGAAGCAAAGTAGTTTTTTAAAGGTTAAGTTCTAAGTCCCATATAACCTCCACTAGGAACACAATTACGTGATTCATAGCTAAATTCCTTTTTTGCCCAGTTAGAGCCACATGTTGTCTCTTGCCATTCCTTCAGAATGTTAAGAAAAACACTAGCTTTTGAAAAATGAAAACAGAGCAGATTCCATTTTTCTGTCTTACACAGAAGGTATTGGCTAGTTTTATCATCTCTTGATGACCCAGAAAATTAATTTAGGTGTGGGGCCACATGATAGGTATTGTTTGTTTGTTACTTGAGCCTCAAAGACTATATGCACAGATGCATCACTAAAGTAATAAGAATGCATACATTTTGGAACTTAAATCTTCAAATGAGTTTAGTCTTCAAAAGAGTTACTTTATGAGAATTGTCCACTTGTTTTGGTGGTGCTCCATATATTTCAGAGATTCTTCTTTTGTATTAAACTTCTAAGAAAATCTATTTCATTATAGTACAGCAATTCCTTGTATTAAGAGAAAACCTCAATTTTTGATTCAACTTATTAACTGTCATATGAACTGTCTTAGGACATGTTATCACAAGGAACCAGTCCCTGGAGAAGGACATCATGTTTGGTAAAGTAGAGGGTCAGGGGAAAAGAGGAAGACCCTCAATGAGATGGATTGACACAGTGGCTGTAACAATGGGCTGAAGCATAACAATGATTATGACGGATGATGCACGACCGGGCAGTGTTTCATTCTGTTGTGCATAGGGTCGCTTTGAGTCAGAACAGACTTGATGGCACCTAACAACACATATGAACGTACACAGACAGGCTTCGTATAAAATCTGAAGAAAACTGTAGTGGTAATTCACAATGGCTCTTTCAGTTTCCCCAGTTAAACCATTTCTGTGTTGGTCTACAAAGTTTAAAAATCTGTTCAACTTTGACTAATTATGGGAGGAACGTTGTCACTTAAAGGCATCAAATAGCCACTTGCATTAAAAATGTGCTCTTGGCATTTCAGAACATTTCATGGAAGGATCATTACTGCAGTAGATACTGTTGGTGCCCCATCCGGATCCTCTCACCAGGCCAGTGCACATCCGCCAGCTATTGAGAGCATTGGCTGCTAAGGGCCCAGCGCTGCCTCCTTCTCCAGAGAAATGCCCTTGTCCAAAGGGAGCCACCTCACTTGGAACTGTCTGGGAGGCTGTCTTTTCCCTCTGGGAGAGCTCCCAGCCAATGAGTGACTGACTGACCAAAAACTTTGCCTCTGTGAAGCTATTCACGCTCCAGATCACTCTGTGGGATGAGGTGGAAGCTAGGCTTCCACTGAGCCCACCTCTCTGCCTAGATTTATCTCCTGCTCTATTCTGTTTCTCTCTCTCGCTTCCAGGTTTCGACTGAGAACACTCCTTCAATAAATCAAGTGACGAAGTCAGTCCATTGAAAGCTCTATACCCACAAATTCAACCTAAGACAATTAGGATAATATAATAAGAGTTGTTTAAACTCTGAACCAATACCTTGACAGGATGAAGATTTGTGGTGGTGATAATTTTGTGCAGTGGGCCTGCCAACTTTGGGGGCAGTTTTGACTCTTTATCCAGTCCCTGGGGTTTAGTGTAATAATCCAGTCTCTCTCGAGGAAAGAAATTGTTGATTACAGTCACACAATCATGTTGACCTTTTAATAGAAAAATAGACAACTTGTTACTTTATTATAAAAAAAAAAGTTTTTTTTTTAGATTTTTATTAGGTTGCTCTGTTTTCTTGTGAGGTAAACATGCATCAATATTTTAATTTTCAGAAAATGAGAACAGAGGAGGAGAAGGAGAGGTAAGGTATTTTAGAGAACATTTACAAGCATGCCTTATAAAGTGGTGAAATAATTTCATTTTAAAGACAACAGAATCCACCATACATATGAAGATTGTCTGGATTACAAAAATGCAGTGTTCGACTTGAAACTGACCATTTAAATATTTTACAAAAGTTGCTTATAATTTAAAGGTCTCGTCTTCCACCCCTACACAAATGATGCTCATGCTTCCCTAATCATATCTGGCTTTATTTACACAAAATTTTAATTTAGCCGATACAAAGGTTGATTATTATTATTAAGCTAATTCCTCCCACCCCCCTGAATTTGAGAAAAGCCTGGCCTCTGTGAAATGAATTAGAGAAAAAGCTTTTGCTCCACAAAGCTTGGAATCCACATAATGGCTCCTCATAGATCCCTAAGCCATCTCTGGAATTGGAAATGGTTCTATGAGAGCAAAACCTTCCCTGGAGAAAGTTGGTAGCCTGGATATGTGGTGCTGTTGCCTCCCTCTCCCCAGGTCCCTCTCAACTTCCTCTCTGAAGCAAGGAATTGGCCACTCTGGGAAAGCAGGCAGGGTATATTGGAGGACGCAGGCTCTTCCAGGACCTCTGGAGTAGAGACTTCTTCCTCCTCTCTGCCTGACAAGGGCCAAGGGACCAGTGGCAGAGAGTCCTAGGGAGAGGACCCAGATGCCGTAGCTCCTGGAGAATGGTCTGCCCTAAGCGAACCATGTATTTCCTGCCCACTTGAGCATGGTCCTGGGAGTGTCTGCTTGATCCTGCTGAAAACAGATGACTTGCAGAGGGACTGTGGGCTGGATGGATGCTGGTACTTGAGGCTGGCGTAGAGCTCTGATTGCCCTTGGGAGTTCTGGGAGTACCTGGGAGTGAAGTGGCTTTCTCCTGGTACATTAGCAGAGGACTAAAGGTGTGCTGGTTTCCAGACCCCAGATACACAGGTATAAAGACTGTGGCACCTCCTATCATTGCTAGCAGGATACTGTTCCATGACCCTATCAGCTTTACCTAACCACCTAGGAGATCAGAGGCACCCAAGGAGACCCAGCAACTTGGAAGACTAAGCAATGCCTCCAACAAATGGCTTCTTCAGTTGGAAGCCTACAGACAGCATTAACCATGATAACAGCAACAACAAACACAAGCAACAAATAAGTGCATTTAAATTAAGTAGATTCAATTAGAGCATGTAAAATGACATTCTAGAACCATAGAAAGATTCAAATTTTAAAAACTAATAGGCATACTGAAAGATGTAATCTTGGTTACCACTGAAAACTAATACTAATGTAGAAGATGAAGTGGATGAAATACCTGAAAACAGAAAAATTTAGAGACAAAAATCATTATGGAAGACATAAAAGAGCTGAAGGACAGATCCAGGCAATCAAACAGTGAAAAATATGAGAAATTACAGAAGGAAAAAAAGGAATGGATGGAGAAGTAATCACTATTGCAATCACTAGATTTGAATCTTCTAGATTGAAAGAGCTCTTTAAGTCCTAGGCAGGATTAACGGGAAAATGCACACACATATACACACACATAACTGGAAGCATTCTGAATTTCAAAGATAAACCTGAAAAATCAAACAATCTCCAGAATGAAAAATAAGAAGTTTACAAAGGAAAAGAAATCAAATTCTCAATTGCCAACCAGATTTAGAAGACTGTGGATTTAGAAATTCTACATGGAACTGAGAAGAAAGAATACTGACTCTGTGATACAAGAATCACGAAGCTGGCCAAGATATGACTCACTTTTCAGAGAGAAAGATATTTTTGGTTATGAGGGGTTTTAAAGAATATACCACTGACATAAGCCATCTGAGAAAGGTTGATAACCAAAACTTAAATGAGAACAGAGATCTCAAGAGGGAAAGCAATCTGGACTTACGTTAAAATTAAAAATACAAGTATTCTTTGTCTTAGCAATTTCACTTCTGGGAATTTGTTTTACAGAAGTTAAAGCACTAATGTGAAAATAAAAGCAAGAATGATCATTAAGTTATCTATACTGGAATCGTTAAAAAAATTTATAAAATCCATCAGTAGGGGAGAGCTGAATGAACTGTACTACAACTGTATCATGGAATATTACGTCGCTATTAAAATGACTGAATTCATTTACAACTACTGAGATGGAAGGGAATTCCCATGATGTACTGCTAAGTGAAGAAAACAAGTTACAAGGAATATTTATTATATTATTTCTTAAAAGTGACAAAAATCTTCTACATATGTATACATATGTGCATGTACTGATTAGCTTGTGAGGAACAAAGGTGGAGAACATGTTTAAAAAAAGACTATATGCAAAATACAAATATATGTCAACTGAAAGGGTATAATCTACATCTATGAAATTATTTTAAATAGATTAAAGTGCAATGAAAACATCGCTGATTTTAGGATGGAATTGTGGACAATTTCTCCTTTAATATTTTTAAAAAAAATATAGTAGTATTAATAAAAAGGAAAGAAAAGAAAAGGGTATTCTGTATTGTGGTTGAAACAACAGGCTTCTCTATCTCCAGCCATGTGATCCTGGGAAAGTTACTTACTTGACTATCTGACTTCTGTTTTGTTATGCCATGGACAGAAAGAAAATTTGTAGAGTTAAATAGAACTTCAGAGATCATTTAATTCCCTTTCTTTACGGTACGGATCAGAAATCTGAGGCCTGTGAAGGTGAAGGGACTTGGCCAAAATCCCATAACTAATTAGCAGGCGACATGGTGTTTTTTCTTTTCTGCCTAAACTGACACCCTCAAAATTAGCTTAGAGGTGAACTGAGGGCAACCACAGAGCCCCAAACTGTAGGAGATAAAACATTTCTCTGAAGCTTGCACAGCAATGCCATACCTTTCTCAAATCCTCCTGAAACTGAGTTAAAGTAACATAAGAATATTTGCTCACATAGCTGTCATGACTCTTTGAATGTCTCCCCTAATAACTGGTAGCCACTATTACTAGTTTCAGGATAATTTCGTAATAAAATGTAAAACAATATATATAGTTACCACCCCCATACTTGACTAATTACCACATGTATCTTAGTTTAAATGTAATTTCTCTCAAAACACCCTTGGAATGGGATACAAGAGTCTTCTATGTATCTCTATGGAACCCTTAAATTCTCCCTTGGGGTATATTTTTACACTGTTATTGTTATTAGCTTCTAAGTGCCATGAAGGCATGGACAACATCTGTCTTGTTCACCACTATAACCAATACACCTTGAATGATGTGTGGTATATAGGTGGTGAAATTAAGTATTTGTTTAATGAATTATTAGGCCCACAAGGCCACACCGGACTCCCAATACATCACAGCTTTTTCTATCTCTGCCCTTCTACCAGTGGACCCTCTTAACTGTCAGCTCAGTGGGGCTGTAATACCAATGATCAAGTATTCACTCCCACTCTCCTCTATGCCCCTACATTATGTCAAGTACCAGGTTTAGCATGACGAGAATTATTATACACACAAAATAAATGTTTGTGGGTGATGATGATAATGAAAGCACCTGTATATTAATCTTAAGACTCTTTCCTAAGAAAGAATTGTATTGTTTTAGTTATAATTAACAATAGTAGCTGTTACCATTTATTTAGTGCTACATGTAAGTTCTTTAAGTCTATTAATCATATCAATGACCATGTAACCATTTACAATGAGGAAACTAAAGACCAGAATCATTAAGAAACCTGCTATTAAGCTGCACAGCCAGAATTTCAACCCAGGATTGCTGACTGCATAGTCAACAACTGTAGATTCTATATTAAACTAATTCCCTTACACAGCTAAAATATACTTGTTCAAAGCATTTGACTACAACTGAAATGGCCGCACCATATCTCACAAAGTGGAAATTCAAAGCAGCTTGCTCATTTTCTCCAAAGAGTCATTAAGTGTTTCATTGAACTAGGCAAAACCTAGCATGATTTTTTAAAAATAATATGACAGTGTTTGCGTTGTGAAAAGCAAAGTGGTATTTTTGCACAATGAAAAACTGGGGTATAAACTAATGTAGAACTGTAGTAAAAACTCACCCACAAAAGCTGCCATCTGAGCTGCTGTTCTTCCCACAGAATTGACAACGTCTGTCTCAGCACCAGCCTCCAGCATTACCCACACGATGTCTTTATAACCTGGAGTTATTAATATGTGTTATTATTAAGGAATACATAATTCAAACACTCTCCCTTGTAAATTATCTGTAGCTTTTTTTTTCTCATTTAATTTTATGTTTCCACTTTTCGGATATTTTCATTTTTTCTAAAATATGAATCATAGTTACAGTAAACAGTAAAATGTTATAGAATCCACACAGAAACTAGCTTTATGTCCTGGAAAACACACTGGGCAATATAAAAATGGTATGAAATTGAATATCATTTTTTTAAGCAAAATGAAATATGTTTATATTTTCTAATGATAATGCTTAGTATAAAATCAAAACAAAAAAGAAAATAACAAAAACAAAGACAGAAGAGAGAAAATGAATAGAAGTTGCCCCTTAATATCTACTAACCACTTCATCTCTTACACGTATAGGTCTTGAAATAACTATTCTTAACAGTTGGTTATCTATCTTTTCAGACTTTTTTGTCTATCTAAACATACCTAGTTATTCTATTCACACTGTTTCATTAATGGAATCATAACAAATATTTTGCTGTTAGAAACTAGACTTAGTGAACAGCATTTTCCATTCATCTTTGCAAACTTCAACTATGACTTCCTTAGGAACACTTCTTGGAAAACATCTGCTGAACCAAAGGTTATGCATATCTTAAATTCATTTTACCAGGCTGCCATCCAGCAAGATTGTACTGATGAGCACTCCCCAAAATAGCACAAAGAAGCTCTTGGGCCAGTCCTGGGCAAACCTTTGCTAACCCAAGTGAAAAATGATTGTTTAATGTTCTGGTTTGCATTTTGTTGATTATTGGTGAGCATGTTTCATATGTTTATCAGCTAGTTGTGTTTCTTTGGTAAACAATTTATTTATATTCTCTGCTGCCTAATTTTCAATTGCAGTATTTGTCTTTTTCTGACTGACTTATAAGAACTCTTCATATATGAGGATATAAACGCTTTAAGATATGCCATAAATATTTTCCTCAGTCTTTCATTTGTATTTTAACTCTATTTATGGTATATGCCATAGATGAAAATGTTAATATTTTATGTTATCAAATTGGTCAATGTTGTCCTTTTTGAATTCTGTTTTATTTCATGCTAAGAAATGCTTTCTCATTCCAGGATTACAGAAATATAGATTATTGCTTTTAAATATGAGAATAATATATTATGTCTTTATTTTCTTTATAAAAAAAAAATTGCAACAATTGTACCCATCCACACTTGATTTTAGATAATACAGCTGTTTTTATGCAGCAACTCATAAGCAACATGAGTTAGATTAAGTTTCTAAATGGGTCATCATATTTAGTACATAAATGTTAGTGAAGCAAACTGATAACTCTGTCAGAGAAGTTAAGAGAACAAAGAAGTTTTTATATTGTTTCAAAATATAACAACAATAGAAAAAACAAAGGGGCAAAATTGAAAGAATAATATATCCAGCTCCTCAACTCTTTATAAAATGTATTGTTAACACAAGGAATCAACTGATTTAAATAACTAAAGAAACAGATCCCAAAGCCAACTACATAACATATTTCACATATTATAGGTTTCCAGAAACCAATTCCCATCATTCCTTCCCATAAAAATTGACCTTAAAATTATTAAAATAAAAATGCATTTAATTTATAAATACACACACAGTTACAACAAATTCACATAGGTAACAAGTATTAATAAATACAGTAAATGCTAAAACTTCACCAGAAAGTGCAGCAAACATGAGGGCTGTATATCCATGTTCGTGTTGATGACAATTTACGTCAGCTCCATGTCGCAAAAGTAATTTACACATATCAAGCTTTCCTTTATATGCAGCATGCATTAGAGGAGTCATTCCATTCTTTAACAGAAAGGAAAAAAATGTATTAATCTTACTTATTTACCTTTTTCCCTACCTATATTCCTATAATTTAATTAAAAATATAAAAATGAATTAATAAAATCATCTTCATAATCTGTATAACATTGTTATATTCACTTCTCCACTCAGATTGTCCATAAACTACAGAGGAAAAGATAGTTCTAATACCTGAATTTCTTTACAAACCAACAAACAGATCCAGAAAATACTTGCTCAACCTCACATGACTAGGACGTGGCCAGGGCAGGGACCAGAACCCAGATTTTCTAGGGTTCTCTTTACCAAGCATACTTAGCTCCTAGAGAAACAAATGGATAAACAAATACAGAAACATAAGGGGAAAAAAATCTAAAAAAAAAAAATCCCTCAAAACAAATAGAATGCCTGTCAAAGGGAAATCTGAATAAAACATGATATATAATTACACGGAATATTATGAAGATATTAAGTAAATGAATTCATCTGTATCTACTGAATTGGAGGAAATGTCCATGAATTACTACCAATAAGAAAAAGAAGGCTCAGGAAATGTATATTATAATGGTCTCATTTTTGTTTTTTAAGCAGTGAGCTCAAAAAATCACATATGCATTGGTGGGCAACCAATGTCACAAAACAATATGTGTATGAATTATTTAATGAGAAACTAGTTTGCTCTCTAAACCTTCATCTAAAATACAATAAAAAAAACCACATATGTAGGATATATATTATATATATGTGTGTGCACACATTATACAATTATACATACGTATACATATACACAGAAACTCTGGTGGCGTAGTGGTTGGGAGCTACAGCTGCTAATATAAACGTCTGCAGTTTGAATACACCAGCGCTCCTTGGAAACTGCATGGGGCGGTTCTACTCTGTCCTATAGGGTCGCTATGAGTCAGAATCGACTCGATGATGATGGGTTTGGGTTTTTTTTTTTTAATATACATATACATAAAATTATATAATATGATTGTATAAACATAGAGAAAACTTTGGTAGTATGCACATCATTTGGTTTCCATATGTTTTATGCATATACAATGAAATATTCAACCTTATATGTACTGGGTACCTAATACTATTTGGTGGATAAATGAGTGAGCTGTTCCTTGTAAACAAATTTTCTCAGTAACTCAGGTTAAACTCTATAAGTGCTGCAATGTCAAACTGGTTTTGGATGAAAACATCTCTAAAACATGTACTCCCTTACATAATAAAGCTTAGAATGCTGAGCATAATTTGTTCTTGATGACTCCTGACTATTACTGGGAACATAAGCCATCAGATTGTGACACAGTACCATAACATTCTCAGAGGGTGTGAGGATTACAAAACCAAAAAACCCAAACCCACTGCCGTTGAGTCAATTCCGACTCATAGTAACCCTATAGTCAGAGGAGAACTGCCCCATAGGGTTTCCAAGGAGCGGCTGATGGATTCTAACTGCTGAGCTTTTGGTCAGCAGCCGTAGCTCTTAACCACCGCACCACCAGGGCTCCTCAAAAATCAAAAAAACCAAACTCGCTGTCATCAAGTCTACTCCGACTCATAGCCACCCTACAGGATGGAGTAGAATTGCCCTATAGGGTTTCCAAGATGAGCCTGGTGGATTAGAACTGTCGACCTTTTGGTTAGTGGCCAAACTCTTAACCACTATGCCACCAGGGTTTACAGGGCTCCTTAGGGAGGCTATATTTTAGGCTGTTGTAGAAGAGGTAACTTAAGGGAGAAGTCCAAGTTTCTTGGGAGTAATAATGCAAAAAAGATTAGGAGATCATAACTCTGAGACTACATGGATGGGGTACTCTTTTGGGGGGAAGTGGGAGGGTGTGGGTAATCATCTACTTGTACAGAGGCAGCCAATGAAGTGTTTTAAGGGAGCAGGAATGGGCTCTGTATTACTTTTTGGACTCCAGAGTTGGAGAGCAAAAATGTGTTCAGAGCAAGACCCGTGTGATAGCTCCTAATGGATAAGATATTCTGTAGATAAGAGGCTAGCATGTAAGTTGTGGGGCAAGGACACAGCACCATTCGAAGGGCTGCACCAAAGAAGCAAACAACTATGTCTGTTACAAACTTTTAGGACCTAGACTTCAGCCCAGGAGTTCAGCATTTTCTATTAATCCAGACATGTGGGCAGACAATCAGCCAACAATCCCATCCAACGACTAGACGTTATCTAGCTCTGTGAGTGAGTCATCTGGAGACTGAAAAACCATCCTCTGTTTAAAAAGCTTTCAACACAGTGTGATAATATGCTTAAGAACAAAGGAGCTGTGCAAAGCTTTTGGATCTTACACTGCAAACTGTCCTCATTCTCTTAAATCTACTTGTTTTAACTCACCTGCGTTAACCACTTCTGCCAATTTACCTGTCTGCCCACCTTGGTTTCCTGCTATTCCCTTTCCTCTTTTTCCCTTTGACTTTATATATTATATGTTCTCAAACAAAATGAAACAGTTCATTAAACTTTTTTTTTTTTTTTTTTTTTTACCTCATCTAAACAGTTGACACGAACATTCTTGTTGGCTAATAGTGTTCCAGCTTCTTGGACAGTACCTTCCAAAAAATGCAAATTAAGGTTATTTATCATTAGAACAGATAAAATCTAATGTCAAAAAATAAACTTTAAAGGTTTATCCTAAGACTACTCAGGTTAGGTTGCCAAGAAACAAAGCATCTAATCCACACTATTTATTCCACAAAGTAATTACCCAGAAGAATAGATTTAAGGACAATAGATTTATAGAAATTAAAATAGCTCCATCTTGTTTTCACTTCCACTGACCTTAGAGTATATTAAATTGGCTACATTTTCCTTTCGGCAGTAATATAATAACCACAAAGCCTAAGATTGTTAATACTGAAACAAAAATTTAAAGAGCATCAAGTTCACCATCTAAAGCTTAAATTCCTGTCAATATAATAATCTGAGTTCTAAATACAGTCAGTATTTATATAATTTGTCACCATGAGGCCTTGTGAATTGATGGCATGTTTATAATAGAATGCTCAGCTTGGAAATGCTTAGTCTGAAGAATACCTTTAAAGCCTGGAACTATAGAAAAGCGTCCTACACTCAGTATTCAGACTACCAACTCAAACTGCAAACCTGAAGGTAAGTTGTCTGTAACTTTAGAAATAAGCTGTAATTGGGCCACAACTGTCAGGTTTTTCCAGTCTTCTGTAAGGAAACAAGTTGTTGCAGGAGAGAATGCTGCCATTAACATCATTAATAAAAGCCAGCCGCATGTTCTGCCAAAAATTTTCTGGTTTGACAGGCAAAAGAACAATGAAATTGCATGTTCTCAGGGAGAAAGGATGAGATAAGCCTCTCCTCTAAAAGGAGATAAAAGAACAGAGCACCCCCCAGCCAGGGGTTCTTTCTTCTCTAAATTTAGAATTATAGTTCAAGACTGTGATGAATTCTGCTAGTCTTCTAGAGTTAAAGGTGGGATAGAGAATACAGATCAGTATGCCTCCTCCCTCCCCAACCCCTCTTCTTAGGTAAATCATTTGAGTGCCTGTACCAAAACGGAGACAGAGATGTCTCGGGAAGAGAGAAACAGCACTTTTGGGAAAATGCGAAGTCAGTGATCTACAAGTCCCTGAAGTTTGACAGCAGCTGTTTTTTTGTTTTGAGGTGAGCAGCAAGAGTTTTATTATATATCGATCTATAGGAGACAGAGTGGAATAGATTCCTCCAAAAACCCATCTCCCCAACTGGAGATCAGCCGAAGGCTTTTATAGGGACAGGATTATGGGTCTTAGAAGTTTGTGTTAGTTCCCCCTCGAGGCGGTCATGTCCCAAATGAGTTCATCTTTTCTTGGGGGTTATCTGGCAACATCCTGGTTTTTCTTGTCCCAAGCTGGGTGCTTTGTTCAGTTTGTCATTCCTATACCGTTACCATTTGTTCTCCACCCTCCAAGGAGGAACATCGGTTAATCTTAAACTTTTTATAGAGACTGGAACAGGAGGGAAAAACAAGATCACGAGACAATGCGGGGGTTAGCAATGGGGAGTAATAATAGTGAGCCGGACCTATGCAGCCTCTTCCAATACCATGAGAATCGTATATGTCAGTTAAAGAAAAAGCTGCCTCCCTGTTTGTTTTTGTTTGTTGTGGTTTTTGTTTCTTGTCTTTTTCTTTGTCTACTTTTTGAAGAGCAGCATGGGGGGAGGGGGATATATTTGGAAGGCAAATGATCACATTTAATGAAAGGCAGATCCCTTGTTAATACATACTCATTACAAAGTTCTTAAACAGAAGGAAAGGAAATTTTTCCTGGACTCTCCATCTGAATACAAAATCAAAGTCGGTAGTGAAGGTAAACATAAAAAAAAGATTCCACGCGTTCACGAGCTGACATCTGAAGAATTTTTATCCAGGGGAAAAAGAAAGAGATGTTTTTCTCTTCTTCTGCTTCTCAATTAAGAAAAGAAGACATATTCAGCCAAGGTTGTTCATGTCCATAAGGCGCAAGACAATGCTGACAAGAATAATCAGCAAAAGCTTGCTCCTGGGAGATGCTCTGGAAATCTACAGTTTTGTAAGTTGGTCTGTATCTTCAGACAAACCTCCAGAATGAAGCTGTCTACATGAGAGATGAAGCCTGAAAGAAAAGGATTGAAGGGGAGAGTCTGCACAGGAGACAGTAAATGCAGCCGAAGTCAGCAGTGTCCATCGGAGGTGTGCTTCCACCAACTTCAGGTACTGCCGAGTGGAGGCCAGGCATTCCCCTAGAACCCAGGATCCCTCACAGTACCCAGCCACCATGACTGCACAGCCTGTACCTCACCCCCATGCTCGGGTCTCACTCCTGAAATTCCTGCAGATCCAACAGTCCCACTGGATGTTTACTCCTGGTTTTGAATTGTCTAAAGAAATAGTGTTTATTGATGGAAATGCAAATAGCAACAGAAACCAAAGCCTTTGCTGGAAAAAGAGAAAAGCGACAAAGATAATGATAAGTATGTGACAGCAGCTATTTTTTATAAATAGTGCATTTTTCTGAAACTGCTCCACCTGAGGGTAGCGGGTGTCTGTCACCAGCTAGATGGCTAAAGAATGAGAGGGGAAAGCCTTTGAACACGTAAGAAGGTACAGATGAAAGCGTATTCATACCTGTGGCTTCTCATCAGAGACTTTCTCAAACACCTGTAGAGAGGAATGAAGAGGACAGAAACTCCCACGCCCCGATTTCAAGTGAGGAAGACGCTTCAGCTGAATTCCATTATCCACTGAGGAATAACTGAAATTAACGTCCACCTAGCCAGGAGATGTTTATGCGGTAAAGGGAGAATACTATAGAGGTTGTGAGCATGTCAAAGCCTGGTGTGTTAGAGGAAAGGGGAAACTTTAAGATCATAAACATTTGCTCACACTGGAGCAAAGGCTGTCATAACTCTATAAAATGTTTAGCCCAATGGCCAATAATTTAAGTTAAATCTGTCAGGGAGCAGTTAAAAAAAAAAGAGGTGTGTGCACATGCACACTCATAAACACACACACCACTCAACAGAGTAAGGTCCATCTTTTGAAATGCAGGGACCAGGATGAGAAAAACTACCTGTAACCGTTTCAGATTCCAGAAAATGAAAACAGATTTTGGAAAATGGATGAGCAAAATACCCCAGAAGGCAAAACTTGTGATGATTTCTAATTTGGTGCTCTCAATTTAATGACATCAGTAGGACTACAGAAGGTCTAGAATAGCAGGGAAATGTGAAACGCATGGCTCATACAGAAGAATTTTCACTCTTTGTCATTCTTTACTACTCTCAAACAATATTTCGCAGTTAAGTTGAAAAGACTATTTTGGGAAAGAAAACTGTTAAATCTGATTTAACAAACTATTAATACAGAGTGATACAGTATGTAAGAAAGGATGTGTAATGAACTTACATTTATCTTCATTGGAGATAAAAATTAATAGAACTATGCTGATGAAAGAAATACTTCATAATTTGTTTCCCTTTTAAGAATGTCTCCAGGTTGCTCAAGTCAAAGAAAACACAACAGAACCTACTTCACTGGGGTAAGACTGAACAATTTAAATGGAGAAACCAATATTTTAGCAGAGAAGAGGTGATGCTAAAAGAGTGATTGACAGTGTCACGGTAATAGTCTCACTCTCTTCTACCACACTACAGCCCTTTCCAAACCACTAGGAAACTGAACAAGACCTGTAAAAGCCCCATCTAGGAAACAGAGATAATAGCATCCATCCCCTAGGGTTCTGAGGAGGACTAAGGACTTGTCCTGACGTAGGGCACATAGCTAGCCCTCAGTGCACGTCAGATGGCTCTTGTAACTTTATAGTCAGGGCAGCACAATATAATTCATTGTGATATTCCTGGTATCTACACTGGACCCATGGGTTCCCTACAAAGACAAGCAGATGTAGCCAAAATAAAAAAGAGCAAAACAAACGTGTGACCTTTTTTCCGCCCAGAAATCTATCAAATATCTAAGAAATTTGGATATGTATAGGTTTAAATCATTATTTAGTAGTATCCTCAAAAAGGGATGTTTTAAGGGATCTATATCAAAGTATTAAATTTTTTTTGACTTGTTAGTATAATTTTCATGTATGGTGCAGTAAATTACTTAATATAGCCCTTCTAGTCATAGTCTTTGTGACTCCCACACAATGATTGGGTGGGACTATGCAAATAGGTATATGGAACCTGTGATGGTTAAGGGTATGTGTCAACTTAGCTGGGTCATGATTTTCAGTGGTTTGGTAGTTATGTAATGATGTAATTTGGCAGCTGTGTAATGATGTAGTCACCCTCCATTTTGTGATGTGCTGTAAATGTTAGCCTCTATGCCTGTGGTTGTGGACCCATTTGGGAGTGAGCTGTCCATTATATTAGTAAGGTAGGATTAGGGTGGGATGTATGTTGAGTTATTGCCTCACTAGAGGGTGTGACTCAAGTCACCACTGTCTCCCCAGTTATCACCCTTATTCAAGTCATGCCCTTACTTAAGTCATACCTTTTATCTTATAAGAGATAAAAGGAGAGAGAAGCGAGCGCTGGGAGGGGGGACCACTACTACCAAGAAGAAGAAGAGCTAGGAGTAGAACACGTCTTTTGGATCCAGGATCCCTGTGCTGAGAACCTCTCCTAACCCAGGAGACAGGAAGCTGTAACACTGGAGAAAGTGTGTGACAGCAAGAAGCGGGAGCAAGTACAGCAGAGAACTGGCAGCAGCAGAGCCAGGAGACCAGTGTGAGATGTCATGGTGGGCTTCCCGGCCCATGAAGCAAGGCAGCTGCAGTGGAGGCGGCTACAGGAGCGAGAGCTGGGTGCCTTCATGAAGGCTGAGGCTTACTGGCACAGTGGGGTACCCCTGGGCACTTACTGGTGGAGCTAAAGAGATTTTTAACACTTGCTTGAGCAGGGCAGAGGCCAGGCTGAGGGGCTGATGGCTGGAGAAAGGGGCCTGCCTGCAGGCATGACTGAGAAGAGGTTGTCCTGATTGAAGAATTGTATACTGAGTCATTTCTGATCCTGAATTGTAACCTGCTACTTCCCTAATAAACTCCATAATCGTATTGTCTTTGAGTTCTGTGTGGTCACTGCAACGAATTATCAAACATAGCAGAGAAATAGAGAATGCTGAGGGAGGGAAGGCTGGTGTCAGAATTGCTAAAATGGTTGCAGAGAAGAGGTACGTCAGACCTCCCCCTCATATAGGAATCAGCCTTGGGCTGCTGATGCTGATAATGATTCTCTCTCTCCCTCTTGAAGTTAGACGAGGAGGTCTGATGCTGTCACCGTGCCATTTATACAGTATGTATAAGTAAATCATTTAAAATATGTAAAAGGTCTTAATTTTAAAAGGATAATATATGAATATAGATTTAGCTACAATTACAAATAGAAATATATTTTTTAAATAGACACTTCTAATAACATTTTGAAACAGTGAATGAGTTTAAGTGTGAAGTTTCTAAAAGCTCTACTACTCTACTTGTATCTATTTTTAGACATTGTAACAAAATGTTCTGAAGCTGTGATCAGGAAGCACTGTATAAAAATTAAAGTATCTAAAAGAGATGTTGTTTTATAAATGAAGACAATAAAGTCCATACCCACTGCCATCAAGTCGATTCTGACTCATAGTGACGCTATAGGACAGGGTAGAACTGCATCATAGGGTATGCAAGGCTGCAAATCTTTGCAAAAGCAGAGTGCCATAACTTTCTCCCGCAGAGCATCTGGTGCGTTCGAACTGCTGACCTTTCAGTAGCAGCCAAGCACTTTAACCACTGCGCCACCAGAGCTCCTTAATAAAGTCCACAGAGACTGCATAACCTGCCCAGTCATACAGTTAATAGAAACTACATATTTTAAGTTAAATTTTTCTTTGAACTCTGTAATAAAGTTGATCATTAGCAAACTAGAATCTTTCTAAACCATGAAGACATTAGATGTAATGTTATTAACTATGCAGAACTTTATAGCAGGATTTTATTTTAATAGGCCAAAATTAGAAACAAATATCCATCAACATGAAAGGATAAGCACATTGTGGTATATCTATACAAAGGAATCTACTCAGGGGAAAAAATGAGAAATGAACTATTGCTACACACAACATGGATGAACCTCAAAATCATGACACTGAGTAAAAGGAGACATGCCAGGAAAAAAAAAAGTACATATTGTATGATTCTATTTATATACAATTCTAGAATAGAGAAATCCAATTAATAGTGACAGAAACCTATCAGTGGTTTCCTGGAGATGGGGGCGGGAGTGAACGACGGATTACAAATGGACTTGAAGAACCTTTTGGGGGTGATGGAACTGTTTATTATTGTAGTGATGATTTCATGATGTATCCTCATGTCAAAACTGATAAAATGTGTACACTTTAAATATGTGCCATTTATTGTATTTTAATTACACCTCAATTAAGTTGGTGGAAAAAATCTTATTGATCAAGCCTACTTCAAGGTTCCCTTTACACAAATAATTAAAAAAGAAAATATAAGCAAGTATATTACTTTCTTATTAAATCAGAAATAATGATCCCAGGAATTTCAGGTACTAAACAAGATAAGTAATGGGAAAATCTTCCGGTTTATACCCTTAAAGGAGGTTTACTTTATTTTGGTATTGCGTTTCCTCAGCGCTTACTGAAAGATATCAGAGCTTAGAAAGAGTGGGTCAATCCACAAGTAATATAGCCCAGTTAGAAGTGCTTCAGTGCTTTAATTTTCTCTTCTTAAATGTTGTGAAATGGATGCTGTATCAACTATGGCTTAAATGGACATGTAGGAAACAGCTTCACAGCTTCACCTGAAGCTTCTCGGCATTCTAACAAATAAATATACAATCTGCAGAATACTTGGCATGCAAACTCATTCAGAACAAGAAATAACTGTAAAAGTGTCTAAAAGGAAATGCAGAGGTAGTCCCCAATTTACGACTGGGTTCCATTCACACGACTCCATCATAAGTCGGCTCTGATGTAAGCTGAATACCTCATTTTTTTCTTTTAGTTTTCATTACTATTGCCTTTTATGATCAGTGTCTTCATAAATACGGCAGTGTTTTGAACAGTAAGTCATAAAACTGAGCATCTGCGCATGAACATCTGAGAATAAAAACATCAGCAAATTACAGGCTGCAACACTGTATGTAGTACACATTACTGACAATAAGGATGGTGGTAAGTGCTCTTCGTCTTAATTCGGATGCGTCCTAAGTTGGGGTCTATCTGTATAGTATTCTTCTATAAACTGTAAACCTCACCTACAGTCTGTCTGCTAATTTCTGGACCCCAGTACCTAGCAGAGAGGAGGCACTCAAATACTGTATTCACCAGGTTTATTTCAGACAGGCTAAGATGACAGGTCAGACTGCTGAAAATTTACTGTTAGTTCCAAGTACTACAACTATCTAGTCTATCACTTCTCAAAGCTGAGATATGTACCAAAGGGGAAAAAAAAATAAGGTCCCATCCCTACCCACTAAAACAAATACAAAACTTTGCTGCTTTGCTTATGGCCTTTATTTAACTACAAAACAAAAATTAATTTACAAATCAAATACACAAAACTACAAAATCACAAACAATTTAAAATTAACTTCACAGATGATAACATTCTATGGAAATTAAAATGCTTCTCAAAGTGAATATGGTATTTACTGCTTTGATGCTGGTTTTGTTTTTTGTTTAGTTTGTTTTTAAGGTCAGCATATTTATATGACTATGGTCCATATGATACTTCTGCTCTGCACTTATTACCTGGGTGACATTGGGCAAGTTAACTAACCTCTCAATCCCTCGGTTTCCTTATCTATAAAATAGACATTACCATATTTGCCATAATAATAGCTAACAAAAATAGTGTTTTAAATGCTTTATCTATACTAACTCATTTCATCCTCACAACGAGGTTATTAAGTGGGTACTATTATTATTACCATTTTTCAGTTGGAAAACGTCAGAAAAAATAACTTACTTGAGGCCATGTCATCAGTAAATGACTGACATAGGATTCCAAGTCAGATCTTCATGGTTAACCACTACTGCATGGTGTCTCTCATAACATTGTAGCTTAAAAATAAGTCCTTGCTCATCAAGATTAAATCATTAATACATGCCAAGTTCTTGGAATTACGTCTGGCTCATAACAACATTCAATAAATGCTGGCTACAGTTGTTATTTTCTGATATCTCCCATCACTTTTTCAGAGTGCAGTGATGTCACGTGGGCCTTCACTTGACAAGAATGCACCACATACCAAGTCCCCATCAGTTCTTCTCTCATCAGTCTGGGCCAATAAGTGGTGAAACAGTTTGCATACTCATACACCAACTTGCTAGAGTAGATTTGGGCCCAGGAATATCTCCAGAATAAATTCATATTAATTCTATTTTATATAATGTTCAAAACTAAAAAACTAGTGGACACCTAAGAATACACCCAAGGGTCTTCCCCACCCCATTCAGAGACCCAAATTATAGAGCTGTTCATTTGTTTACACTTTTGAGAGGACATGTGAAGAGAGCCCTGTGACTGGTTTAAAAACAGAACGTTTTGTGCCCAGCACAGTACCTGGCACACAGTTAGGACTCACATGTTTGCTGGATTGAATTTCCCAGCCAACAAAGGCAGGGAGAAATTACCCAGGACAGGCAGAAGAGAAAGACTGTAAAGCCAAATGGGTCAGCGGGAGCCATGCAGTGCAAACAATAAAAACATCAACCCAAATTAGGCAAAGAACACTTGTCATGACTATAGTGTGATTGACTTAGCCAGAACTGAGACCACATGGGGTGGGCTCAGCTCATCAACATCTGTTGAGTTCAAATCCTTTTTTTTTTCTTTACATTTAGGATTTCTTTGTATGTACGAAGAATAAATCTGCCTTACTTTCTAGGAGTCCACAATTGAGCCTGCCCGCTTACCCACAACATAAAAAGAAGCCTGGGAACTGTGGAAGCCTTATGTGGCAGTGACTGGCTTCTCTGCCATTCCAGGGCAGATGTGGCTATCTTCTCCTTGAGTTTAAAACTACCAACTACCTATCCCCGCAGTCCCACGCATCCCCATCCCATCATCGTGACGGTGCAACAACTACGCAGCCACGCTCATGTCACCTGTCACGTAACGGGTCTCCAAGCAACTCATCTGGGATGTCCCCTCGGGGACTCCGGGGAAAACATGGCTTCCGCCTTCTAACTAACCGGCTGGTCTGGGTCTACTTGTCCGCAGGGCCTGGTACTCCCTCCCTAGGATCTGGAGCCGAGGGAGTGGGACATGTGTTGGATGTAAGGCAAAGCTCAGACGAGCTCAATTAGAAGATAGCAACGGTGCTACGTGGGCGGAGGAATGTGGAGGCCTCTCCACCCTTCTTGCTTCTCTGCGGGTTTCTGCGGCGGCCGGGATCTTCTGGAAGGAAGCCAGGGATGCCCTAGAAGCGGAAGCCTCAATAAGGCAAATTACAGGCCTTGTTCTGTGCCTTATAAAGAAACCCTCCGTGGACAAGCTCCATCCACTCCCAAGCGCGAGCGGGGACCCGCAAGAGATCTAGATCTTTCCGCCACCGGAAGTCTCAATGGCCCCTTACACATCCGCCCAAGAACCTAAAACCCCGAGGCTACTGTTGCCAAGAGGGACCATGGTAAAAATCACCTGATGAGTTTTGAAAAATGCACACCCTGGGGCCCACATTCTGGGGACGCTCATTATAATCTGAGGTGGAGCCCAGAAATCTGCTGGTTCCAAAAGCTGATTTAGAGCACGAGCCTCGGCAACCACCGCTCGCGTCCCAGCAATGCTTCTCCCTTTCCACCTCTCCGCCCACGCATCCCGTCCCAGACCGATCGGAGAAATGCTACTTCCCAGAACAAGGCTGTCAACCTCGCAGAACAGCATCCAAGGGTCCACTGGCAAAGGGCGCTTCCTGGGCACCGTCACGCCTCCTGGCCAGGCTGGATGTGCACCCGTCGCAGCCTAGCAGCCATACCTTTCCTGATGACTTCCAGCAGCTCCTTTTCCTCCTGGGTCAGCTCGCCTTTCATTATGTGAACCATTGCTTCCGCCAGCTTGAAAGTTATTCTGTTTCTTTGGGAATATTAAAAAGAAACGCCGTGTCTGTGTTAGGAATGACAGCCGCAAAGGGGCAACTTGATACCAGGACACACGGTAGCCGACCACGAAGAGCTGGAATTACCGCCTCGGTCCAGCAGGCTGCCTACAGTAGGCGAGCTCGGCGAGCCGGACCGGCAGTGTCTGCAGGCCCAGCTACAATCACCACCCCTCGATCTTCATTGGTCAGAGCAGGAGGAGGAGCTGCAGGCAGTGGCAGCGGAGGCTCCCATTGGACCAACCTTGGCAGGAAAAACCAAAGAAGAAAATCGGAGGGGGGGATTTAAATTCCTCTTACACGTTCCCCACCTGCATCCCGACCGCTTTAGATATTTGCGGCAATGAAATATTTAAAGTTCCCTTTCTGGTAGTTTTTTGTTTGGCGATGGCTTCTTGGGTCGGGCAGAGGCCCCCGGCCCTCGCGACACCCCCTGAGGATCCCCGGGAGTGACGCGGCCTGGGCTGGGGACGGGCTGGGAGGCCGGGGCGGTGCGAGAGGCGGGGCTGCGTCGGGCTCAGTGTGTCGGTGTCAATGTGTCTGTCCTTCACTCCTCCATTGTCTGCCGTCGCCACTGCCGCCGCCTCCGCTGCCGGAATCGTCGCAGCCTCCAGCCTTGCGCGTCGCCGATACCTCCTTGGACAGGTAAGAGCGACTCAGGTGGGGCAGGGGGAGCGGGAAGGGCTGCTGGAGTCACGGCTGCAGCCCCTCCGGGGGCTTCCACCCGGGCTGGAGGTGGCCGGGAGGAAGCATGTGCCTACTGGGACGCCTCCTGCGGCTCTCCGTGGGGAAACTTACCCTCGAATATCACCACCGCGTATTCTGTTCATCAGTGCCCCAGGATGGAGACCTTCCACTCACCACGTTTGGCCACCCCGGGAGACCCCGGGACCATGAACTGGCTGGGGCCAACCATGAGGTGAAGTGGCGAGTGTGCATCATCTTGTGCGTGGTACCGCCAGATGCGGCTCCTGGGGAGGCCGGGGCTGGGGCTCTGGGCTAGGGGTGGGGAGGAGAGTTCCCCACTACGAGCGAGGTGAGCCCAGGAGGTTAGACTCGGGAGAGTGTACTTCTCTTTTGGCAAGACTCTCCCTCCGCGCTACTTGTCATCTCCTCTCTTGCTTCTCTGGAAGCTGTAGATGAAGACCTGATCTGGTTGCCCTATAGAGCCTGTTAAGGCTATTTGGAAGCAATTTACACTTGCACTAATACATCGTTTATGAGAGAGAGTCTTGGGGAGGAGGAAGGAAGGGCCTCCTCACTTTGCCTAGAGTTCCCAGCGTCTTTGTAACTCAGATCTTCAGATTTATGGAAACGGGGGGGCGGGGATCAAACTAGTGTTGCTGTTTATATATAGCCTCAGATTAGGCTTTTAATCCAACCTTCATTGAAGTGTGATATGCAGCCTCGAGCTTCGACCGTAGGTAGATAGGGGGTAAATACAAGTGTGTGCCCTCCTGTGGCTCAGAAACAAGATTTGTTTGCTACATTATGAAGTGTGTCATTCCTCCAGAGCGCGCATCCGTTACATATCTACAGCAATAATGATAGCTTCTTTAGAAATTAATGTTTATGTGTTACTGTTGTTTCTCTACAGACTAGTTTGATGTTTCTCTCAAGACCCATCTGCTTCAATGAGAAATATTTGAATAATTATGTCGATGGGTTTTGTTAAGCATCCCCAGGATACTCTTTCTCCCCATAGTGCTATATGAAGTGAGATGAATTTTCCTCTGGCCTTATGCCTTCATTTTACTTGAAGCATTTACTAACACTTCTGAAAATCTGGGAAGATGCTCGTCTTTATTTCCTGCCTTTAATAAAAATCTTTCCTAAACTCCAGCTGTTTTTTTTTTTCCTGAAAGCTCATCTTAAGAGGGTAGGGCAGATCTGAGTGGAGACATCTCACTTGAAAATGGCCTGAAATTATTCATCGTAATGTATAACAAAGAAACTTTTGTTTTAACTGTGTTTCGTGATGTGGCTGTTTAAACAACAACAAGTAGTAAGGCTGTGGAGAGTGATATTTTGTAACACTTAAAATGCTGTTATTGCCACAGTTACAACTGGTTTATAGCATAGTGTCATGTAGGGAAACCCAGGAAGCTAAGTAAAAGCATGAGGAGTAAGTAACCTCCCCTGACATGTGACTTGACATTTTACCAGCAGATACATGGGCAAAATTAGGTACTTCATTGCCCGTATTTCCATCTCTTGTGCCAAATTTTGGCTTTGATTACTTGAAGGTCACACCTGTTTGTCTTACTGGCATTGCCAGTTCTTCAAGGATAGCAATTTATTATCTATTTTCTTGGTGCCTCCTCGTAGCTTGCTGGAATTTAGTCCTCTGTGAATACATGACCTCAGTCAATTTAGATTCAATGTCATTTAAAGAAAAAGAAAAACTAACACCTACCTACAAATGCAGATACATCGTATGTTCAGTTTAAATTTCTAGAAACAGATACGTAATGGATAGTGCTTATCAGATGGATTACATTAATCATTTTGTACAATGTAAATATTTAATGTAAGAATAAGGTTAGCTAATGAGTGTACATTTGATTAGGGCAAGAAGCTTTTCTTGTACTTAGAATGTATTCACATCCAAGAAGTTTTACTGCTAACAAAATAGCTACTGCATGTTGAGTATTTAGTCTGTGCCAGATATTTGACTAGATGCTTTGCATAGGATTATTTTAACTGTTGTTATAACAACCCAGAATTAGCCAATTTTATCCCCATTTCTGCAGCTACGAGGACAGAAACTAAAGAAAGTAATTAATTTGCCAACAGCCTTTACAGTTAGGAAGTGTCAAAGTCAGAACTGAAACCTAGCTCTGTTTCTAAAAGCTTTTCTCTTTTCACTGTCTGCTTACATGCCTTGCAGTAAGGGGGGAGTCATATATTCTTTTGACTATCTAATAGGTAATACATTAACATGGTTCAACATACCAGAAGGAGCCCTGGTGGCTTAATGGTTAAGCGCTAGGCTGCTAACCGAAAGTTCAGCAGTTTAAACTCGCTAGGTCAGTAGCCACTCCATGGGAGAAAGATGTGACAGTCTGTTTCCATACAGATTTACAGATTTGGAAACCCTGTGGGGCAGTTCTACCCTGTCTGAGTCGGAATCAACTCAATGGCAACAGGTTTAGTTTTTGGTAACATGCCAGAAGTACCAAAGTTAAGTCTCCTCCTGCCTCTTTCCTCAGGCCCCTCTCCATGCTCCACAACCGGTGGTGTCTATTCCTCTCATATCCTTCCAAAGATATTTTATGTGTTTATAGCTTACCTGTATATTTCCACCTTTTTTTGAAAATAGAAATGGGAGCCTATTGACGTACTGTTCCATACTTAGCGATAGAATGTATAGGTTGATTTAGTGTCTCTTCTCTTACCTTCTTCACCTGTTTAAAAATAATGATTTCTGAAATGTCTGAAATTTTCTTATATGAGTCCCATCATTTGTTTTTTTCTATTTCTGCCTTAGGCCTCTCCTGGCTTATTGCAGAGGATTCCTAAGTCACCTGCTTCGCTCTCACTTTTACCAATCAGTTTAATTCAAGAAACTATCAATCAGGTCAGTAAACACTGAGACCCATCATCCACAGAGGACGAGACTTATACCCTGGGAAGACAGAACTAACTCACTTAAATTGAGACCCAAGTCTGACCTGGCCCCAGCCTGCATTTCCAGTTGGCCAGCCCCTCCCACAGACTCTGCTCTAACTTCACCACACTGCTAGTTATCTAACATGCCAGTAATTTCCACCCCTTTGTTCCTGCTTTTCTCTTCCTGGAATGCCTTCCCTTCCCTCCTCACTGATTCTCCTCTTTCCAGAACTGTTGAACTGTTCAACTTTTAAGACACTACTTAAATACAACCTCTTTCTCCGGCTTTCATGATCACCTCCTTTTTCCCTCCTCCACCCCATTCAGTGATGGGAGTATAGACACCAGTAAACCCGTGTATATGTCCCTCAGGAAGTGGGAGTAGGTAAAATCTTTACACACGGGCACTGTTAATTTGTAACATAGCTGCTGGTGTCAATACTGGTGTCTTCTATTCTCTCCTAAGACTACAATGGTGGTTCAGTGGTAGAAGACCCCATTTCAGTTCACAGCTAGTGTACCTCGAGCATAGCCACCACTTGTCTGCAGTGGAGGCTTGTGTGTTGCTGTGATGTTGAACAGGTTTCAGCAGAGCTTCTGAGTCTAAGATAGACTTTAAAGGCCTGACAATCTACTTTTGAAAATCAGCCAGTGAAAACCCTATGGATCACAGCAGTCGGATCCCATGGTGCATAGGGTTGCCATCAGTCAGGGGCCAACTTGATGGCATCTAACAAAAACAACAATTCTATGTTCCCATGGCCTCTTACCCTCATTCTCCCCAGTTAACATCATTGCTTATTTACCTGAGTCCCCATGAAAATACCTAACCTGTTATGGTTATTAGTAGAAGGAGTCGTCCCTGGGTGATGCAGATGGTTAGGCACTGGACTACTAACTGAAACATTCGTGGTTCAGATCCACCCAGAGGTATACCAGAAGACACACTTTGTAATCTGTTTCCAAAAGGTCACAGCCCTGAAACCCCTATGGAGCAGTTCTGCTTTGCACACATGGGGTTGCCATGAGTTATAATGGACTCGATGGCAACAAACAGCAAGTGATAGTAGTAATATCAATCTATTTGACCCCTTCTCCTTCTGGAATATAAATTAGCTGCATATAATCTACCTTTATTTCTCAAGAATGTAACCCAGTGTCTTTTACCTACTGTATGCTCAGAACATGCTGAGTTGAATTCAGTTTTATCTCCAAGTTATTTCAGGTGGATTTGTTTCCCTACATGACTAATCCTCCCTGACAATGTGATGTGATGTGGCACTAAGCACAAACAACCATAACCAAGAGCAGAAGGTCTTAAAAACGCTTGAGTCTCAAGCATTTTGACATTCCGTTGAATGCAATTAACTAAGTAAAAAATGTTTACATGCACACATACAAATTTGGCATACCATTCCTGGAGTCTCCCATTAAAGTCACTGACCTACAGCTCCCTGCTTTAAGAGAATGCTGTTTTTATTGCAGGGATATAATGTATTATGAGGATTATATCTTTCGGAGTAGTATTTTCCTTGACATTTAACTTTCTTTTCTTAGACTTCAGTACATTTCTTGACTGACTGGATATTAAGAATTTTTTTAAGCTTGATAATAATATTGCGGTTATATTTTTTAAAGATCCTTTATCTCTTAGAGATATGTACTGACATTTAGGGAAAAAATTACATGATGTCTGAGATTTGCTTTAATACAATTCTATGGCAGTGGGGACAGAGACTGGATGAAAGTATAAATGAGACAAAGTTGACTATGTTATAACTGTTGAAGCTGGATAATGGGGGCATTGGCTTCATTATACTGTTTTCTCTACTTTGGGATGTGTTTGAAAATTTCCATAATAAAGTTTTAAAAGGGAAAATTTGGAAGTGTAACAGCCTCTAAAAATTTGTTTTTTCTTTAACAAAACATACTTGGAGTTTAGCTTATGCAATTATTTCTTTAATTGTTATACTGTTACACCTAACTCTACAGAGTACTGTCTTACAAACAATGCATTTCCATAAACACCACATCACATTTTAACTTCTCCACAAAACTAAAACGAAACCAAAAAACCAACCTCATTGCCATCAAGTCAATTCCAACTCATAGCGATCCTATAGGACAGTGTAGGACTGCCCCAGAGGGTTTCCAAGGCTGTAATCTTTATGGAAGCTGACTGCCACATGTTTCTCTCACGGAGCGGCTGGTGGGTTTGAACCACTGACCTTTCGATTAGCAGCTGGGCACTTAACCGCTGTGCCACCAGGGCTTCTGACACAAAAATAAAAGGTAGATGGCATTACTCAGTGCTTGTGTCACAGGCTTATGAATATCTTACAGGCAGGTAATCTTCATCTTTTTTGGAAACTGAGTAGTTTCTGGACATGTCTGAATAAGAGGTGAAAATATACTTAGTTATCTGAAAAAATCAAGATGTGAATAAAGTGGAGATACTTTCTAGTATGCCCCATGAACCAACTCAGAAGGCATTTCTAAAAAAGGAGTACCAAAACTTATCTTAAGCAATATCAGCATTGTTAGTTAAGTATATTCATGTAGGAAAATCCGGATGAGACTCAGCACCAGATGCACTGGCTACTCAGGGCTTGCTTAACTAAATGTTTATTTTGACACCTACTTTCTGGATTCTTGCTACTTTATAACTTAGTGTTTCTTGATGTTTAAGTTTCTTATATTATGTTTGAGACTTAATAAATTTTAACGTTTGCAAAGGCCATGTGTAATAAATCTTTTTTATATAACGTACATCTTCCCAGACTTTGAAGAATATTCTAAGGATATTTAGTTAAGCTTCAAAACCAAATCCTCCTAAAGTCTAAAGATAATGTAGTCAGTCCAGTATCACTGCCCAGTATTGGTGAAGAGTACATTAGTATACATTCACCTTCAACTCAAAAAATGGAGAAGGTATCACTGTGGAATTTATCACTGAGTGTAAGACTGTTCCACTAACTAAAACTATAATACTATTTCCACTTCAAAAGGAAAAAGGTAGCATTCACCTTCCCAATAAATGTATTTTATGCTAACAAATTGGTATTTTTTATGTCTTGTCATTTGGTCATCTATTGTGGGATTGTTAGATCCAGTAGACAAAGCAGCTCTTAACACTCATTCAACAGCCTCTGAGTAAAACCGCATCCTGGGTCTGTTGATTGTGGAGTATAACGGCCCGGTTAAGTGACCTCTTCTGACCTGGTAGGGAGTAATGGTGATGCCCCCAGGGAGAGAACCAAGCATGGGTACAGGCCTAGGAATAGGAGTGAAGAGACCAAAGCTTAAGTCTCCAGTGACAAGATATGTTTTCCAAGGCAATTTTCCTTACTTTCAGCTTCCGCATGTGTAAAATAGGAATACTAACCAAACATACAGGGTGACTGTGAAGATTCTTGGGTATACTCTGTGAACTATATAATGTTACATAAAAATTGTTATTTTAGGGCCAATTTATCAGATTTTTACAGTTGGGAAGTATATAAATAACACAGTTATAGGCCTAGTTGATATATCATTTCAAAGTAAAATGTATATAAACATTACCATTTGCCATAGCCTATTTTCTAACATTTTTGAAGATGAAAATTATTTTTAAAGAGACTTACTTTTTAGTGAAAGATATAATTCTAGTAATTATATCTCATGATTAACTTTTTTTTTAATATTAATAAGAAAGACCTTGGTGTACATCTATTGTGTTCACTGGATCACAAAGGATAAGTCATGATCTTTGTCCTCAGGAGATTTATACTGTCCTCAAAGAGAGAAAATCAGCCCCTGAAACAATAGGGACTAAAGTAATCATCCTAAAGCCCTGCTCTGCTCCTGTCAGCCCACAGCTCAGATACCTTTCAGAACTTCCCTTTGCATATTCAAATTGCAATCTCACTCCTGCCAATCTTTCAGCTTTAATTCTCACTCCTTTACCCACCTATCACACTTAGAGCTCCTGGAATGTCCTACTCTGTCCGTTTCTGTCTATCAAATTATACTCAAATCCTTCTCAGCTTAAATGATCCTCCTCTATACAGTCTTCTCCCAAGTGTCCTATCGAGAACAAGGGAACTCATTGGGAGGGCTGGTTCATGGAGAAGGTGAGACTTGAACTGAGTCTTGAAGGATTGGTGAATTTGGGAAGGCAAGACAGAAAAAGGAGAGCATTCCAAGGAGAACTACCCCCAAGGAAACAATCCTATACAATATTATAGAGCTGTTATTTTATGGCTCACCATACTGGAGCTAGAAATGATTTTATTCAAAAGCATGTTTTCCTCAATAAGACCACTTTTTAAAATTAAAGTGGTAGGTTATGTATTAGAGCACATTTTGATGATATGTTCTTGCTCCCAAATAATTTGTAACATTTAGTATCAACATATTTAATGTTCAAGACTAAATTGGAAATTATAAACTGACATCTTCAGAATTAATGGTAGCAGGAAAGTTGGTAATCGACATAAAAAAGAAATGATGGGGAAGAAAATCATATAGTTATTAGAATATTTTGACTTGCATACAAAATGATTTTAATTTATCCAAAATAGCTAGAGAATAAAATGAATAGGAACTTCTTTGTGAAGTTTCTTTTGCAAATAAAGCATGTCCGAATATCTGATTCATGGAGGATTTTAGGACTTGTTTCTCTCAATTTGATTCTTTTTTTGGCTATTTTTGCTGAGGAATGGAATAAAAACAGTGCTGAAACAGTTAAACCTGAGAGATACAACTCAAGGATTTAATAGTCAGATTACTGCGAATTATTTTAAGCATATGTGGTAGTCATTAGGTGTTTTCACAGCATTGTTCCTGTGTATTTATTAGGGAAAAGAAAAACACATATGATGATGTAGAATTTCTAAATCTGTTGTTTTTTCTTTTCTTTTTTTTAAATACAAATCCACCAATGCTAGCGGGCATACACAGAAATACTTTTCATTTTCACCCTGCTCTGGTGTGTATTGAGGCCATAGGTCTCTTTAGCAAGGAGCTTTTGAGTGCTTAAGTGCCAAGTGGAATGGTTTGGCCTGTTCTAAATTTGGTATACATTGAATAAAGAGTGCCAAAAAATGTTCAGATAGTCATATTTGTAAACTATCTGCTTTGAAAATAAAGCTTTAGGTTGCTCATTAAATGAACCATTCTTTCATTAAACACCAAGGAGACAATGCTTTCATTATTATGTCTTGATTTTTGACATCAGATGTTTCCTTTGTCAAAAAAGAAAGTAATGATAATATATAAGAAAGGATAATGACCCAGGTTAATATCGTTAATATTGAAAAGAGAGAATGTAATCCTTTGGATAGCTTTATGTATAAGATGTAAAATTATGTTTTCTTTTTATATTTCAACTTATTTTTATACTAGGTGAGAAATTAAAAAAAAAAAACTTAGATGTACTATTCTTTTTGAGGACTTCTAGATAAATCTCAAGAAAACCACCAGGTGGGGTGAGTAATAATAAGGAACAATAACTCTTAACATTGTAAAGAATGTATCATTTTTTAATATGATACGGCTTTTTAATATTCTACAGCATTGTCTTCTTTTTATATGTTCACACAAAGGATTTTAATGCTATTCAAATTAACCTGGACAGCTTCCCGGATTTAGGGTCATTTCTAAGTGGGGAGGGTTAGAGAGGAAGCATGACATACATTTTTCTCAATGTACAAGGTAATAGAATGGGATCATTATAAACAGGAAAGAGAACCCAAGTTGGTGGCGCAGAGGAAACTGCTGGCCAGAGGAAAGGGATGTACATGTTGGTATTTGGGAATGTGAAGATTGTGTTTTTGTTGGAATCCACTAAGGAATGTATAAAGACTCACCTGCCGAATCAACTAGCCCTGAAAACGGATGGAGCTGAAGCATCGGGTCCATACTTGGCTGTTCCCAGAAGTCGAGGGTGAGGGTGGGAAGAGTAGAAAGTTTATGTTTTTGTTAGAGTTGAGCCTCTGTGGGAAACAATTCAAAAACTGGATCCTGTAATGCTAGAAGTTATAGCACCATAAATTTTGTAATATTTTTTGTCTCTAAGAGACAGGGTTTTTGTTCAATCCTCTCTCAAAAGATGAATGGTTTTTCTTTATTAATAGAACTCTTAGGAGGACTGTTTGGCATTTTGGAGGTAACTTATGCTAATTAAATTTATCCAAGTGCTGAACTAGACTCTAAGTCAACATTTATGCTCTACTTTATCTAATTCTAAACCGTAAAGTCTATGAAGCAAATAATGAAAAAGCTGCCTTTGAGACTCATTAAAATAACTACCCAAGACATTACAACTCTGCTAGGCTATTTGGAAAGTGCACTGAACCGAGACTGAGTTGATCAGGTGCTAGCCCTACCCTTCCATGTATGTAAGCTCCGGAAGGTCAGGGAGTTTTCTGCTTTGCTCCCTGCTGTATCACTGATACTAGAATAGAATGTTTGACCTCAGGCTGTGGTGTGCCCTTTGAGCCAGAGGAATGTTAGATGAGAGTTTGGATTTAGGTCCATGGTTTTCAAAATGTTTCATGCCTCATGGATATCAAGTATATCATGAATATCAATTATAAGTTAGAAAGTAATTGTTGTTGTTAGCTGCCATAGAGTTGTTCCCCAACTGATGGCAGCCCCATGCACAACAGAGCAAAAGGCTAGCTGGCCCTGTACCATCCTATGATCAGTTGCGTATTTGACTGTTGTGGCCCACAGGATTTTCAGAAATAGATTGCCAAGTCTTTCTTCCTAGTCCATTTTATTCTCGAAGCTCTACTAGAACCTGTTCAGTGTCATAGCAACACACAGTCCACCACTGGCCGACTGGTGGTGGCTGCACATAAGAAATCAAACTGGAATCTCCTGCAGGGAAGGCAAGAATTCCAACACAACCACCAATGCCTCCTCTAAAAAGTAATACACATTAAATTATTAAAATATTAACAAATACAACTGCAACTCAAATGCATCACATGATGTCTTATACTAGAGACCATCAATGCCTTTTAACCTATACTGCTAGATTTTTGTGCAGTGAGTGGAACAAAGCTTTACATAGAGCTAGAATGGGAGCAGCATGAAACTTGTCTAATTTCGTCCTCACTGTATATCTATTGACTAGCACCGAACCTGATGTGTTTGGTAAACAAATAAACGAATGATTCTCTGTATGTTTGAACCTTTGAAAAAAAGCATAATTGAGAGTTTGTAGCTCTGCGTTGTTCATTTTATTTTTAACTTAAGTTTGTGTGGTTCATTCCTATACAATTGTGTAAGGTAGAATAGGTCCGTGACATCAATATGCTATCCCCATTAAGCCCTAGGCTGGGCTCTGTCATTTCCATCCAGTTCATGCTCTCTTAATGTATATGGTAAGTAATTTTTTTTTTTTTTTTGGTGCAACCCTTCAAATAAAGCTTCACCTGCTGGACACATTTGAGCAGATCCCCTTCTGGAAGGATGGGGGCTGGAGTAGTTTGGTTGAGAGAAGTAATAAGTGAGGAAATGTTTGTATCCTGCCTACTACTGCCTTCTTTGAGCCTCCTGAAGGTCCATTACCATGTTTTTTAAACAATTGCTTCAAAACAAAATTCTCCCACCAGTTACCAATCTAGGACATTACCCTGTTCCAGAAGATTCTGTTTTCCTCTTCCTAAAATCCTCCAATGAGAGGAACTCACTTCAATCCCCCTTACCATAATGAATTATCTTCTCACTTCCTATTAGAACAGATAGTCACAAACACTCCCATTAGTTTTGTGTCTGTCAGGTCTTAATTAACTCACTTGCTCTCTGACATTCAATACTCCACTCCCTAACGATTTTCATCTCCTTGTCTGCCTCACTTCAGTTAGGGGTCCGTGGTTGTGTGTGCTGTCAACAAGTGCCAGACCACTAGGAAGAAAGTAAATCTCATGTAAAATCTTTCTCCCTCAGTAAGTAAGGCTTAGTCTGTTTAGCTATCTTCAGAGTATTTGAAGTGAGGGCACTCTTTATAAAAATTACTTTTGTTTTTTGTTGAAACAAAGAAATGAAAGAAGAATGAAGTCTCCTAGTAGGGCTGACTTGACATTCTTAATAGCTTTGTACCATGGGATTTCAGGGACTCTATGAAAATTGTCACTTTGATGCCTAAATTTGAAATGTTCCATCAGAATAAAGTTTAGTCTTTAGTTGACATGCAAATCTGTCCTCTTCAGATAATTATATTTTAAAAAATGAATATTAAATCCTTTTCTAAATATAAGACACTTCCTGTAAGAAGTTGTCAGCAGCACTTCCAACCTAGGATACATTTTAATATTTCTCCTATTCTCTCTCCCTGATAAGTTATAATATTAAATCTAACAAATTAGAAAGGAAGTGATTACTGAATGTCTGATGTGAGCTAAATATTGATGAAAATACTTTTAAAAAGTTAAGAACCTTAATTGTCTTGTTTGAACAAAAACATGAAGAATTGACAAATATACACACGTCTTTATTGTGGTAGTGGTTGACTTTAGAGTTCACCATTTTTGATATATCCTAGATGACTGGAATCCCTCACATTCAACACAAAACCAACCTTCACATTTCAAGGGCAAAATTACCTTATGTAAGACTTCTTAACGTGCTGTCTTTCTAATTACTCTGAGATTCTTTTACATGGAAATAAAGCAGCGCATACACAGTGCATGGGAACATAAACTGATGCTTATTTTGACAGCGTATGTTTAAAATGAGTATACCTTTTTCAAACCAGTTATTCTGTTTCCAGGAACTTGTTTTAGAGTTATTCTCTCACAAGGTGTCAGTGTGCACAAAACAGGAAACAGCCAAAAGCTACGAACATGCTGTTAGTTGCTCTTCAGTTGGCCCCTGACTCATGGCAATCTGATGCACAACTGAATGAAATGCTGCCTGACTCTGTGCCATCCCCATTATTGGTTGTGGATCAGACCGTTGCTATCCAGAGGGTGATTTTTGGGAGTAGAGTGTCAGGCCTTTCTTCCTAGTCTATCTTAGTCTGGAAGCTCTGCTGAAACCTGTTCAACATCCTAGCAATAGGCAAGCTTCTACCGACAGGTAGATGATGGCTCCAAGTGGCCGGGAATTGAACCTGGGTCTCCCACAATGGGAACCAAGAATTCTACCACTGAACCACCAATACCTTATGCCATGAAAATAGAACCAGCTTAATAAATAATGGTCCAGCCATACAACAAAATACTGTGCAGTCATTAAAAAGAATAAAGGAGAACTACAGTACTGAAATGAATGATAGCCAAAATAAGAAAAAATATCTAAGATACATAATTATGGGGGTTGGGAGGGAAGCAAGTCACAGAACACTATTGATTGTTTGACAGATTATAGTTTGACACATGTTAGGTGCCCACCATAAATGTTCAGTTCAGTATTTTCACATATATGTGTATATTTACATGTATGCCATGTATGATTCTTACATATGTGTAGGCATTTTCTGAATGTGAACATAATATACTGTTAAAACCTGTTGCTGTGGAGTCAATTCCAGCTCCTAGCAACCCTATAGAACAGGGTAGAACTGCCCTCATAGGGTTTCCAAGGCTGTAATCTTTATGGAAGCTGACTGGCACGTCTTTCTCTCATGGAGCGAATGGTGGGTTCAAACCACTGACCTTTAGGTTAGCAGCCAAGCGCGTAACCACTACACTATAGGGCTCCTTAAGATGCTGTTAAAAGGGTTAAAATAGTTATTATTTCTATTGAGTGGGGCTAGGACATGAGACCAGGAATGTAAGATTGGGAAGTGGACTTTACTTTTTGCTTCATACCCTTCTATAGTTTGTTAGTTTAGTTTAAAAGAGCTAATTAAAATTAAAAGAAAAAAAATAGAGAGGCTGTCTTTTGTTTCCCCTAAGCATAGAATTAAATATGATGAGCAAACTTCAAGAACGTTTTCCTCTCCAAGAGAGGTTCTGCTTCTCCTAAAGTGATACATTGGAGCACACTACTTTTTAAAGATGCTAGAAGATGCCATTGACTCAAGTCACATAACTCCAAGTCCTA
Organism: Trichechus manatus latirostris; assembly: GCF_000243295.1. NCBI lineage: Eukaryota > Metazoa > Chordata > Mammalia > Sirenia > Trichechidae > Trichechus > Trichechus manatus. The sequence goes on from NW_004443986.1 coordinate 3,024,000, forward strand.
AAGCAAGTAATTTTTTTTAAAGCCATACTTCAGTGTAATAATTAGAAAAGATGATAAAATTGAATTTTTATTTTTTTTCTGTATATATGCATCAAAATAAGAATGGTGGATTATACCATATATTTAAACATGAACTGACAACATGGCGCTATAGAAAGAAGCACTACGCCATCTCTCCACAGCAAAGACCTGAAAAACTAAGTAAAACAGACAAACTTCAGTCCTGAAACCCTAAGCATCAAATGAAGAGATAAAGAACTCAACCAAGCACCGAATAGAATAAGAAACTGACAAAAAACAGAGAGCGAAGAGAGTTACGAGCGGAGGTCCTTATCAGCTAATGCAGCACAGATCCACCATCCTAAACTCCTATCGGAGATCGGTGGACAGGGAGTACATGAAAGCATATTCACGGAGCTCCCAGCAGGAGACAGAGTATCCAGTAACCAGCGGTACATGCTTTCCTACCTCCCACCCTGTCTACCCCTGCTCGGCTTTTGCCGCTTCCCAGTGGGCCAATCCACTGCTTCCCAGTGAGCAGCGACAGTGACACAGGAGGCACTGGCTCTGTGCTGCACGGATTCACCCTGCCCACACCAGCAAGCTTCTTCAGTGCCATTTCTTTGTTGCTGGTGCTGCTATTTTCAGCCTCTTTTGGTTTCTTCCCTGTCTCTCACCTCCTCCCCCTCCTTTCTCTCAAACACCTGACTCCGTGTGCCATCTTTGCTTCTTGATAGGCTGTGAAGCACCGCTCAGTTGGGGAACTGCTTCCCCAGTCTGCAGCACCACACGGGTGGGATCCCTGGGGGCTTTTTTTTTTTTTCTTTTTTGGTTTGTTTGTTTTCTTGTTCTTTTTTCCTTTTTATTTTTCTTCATTGTTTTCTTGTCTCTTTCTACTTACCTTCTTTTCCTGTCTCCTGAATACCTGGCACTGTGTATCATCTCCACCCCTTCTAGCCAGGCTATACTGCGTGGCTTTGGAGCTGCTTCCCTGGCTTTATCACCACTCCTATTTATCATTGTGCTGGAATTCCTAGCTAGAGCAATAAGGCAAGAAAAAGAAATAAAGGCCATCTAAATTGATAATAAAGAAGTAAAACTGTCCCTATATGCAGATGATATGATATTATATATAGAAAACCCAAAAGACTCCATGACAAAACTACTGGAAGTAATAGGAAGATTCAGCAGAATAGCAGGATACAAGATAAACATACAAAAATCCTTTGGATTCCTATACACCAATAAAGAGAACGACAAAAAGAAAATCAGGAAAACAATACCATTCATAATAGCCTTTAAAAAAATAAAATACTTAGGAGTAAATCTAACCAGGGATGTAAAAGACCTATGCAAAGAAAACTACAAGACACTACTGCAAGAAACCAAAAGAGATCTGCATAAATGGAAAAACATAACCATGCTCATGGATAGGTAGACTCAACATTGTGAAAATGGCAATTCTACCCAAAGCAATCTACAAATGCAATGCAACCTCGATCCAAATACCAATGACATTCTTTAAAAATGATCATTAGCTTTATATGGAAAGGGAAGAGGCCCCAGATAAGTAAAGCACTACTGAAGAAGAAGAGTATGGCCCCCGGACACCCTTTTAGCTCAGTAATGAAGTCACTCCTGAGGTTCACTGTTCAGCCAAGGATTAGACAGCCCTGTAAAACAAAACAAGACTAATGGGGCACAACAGTCCAGGGGCAAGGACAGGGGCAGGAGGACACAGGAAAGCTGGTAATAGGGAACTCAAGTTTGAGAAGGGACAGTGTTGACATGTCATGGGGTTGTTAACCATTGTTATAAAACAACGTGTGTACTAACTGTTGAATGAGAAACTATTTGTTCTGTAAACCTTCATCTAAAGTACAATAAAAAAAAAAAAAAGAACTAAAAAAATAAAAAGAAGACCAGACTTACTGGCCTGACAGAGACTGGAGAAACCCCAAGAGTATGGCCCCTGGACACCCTTTTAGCTCAGTAATGAAGTCACTCCTGAGAGTCACCTTTTAGGCAAAGATTAGACAGGCCCATAGGACAAAACAAGATTAAAAGGGCACACCAGCCCAGGGGCAAGGACTAGAAAGCAGGAGGGGACAGGAAAGCTGGTAATAGGGAACTGAAGATCGAGAAGGGAGAGTACTGACATGTCATGGGGTTGTTAACCAATGTCATAAAACAATATGTGTACTCACTGTTTAATGAGAAGCTAATTTGTTCTGTAAACCTTCATCTAAAGTATGATAAATAAATAAACTGATAATTGGTAAAAGCTAGCAGTATGTGTACTTTTCTTCTATTTTTTCCCTGAATTTTCTAAAGTGAATATGATGAACTGATTTTAGGATCAGAGGGGTGTTTTTTCAGTAATTACTTTTTCCACAATAGATGTTAACTTTTTTACACCTTTGTCAGATAATTAGTATATATTATAATATATAATACATATGACCATATATTAATGAGGTAAACAAATATATTGGTGACATAAAACCAAACCATGGACAGTATAGAGCTTCCTTATATATTTACTTACATAAATTTATATGTATTTATTCTATTGATGCTTCATTTGATCTAATGCAATGTCTGACACATAATAGGTACCTCCAAAAACTTGATAAATTAATAAATGTATTTAAACCACAGCTTGACATTTAGTCCCTGGACATCCCTTTTTATATGCTGCCATTTCCTCTAAATTCTCAGAATTTCCTGTCTAAAATATTGTAGGTATGCAGTTGTTATCACAACCATGTTATCTTGTAGACAAAAGTTCTAAAGGTCTTATCTCCAGCAGAGGTTTTAGGACATTTTGCTATTTAAAATAATCTGAAACATTGTATTTGAAGAAAGGACTTCGTAATAGCCAAAATATGCTACCATAAGAGCCAAAATATGCTACTATGTGTGTCATGTATGTATGTTTGTGTCTTTCAAAGTGCTGAGGAAAATAAGAATGACATCAGCAAGATTAGACCATATGAAAGGTTGAATGAACATGGTCAGTTGTTGGGGGAAGGGAAGAATCTGGGAGAGATTCCGTTCAGGGTAAGTGTAAGGGCCCCAGAAGGGAATGCGCATGCCCTAAGGGATGTCAGAGAGACTGCATTGAGTAGTGGGCATGAGTTAATAAGTAGAATTGGAATCATTTTGGGAGTTATTTTACACATACGAAAAGTTTGGAAATAATTTCATTAAGATGAAATAAGAGACATTATATAATTGTCTTAATTTGTTTCTATGTATTTTTATAGTGTTTCTATTTTTATTTAGGGGGAAACAAAAAATCAGTATCCAGATATTAGATAGGTGTATTAGTAAGTTTAAGAGGTAAAATAATTTTGGAAATGTTCAAATGAAAATTATACTATGGTGTGTTTATGTCTTAAGGAAGATTTTGAATTAACCTATTTAAGTCTTACTATTTTTTCACACTGCAGCTCCTATGGGCTTTAATAATTCTTAACTTATTAAATATTTAGAACAATTTTAGATTCTACCACTAATGTCCCTTGCTCTAAAATATGGTTGTAAATTTCTGAGGAAGAAACTATTTTTAAGTTTCATGCTTTTTAAGAAAGACATTTCTGTTCTTTTATTAAGTATGTTTTTTGTTGTTCTTGTTGTGTGCCGTCAGGTTGATTCTGACTCATAGCAACCCTATAAGACAGAGTAGAACTGCCACATAGGGTTTCCTAGTCTGTAAATCTTTATGGAAGCAGATTGCCACATCTTTTCTCCTGCCAAGCTGAACTGCTGACCTTTCGGTTAGCAGTTGAGTGCTTAGCCATTGCACCACCAGGACTCCTTCTCTATTAAGTATAATAGCGGTATTTTTTATTACAGAAGGTAATACTTGATTTTATTTAGAAACATTTTTCTTGTGTCATTAAACTATCTAATATTTTAATTTTTTTTTTATAAATGCTATAACTTGCATTGAGTTTGTTAGGGGATGTAGTTATGCTTTTTGTTTTTGAGTTTGATTATGAAGAGGCTAACAAAAATTGTAATATAGATATTAAACAAACAAGATAATGCTAATCTGGACAACAGATTATATGATATATAGGCATCTATTTATTACTTTATATTCTTAATAACTTAAACTTTTAGAGCAATTTATTTATTTTTGTTTCTTTTGAGAGAATGATGCAACAGTGTTAGCATCCTCAAAGATTCCTGGATATGACGTAAATGTAGTCACTTAAACTTCATGTTCTGAGACGGATTTTATGATACGTGTTCTTACAGTTTCAGTTGTAATGGAAAGGAGAATAGTCTATAATTTGGGTAGTTTTTAATTTTATTCTTTTCATGGTAAATGTCTTTATTCTTCATTTAGAATATGAAATAAAAGATAATTCTGGAAACTTGCTATTAACACAAAATATTTCATGAGAATATTGCAGTGCAGTAGCTAGATTTTATTAAAAATTTTTTGTGCTAAGGTTATTGTATCTTTATGAAGCACTTTAAACTTTTAGGTGGTATTGTTGCCTTATATTTTCTTAGAATCTAAACTCCTTTTCTCTGATTGTCATGAAAGTGATGTTGACTGCACACAGGGTTTCACTTTCAAGTTTGGTACTTTTCCTTTTCTTTCTCGCTACAGCCACACGGTTTTGAAGCTTGAGCAAAGTGCTCCCCAAACCTACCTCATTTGAAACTTATTAATAAACAAAAATTACTGTGCTTTGAATATACGGTTTCATCTTTTTATTAAATTTAAGTGTTTTAGGCCATAATGAATACTTTAGTGCCCGATATGGTCACCTCCAGCCATGTTGGCTATTAGAATTCAAATTTTAATTAATGAAAATTAAATACAGTTAAACATTCAGTTCCTTAGTCACATTAACTACCTGTTTCAAGGGGTCAAGAGCCATGTATGTCTCATGACTACCATATTGCACTGTGAGGATATAGAACATTTGTATCACCACAGGCAGTTTTATTGGACACACTGTTTGAAAGCAGGAGTCCACAAACTACAACCTGGGCACCAAATCTGCCCCACTGCATCCTTTGTAAATAAAGTTTTATTGGAATACAGCATATGCCCATTTGTTCACATATTGTCTATGGCTGCTTTCACGCTGTAACACTGGAGTTCAGTAGTTGTAACAGACTATGTGGCCCACACAGCCTACATATTTCCTATCTCTTTACTGAAAAAGTTTGTGACTCCTGCACTAGAGTATACATACTCGTACATCTGAGGTTGCTTGAATAGCATAGTTATTATATGCATATCATGTATCAGTAGTAGAGTGTCATATAAGGCAGATTATCACAGTTCAGAGATGGGCCAGACCAGTAGAACGGTAAGAAACGTGTCAAAACAAACCTCTAAACTATTATGTCAAAGCAGATGTCCTCTTGTAGGGACAATTAGAAGGTAAGCCCTTTTCTGGTAGTTCATATTCTTTTCAAAATGGAGAGAATTAAAAGGAAGAAGAATCCCAGACAAGACTGAATAATCAACATTCAGGGTGCCAACTCACTCAAGGTGGGCTGAGCAACTGGCAGAATTAGTGTGCAGTTGCCGTGAGACCTTTTTGTGCTGCTGGCCATTGTCACTCCTGGGCCCAGATTCTGGTTGGAAGTTAAGGAATGGAATCTTTAAAGGACACAAGGGCATTTAGAAGATTGACAGAGTGAGGTAGGGTAAAATTTATCTAATATATCAGACCTAAAAATCTTTAACTATAGACTTCAATGGAAATTTATTTAAAAAAAAATTCAACTCGTTAATATAGGACGTAGTTTCTAAATTTTTTGATTAATTGGATCATTTGAGTATTTTTATGATCATTTTTTATCTTGTGAAATTTCAAAAAAACCTTATTATATTAGATGATATGCATGAAATCTACTTGTTTTACCTGCATTTTCTTTGTTTTTTGAAAACGATATTTTAAACTATGGAACTGTTCGATTTTGGTGTGACATGAGGGGTGTATGTGTGTGTTTGGCTTATAATTTTTTCAGTGGAAGCCAAATTGTCATGATGCATGGGTTGTACCCCAAATAAATTTGTCTTGAGGATTCTGTATTGAACTCTGATTTATTTTTCCCCTATGTATTTTTAGTTAGTTGATTTCAAACAATAAATTGTAATGCAATACAAATATAGTAAAAGTTAGCTTTTGACACTGCCCTCATAGAACTGTCTGTTTTTCTTTGTTACTCTCCCAGGTTTAAGCTATCATGGTTTCCTATTCAAAGTGCCCTTGCCTCCCTTCAGCCAGGGCTTCAGTGAGTGCCTTATAAAGCCTGACCCTCACTAGAGCAGATTATAGTATAGCACAGAGAGCTAAATTTAGAGGGAAGCAGAGCCTCTGCTCCAAATAGTAACAGCTAAACGATAGATACTCTTGGTGACCGGAATATCTTCATTTAGTCTTTCAGAACCAGTTGGTAAGTCTTGTTTTTTGTTTTTGTTTGTTTTAATTTTTCAGAGTTATTATGTTGTTATTCTCCAAGTAGACTATATTGAGGGTGTGAAAAGTAAATCTACATCATTGGCCTATAAGAAACAAATTTTTGTGTTTAGAACTGAAATAAGCATTAAACAAAGCTAAAGATTTTTAAAATAGGATAATTCTCTAATAGGCTGTGTTTGGTGGTAATTCTCCATTAGCAGAAAAATACAAGCAAGGTGCAAAGGTAGAGTTAATTAGGGAATTTTGTGAGTTTATATTCTGGACCCTAAAATAAAACTCTTTATTAGAGAGAGCTCATACTTAAATGATTAATTATAAAATAAAAACAACCAGGGAAGAGGGTAATTCCTTCCTTGCAAGCTCACGGGCTGGAGAAGTTTCAGCCTCTTTTGAGGTATTTGTTTTTGCACCTGGGTATGAGACCCAGACTCTTGACAGGTATTTTTCTTTGCTAACACAAGAAAGGAGACATTATGGGGAACACGTACATATAATTGTCTTTTTTGTCCCAGTGAAATGTAAGGCTGATCCAGAGCAAATCTGTTGAAAATGCCAACAGGGAAATTTCTCAATGAAAGAGTTATGCAGTGCATATAAATAATGAATTAGAAGCTCTATTTCCAACATCCATCAAATGAAATGGGATTTCATTGATATGTTCATTGCATTTGAACTATTTTAATATGTAGCTGTTGCCCCCGTGCGTGTACTACAATCAATCACTTTCTCTACCCTTGTTCGAGGTCTGTCTTATTTTATTGCTTCACCTATCACATCATATTGTATATATTTGGGTTGTAACTCTCCCACTAGGCTCTGCGCTCCTTGAGGGCATGAATTCTACCTTTGTATCTCAAAGCTTCATATATGAAGTTCATTTTACTTTTACAGGATTGGTAGAATTCTCTCAAACCATAAAATAAGTTGCTTTTCTGTGTTTGTTGCTTTATTCTTAATTGGTTTCACTCTTTACGTAATGATGTAATTTGAAGTTTTTAATGATAAACAGATTGTTACTTATGTGAAGCTTGACGTTTCTCTTCTTTCTTAGTGAGGGAAGAAGCTTTTGGTATATAAATTGACTAATAATTTTCCCATGTTCTTAAGGAGTTTTTAAAAATTTTGAGAAATAGATAAATTACTTGAGTACTGCAAATGTTCTTGATTGTTTAATGGTCTAAGTAATTCAGGAAACGTAGACATTTCCAAATAACAATTTTTTAAAATTTTGAAAAGAAATTATTGTTTGGCCTTCATAATTTAGGCAATCTAGACATATTCTCAGATTATGATGTTTATGTCAGCAAGTTTATTCTCAATGTGTAAGAGATCTGTTGTGGAACAGGTTTTTTACTTTTTTCCAAGATAATTTACTATATTTTAAAATTATTTATTCGGTCTAATAGAAAAATACGAAGTTCCCTAGTCCCCTTCCTCTGAGGCTAAAACAAACAAACAACAAAATCTATTAACAGTTTCTAGTATCCTTCTTAAATTTTTCTCATAGAGAAAAACATATATATACTCCTTTTTTAACCAAATAAGATTATACTTTACATTCTTTTATTCAACTTGCATCTCTCCATTAGCAATGTATCTTGAACATCTTTCCATGTCAGAGCAATAGTTTATTTGTCAATATTTATTAATTAATGTTAACATTGATTAGTATTAATTAAAGGAACCCTGGTGGCAGAGTAATGAAGCACTCAGCTGCTAACCAAACGGTTAGTTCAAACTAACCCAGAGGTTCCACAGGAGAAAGACCTGGTGATCTGCTTCCGTAAAGATTGTTGTTATTGTTGTTAGGTGCCATCCAGTGGGTTCTGACTGATAGCGACCTTATGTGCAACAGAATGAAACATTGCTCTGTCCTGCACCATCCTCACAATCCTTGCTATGTTTGAGCCCATTGTTGCAGCCACTGTTTCAATCCATTTCATTGAGTGTCTTCCTCTTTTTTGCTGACCCTCTACCAAGCATGATGGTCCTTCCTGATCACATGTCCAAAGTATGTGAGACAAAGTCTCACCATCCCCCCTTCCAAGAAGCTTTATGGCTGTACTTCTTCCAAGACAGATTTGTTCGTTTTTCTGGCAGTCCAAGGTATATTCAATATTCTTCACCGCCGCTGTAATTCAAAGGCATCAGTTCTTCTTCAGGCTTCCTTATTCATTGTCCAGCTTTCCCACGCATATGAGATGATTGAAAATACCATTTGCATTAATCGTTGGTGTATAAATTTGAATAACAGTCATATTAACTAGTCTTCCTTTTAGGGGTATGGATATTATCCTATCGCTGTCAGCATTCTACTTCAGGACAGATCTTGAGATGATCTTTCTGACAATGAATGCGACGCCATTTCTCTTCAATTTATCATTCCCAGCATAGTAGACTGTATGATTGTTTGATTCAAAGTGGCCAATACCAGTCCTTTCCAGCTCACTAATGCCTAGGATATCAATCTTTATGTATTCCATTTCATTTTTGACAACTTCTGATTTTCCTAGATTCATACTTAGTACATTCCATGTTCCGATTATTGATGGATGTTTCTTCTCCTTTGAGTCGTGCCACATCAGCAAATGAAGGTCTGAAAGCTTTACTCCATCCACTTCATTTAGGTCGACTCTAGTTTGAGGAGGCAGCTCTTCCCTAGTTGTATTTTGAGTGCCTTCCAACCTGATGGACTCATCTTCCGGCACTATATCAGACAGTGTTTTGCTGCTATTCATAAGGTTTTCACTGGCAAGTTTTTTAGAAGTATGTCACTTAGGTCCTTCTTCCTAGTCTGTCTTTGGAACTGCCACTGAAACCTGTCTACCAGGGGTGAACCTGCTGGCATGTGAAATACTAGCGGCATAGCTTCTAGCATCACAGCAACATGCAAGCCACCACAGTATGACAAACTGACAGACAAGTGGTGGCCATGAAGATTACAGACTAGGAAACCCTATGGGGTAGTTCTACTCTGTCACATGGAGTCCGTGTGAGTTGAAAATTGACTCTATGGCACCTAACAATAACAACTACAATATTGACTGACTAATGTTAGTTACCGTTGCTAAGTGCAGACTAGTGAGGCAGCACTAGTCTGTCCTCTTGCAATGCTGTGTCTGCTTAAGTAGCAAGTGTAATTTATGTACTGAAGATACAGTATTGAGTAAAACTTATGAAGTACCTGCCCTCATGGAGATTACATTCTCATGAGGAAAATAGACCGTGGACAAACAGATGACAATAAAATGCCAGGCACTGATAAAGACTGTAAAGAGAAGTGAAGCTGGGTAAGGAGAGAGAGAGTGACGAGGGACCGTGTTAGTTGGGATTGTCAGGGCACACCTCTTTAAAGTGGAGGCGTTTGAATGACTGCTGGGAATAAGCCAGGTGAACATCTGAATAAAATCCTTCCCAAAAGCATGGCCGGTACAGAACTTTAGAAACGGAGCTGGCTGGGCATATTGGAAGAAAAACAAAGGGCAATGTAGATGGAGCACAGTGAGTGATGGAAGAGATATAGACGTAGGAAATTTAATCAGAATTGTAACCAGAGCCAGAAATGTAGTACATTTTGTTCTAATTCATTCTTTTTTAAGGCTTCATAATGTTCTGTTCAATAACTGTAATATAACTTATTTAACCAGACTCATATTTGTGGATGTTTAAATGTTCCTTTTTTTCATGAATTTAACAATGTTGCAACTGAATCTTTTTACACACACGTGCACATACACACATCTTTGCATACTTGTGTGGGTGTAACTGTACGATAAATTCCTAGAAAAAGAATTTCTAGACCACAGGTTATGTATATTTAAATTTCTACAAATCTTCCCGAAACAGTGTATAGAGTTTATCCTTTACATAATAATTTATCATCTGTGATTGCTTTTCCCATATCCTTTGCCTACACTGGGTATTATTAAACTTTTTGAATTGTTACTAATCCAATATTTAAGATAATATTTCATTTTAAAAAATATATTCAGTGCAAGTGAAGTTCAACATAGGTTTATTAGGCATATTATTATTTGAAACACATGATCTTTTTTTCTTTGTTTTCAGAAATTTTATGAATAAGCATCAGAAGCCAGTGCTCACAGGCCAGCGGTTCAAAACTCGGAAAAGGGGTAGGTTGTGTTGTATATTCGTGGTGTGTGTGTGTATTTGAAATTCTAATCAAAATATAAGATTGGAGGGGAAGAATTAAAATGATCCCTGTTTCCACTTAACCTCACTAATTCCACACATTTGAGCTCTGGGTATAGTTCTGATAAAAGCTACCGAATTGCCAGTTACTTAGGTATTTGATGTTGGACAAATAATTTAACTTGTCTGAACTTCAGTATCTTTATCCAGAAAATAGAGATAATTATATCTGTTCTAGTTGACTTACTCTCATGTGAGGCTATGAAGGCAGGTGATAAACTGCTGTTTTTGACATAAGCATTTTTATTTGTTTTTTGCTTTCTTTGTTGTTTTTGAGAAAGTGTTGACAGCAAACATGGTAAGACTAAGAGAACAAGGAAATTAGGGAGACAGATACTGAAGAGGGTTTTACATATTCAGAAGTTAAGAAGTAGGGTTAAAGCAGTTGCCTAAATACCGTTATAATTCATGTAACTCTTCTAAGTATCCTTTACTGTGGGAAGAGAAGTGGTCGACCCAGTTCAGTGATGACTGGTAAAATTACTATTTGTGTGAGTGACTTTGCTTGGTGATTTAGTGTTCATCTTACTGTCCTTTCTGTGCAAAGAATATTTTATCAGTGCTGAGGCAGTGCTAGTCTGTCCTCTTGCAATGCTGTGTCCGCTTAAGTAGCAAGTCTAATCATGTAGACAGTAAAGAAGGCCCAATACAATAGATCATTTGGATCAGAAGAGCTTGCAAGAGTCACTAGATAGCTATAAGTTTGATTTTAACTGTAAATGCTTCCTGCTGGAAAGCTTTGCATTCACACTAAAAAATGAAAATAAAAAAATTTTTAAAGTTAAAAAAAAAGTTACTTTACAGTATTTCTGTCTTGTGTTCTCTTTTTTTTGTTTTATTTTTGCCATCCCTAGCTTATCCTCATAAGCTTAAGTACAAGTACAGCATGAGAAACCTCCCTCCATTTAGTCCTCATCCTAGTCTTGCATACTGTGTCCCTGCTACATTTTCCCCATTGAAATCTGAAAGCAGATATCAAACACAAGATGCCAAGCAGCATCCATTGTATCATTGTTTAAAGCAATCTTTAAAAAATAGGCTTAGATTATTTCAAAAGAACTTAATCAGTAAGAACCATATTGTTGAGAAACCTAATTACAGTTAAGGCATTCTTGGACCTAGTAACATGGTAATATTTAACATATGCCCAACTGCGAGGTGCAGGAAGGTTTGCCGTTGCCTGCCTGCTGAGGGAATGTGTTAATTTGGGGCCTGGATCTCCAGCTCAGTTGGCTTTATTAGTGTGATGCCGATTCACTGCAACTGAGCCAAAGAGCCAAGAGAGGGCCTGAGAATGTGTTGCCCAACAGCAGATGTGATTCAATGGGAAAACTGGCCCTTGGAGGCAGTCTTTGGTTTGGAACTGGAAAGGTTTTCTCTCTGAACCGGATTGCCTCTGATTCATTTGGTGGTCAAGATTGTGCCTGGGTCTTTTGCTGCTGTTGTACTCAGGAAGAGCTTCCCAGAAATAGATTGTATACTATTTGTCAGTTGATCTGGATTTATATAACTCAGGTCTGTTGGGGATTTACTCAGCGCTCGAAGCATTTTTTTGCTATACTGCTGACTGGGAGCAAAAAAAAAAAAAATGGAGTCAGCCTCATTTTCTTTTCTTCATAATAGTGAATTACCTCCTGGATGATTTATTGTGTCTTGACATTTCTTTGCTATTTGGATGAGACCAGCTTCAGATAAACGGTTAACAGTTTTGTAGAGCTAAGAAAAAACTTGTGAGACTATTTCAAGGTCATTTCGATTGCCTATCTTCTGAAGATTTGTCTTCAGTTTGAAACGATTTCCTAGCAAAGCTAATGCTCTTCCATGCCAAGTTAGTTAAAAATATATATTTCTTACTGGTTAACATTAAAATATAAACATGGTAGGACATATCATACAGAACTTCATCTAGACCCTCTTTTCCTTTATGAAATATTTACATCTTACTTATGTTCTCCAAAAAAATTATATTTTCTGGTGTGGCTTGCAGGATTCTGAAAGGAGATGAAAATTTCTCCCCTGAGTCATTGTTACATTTTGCTGAATAAAATACTTAGTAACTAAACTGGCTTTCCTATACATTTTATAAGGAAATTGGATCAAAATTAGTAAAACTAGGAGAGGAAAAAAAAGACCAGATTCTGGGTGTCCAAAGTGACCTCACACTGGGGTTTCCCCCTAAGGCATGAGATCTGTGCTGGTTAGCTTTACAGTAAGTGGTGTTAATAACTTATTGAGTAAGGCTTTAAATGTTGATATATATATATATATATATGTCAATGTGTGTGTGTAGTTAGAAAATACATGATTTCTAATTAATTGCCTATATCTCAGTAATATTATTTATTACTTCATTAACACATTGGAAAAATGCTATGTTAATCAGCTATTGTAGTTTTCATAGTAAACACTGTGTTTAAGTAACTTACAGGCATATTTGAGTGTCAGAAATAGGCCCACTTCTCTATGTCGGCATAAGGGCTACTAACTCTTTAGTGTCACATCTGTGATTCACCAACACAGTATAAATTTGAGACCCTAATTACATACTTCCCACTTCAAGAGAGGTTTGATCTGCCACATGGAAACTCAAGGAAGCAATGGCATGTTTCCTTTAGGATTTTGTTAGTATTTCTGCTAGGCTATCCTTAAATGAAATATAAACCACATATACTGTTGTTTCAGATGAAAACGAATCTTTGAATAAAGTGTCGTCTTGTTTCCCAAGACTCCACTGATGTTCTGGACTTTTTCTTGTATTCCTGTTGATGGACACTTTATCTTAGCAGATAGGAGCATATTTCAGCCTGCAAAAGAATTAATCCTACACTGAAGGTGTAGATAATTTTTGAAGATTCCCAGCCCTTAGTGAGGTTAAGCTGTAGGCAATCATTTTGACCTAATGCATTATTGCTCACTGTTGAAGTGTGCTTGGCCATGATATGCTTTCTTCCTCCTTTTTACTTTTCCTCTTTCTTAGCAATTCTTTTGGGAAACTGTAATGAGAATGAAGGATTTTTAGAAACACAAGTCTTTAAGTTGTCTCTTAGATTCCAAACAAAGTCCTCTGAATTAATTCTTGGCATAAATACCGTATTGACCAACCTAGATTTCCTGATGTCTCAATTTGTAATTTTAAAATCATCAAAGTCTGTTCCACTGCCTGAGTCAACATGCAATTATGTTGTCTTGCCATTGCTGGGACCACCTCAATTAATTTTGGGAGCTGGTCTCAAGACTTAATAAACAGCTGTGGTCCTTTTACTTCTCGCTTTCTCATGCTATAGGAAAGAAAACATCTGTATCCAGGGGGAGACCCTGCTTAGGAGGTGAAGTAGCCTTGGCTTGCCAGTGAGTTCCCCCTGCATAGAGTCACAGCTACTAACCTCCTCCAGCTCTGCATAATATGTTCCTGTAGAAGACAATCCTGGTTTCCTCCCCCACTACACAACAAGACCCTAATTATATTTTTTTCTGCAGTTGACATTTGCATGTTCTTGGCTACATAATGTTTCACTTATGTGGCATCAAAGGGACTTTTATTCGTGATGAATATTGTTCGAGTTAATTTATGTATGTCTTCATGTTATTTCACACTGTGTGACTCTGACTGGTACTAGGATTGCTATTCTCTGGTTCTGATGCTGTAGTGTTAACTATTTGCAACCCGTTCCTCTGGTTAGACCACTTCAAATGGCCAGTCTGCACAAACCAGAGAGTTGCTGTTTGGTTTTTAAGTATAGTTTTTAATTTTTTCAAAGCTATGCATATACCTGGTTTAGTCAACTAGTTCTGTCAGATTTGTTGTAACAACAGCAATCATCACCTCCCCCTCCCCCGCAGTGACACTCTTTCAACTCTTTTAGTTGATTCTTTGGATATTTACTTTCATGTAGCCAAATATTCTTATATGGCTGTCTTAATTATCTAGTGCTCCTATACAAAAATACCATAAGTGGATGGCTTTAACAAACAGAAATGTATGTCTTTAACAAACAGTTTAGGAGGCTGGAAGTCCAAATTCAGGGCCAGATCCAGTGGAAGAGTTTCTCTCTCTCTATCAGCTCCGGGGGAAGGTCCTTGTCCTCAGTCTTCCCCTGACCTAGGAGCTTCTCAGCACAGGAACCCCAGGTCCAAAGGACATGCGCTCTGCTCCTGGCTCTTCTTGCTCAGTGGTAATGGGGTCCCTCTCCTCTCTGCTTGCTTCTCTCTTTTGTATCTCAGAAGAGATTGACTCAAAACACAGCCTAATCCCGTAGATTGTGTCCTGTGTCATTAACATAACTGCTTCTAATCCTGCCTCATTACCATCATAGAGATTAAGATTTACAACACATAGGATAATTACATTAGATCACAAAATGGAGAACAACCACACAGTACTGGGAATCATGGCCTAGCCAAGTTGACACACATTTTGGGGGGACACAATTCAATCCACAACAATAGTTATTTCTTAATTTTTCTGTTGTAAGTATTACATATCGATTTCCTACTATGGAAGACAAGGATTCAGCTCTCTTTCACTGCTCCCACCCACCTGAATACATCCTGTCCTCCTCCTCTAAACTTTTATTTCATCATAATTTTGGTTAGACCAGTGGTTACTGTGTATATTATTATGACTTTGTGCATGCTTACAGCTTAGGAGCCCTGGTGGTATAACTGGTTAAGCAATTGGCTGCTAACCAAAAGGTTGGCGGTTCAAACCCACCTGACAGCTCTGTGAGAGAAGGACCTGGCAATCTGCTTCTGTAAAGATTTCAGCCAAGAAAACCCTATATGGCAGTTCTGCTCTGTCACATGGGGTCGCTGTGAGTTGGAATTGACTCAACAACACCTAACAACAATAGCATTCACAGCTTAACCATGATCTCGTTACTTTTCTTTTTCTGAACATTATTTTGTTTTCCCTGATTTAATAAATTATCTTTTTTAATTCGTTTTCCTTGACTTAAAACGAATCAACCCTAAACTTTCCTTTGTTATGTAAATTTATTAATTCAGACACTTTAGAAATTCTAGCAATTATATAATGTTGAAGGAATTCTCATATAGCATGTTATGTTGTTGTTATTATGTTGAAGAACTCTCTCTCAGTTGGGTTGCTTTCTGGGCCTGCTGTACAGCTGTCAACTTGCGGTGCCCTTGTACCATAATCCTGGCAAGTGCTGTGACCACTCTCTTATTTGTGTTGTCTTTTCCTGGAATCTCATGTCTAACTCTTTCTTTATATGCTCTTGTTTTAGTGGAGTATGTCCTTTAGTAGCTTTCCAAGTAAGGCTGTATGAGAAATAATTTTTGAGGTTTTACCTGTCTCAAAATATGTTTATTCTCTACTTACCTTTGATTCTGTTTGGCTGGACACTAGAATTCTGTGTTGGGAATTGTCATCCCTCAAAACTTTGAAGTAATTTCTTCTAGTTTCTGGTGTTTCTGTTGAGCAATTCAATGTCATTCTGTTTCCTGGTACTTTATGTGTAACTTGTTTTTTTGCCCTAGAAATCTGCAGATAACTGATGTGTTCCCAGTATTCTGGAATTTCCCAATAATGAATGTGCCTTGTTGTGGATCCACTTGCATTCATTGTGCTGGGTGCCAAGACAACCTTTTATCTGGAAACTCATGCCCTTCAGTTCTGTGAAACTTTCTTGATTTTTTTAAGAAAATAATCTCCTTTCCTTTGTTTTTTCATTTTATCTTTTGATAATACTTATTATTTCAATATGAGGTTGCTCTACCCTTTTCCTTATCTTTTTGTTCCAATTTTCTAGGTCTCTGACTTTTTTATTCTGTTTTCTGAGAGAAATTTTCAGCTTTCTTTTCAAGTTTTCAATTGAGTTTTTCACTTCTATCTCATTTTTTATTTCTAAAAGCTATTTTTTGTTCGCAAAATTTTTTTTTATAGCATTCCCTCTCTTTTTAACAGTTGCAGCATCTTCACTTACCTCTCTATAGATAATTATTATAGGATTTTTCTCTAGGTTTTGAGATCATATCTTGCTCACTCTACCCATACTCAGACCTACTGTCTGTAGGAAAAAAAGAGCCCTTTGAATTGAATCTTAGACCCTTTACCTTTAGTCATTTGTTCTGTCTAGCCTGACCTCTAGTATGTCACCTGCATGTGTATGCTCCTGTATATGGCCCCTACTTTGTTCAAGATCTGGGCCCAACCTGACCTTCCACAAGAAATTTCTCTAGAGTCTAGACCAAAACTTATCAGACCATACCACTTCTCCTCCATACGCACATATCCAGTTCACTGTAGTAGTTCCTTTATGCCTTTCTAATTGTTTGATAAAAGGAGCCTGGTTGGCACAACGGTTAAATGCTCAGCTGCGAACAAAAAGATTGGCAGTTCAAAAGGTTGGCAGTTTGAACCCACCAAGTGGCTCCATGGGAGAAAGACCTGGCAATCTGCACCTATAAAGATTACAACCTGGAAAACCGTCTGGGGCAGTTCTACTCCGTCACATGGGGTCACTATGAGTCGAAATCGACTCGACAGCACCTAACAACAACAGCAGTTGTTCTATAGCTGTTCATCTATATTACCTGAGAGTAAAAAGTTGTAGAATATCTGTATACTCTTCAAGCTTGTACAACAGAGGTTCTCAACGTGGGGTTCAGACCCCTCAGTACCCTGAAGCCTTTGCAGAAAGTCTGCAAGTCAAAACCTTTCATAATAATACTAAGATATTATTTGCTCTTTTCACATATTCTCTCATGAGTTTACAGGGGAGTTTTTCAAATGCTGCATGGTATGTGATATCACAACAGATTAAGTATAGCAGATATGAGAATTCATCTGTCTTCTGTTAAGCCAAATGCTAAAGAGATTTCTAAAAATGTAAAACAGTACCACTCTTCTAACTAGTTTGTGGTTGTTGTTGTTTAATAAGTAAATATTTTTAAGTTTTCTGTTCTTAATCTCCATAAACAAAAGCTCTTTGGAATCATCAGTACTTTTTAAGAGTGTCAAGGAGTCATGAGGCCAAAAAGTTTGATAATCTCTGCTTTATGACATTGTATATAATATACACATGTTCATGATATATTTTAACTATTTAAGTACCCTGGAATAATTTATCTTGTAAAAGAGATCTTCCTCTCCCCAAATCTTTATTTGTTTGTTTATATTTATATATCTTCCCTTATTATTTGGCAATTCTCCATGGATCATTTTCTTTATCTTAGGAGAAACAAAAATTTTAAGTTTTGATTTGTACTCTATTTTCTTTCCTGATAATTAGGATTAGTAAATTACATTGGCTGATCCTATGTAGTTAGGAACAGTCACAAATTTTATTATGTGTTAGATGGAGTAAAAGTATTTTTGTGGCCCCCATGAGCAGAAATAAATTATTTGCTTAAATAAATGTTTGAACAAGAACTTTCAGAACATGGAAATCTGATAGAAAAAGCTATTGTCCTCTGACTTTTAAGTTATCACACTATCAAACAAAGAAAGGTGAACAATGGAAATGTATGGCCAGACTCTTTGGAGAGTATGATGTGTAAAAAAGAAATGATTTTATAATTTTTTTATTTTAGATGAAAAAGAGAAATTCGAACCCACAGTCTTCAGGGATACACTTATCCAGGGGCTTAATGAGGCTGGTGATGACCTTGAAGCTGTAGCCAAGTTTCTGGACTCTACAGGCTCAAGATTAGATTATCGTCGCTATGCAGACACACTCTTCGATATCCTGGTGGCTGGCAGCATGCTTGGTAAACCATATGTTACAGCGTTTTCTTGTAGTATATAGATTTTAAATTCTAATGAAATATTTCCTTATAATATGTAGATAGTTTAGAATCTTTATAAATATACATTTATTAGAATTAATTAAAAGAATATAAGTGGGAGTCTCTACGGTTTTTAGATTGATTACAACTTGGAATGTTGTTAATGTGACTGTGAGATGATTATTTGCTTAATAAAGGCATAGAATTGAGGATTTTTGTTGGCATTACGCCACAGTTGGCCACTTGGCTATAGCTAAAAGACAACTTTATCATGTGTCCCTAATTCTTAAATGTTTCTGAAGTGGACATAGGAGAGGTATTTTTTGTATAATTTTGTGTATGTTATTTAGACCCTTCCAGTATATTATATGAGCCCCTAAATCCCATAGGCACCTTTTCTTTTTAATCTCGCCCTTTTATTTTTTCTTTTGGAACCGTGAAATGTCACCATCAACAAATTTAAGAAATGTCCAAGGCCCAGTTAATGCCATTTCATCCATATATAGTAAAATATCTAAGAAACATAGTTTAAACCTAGTTTAGGTGGCACAAATGGTTAAGCATTTGACTACGAGCCAAAATGTTGGCAGTTCAAACCCACCCAGAGGAGCCTCAGAAGACAGGCCTGGCGATCTGCTTCCAGAAGGTCACAGCCTTGAAAGCTTTATGGAGTGCAGTTCTACTCTGAACACACGAAGTTGCCATGAGTCAAAATTCACTCGATGGCAACTAACAACAACAACATCACCATTTCTTTCTGTCATAGACAGTTATTCTTAGGTCTTATGGTTAGCTGCCGTCAAGTTGGCCCTCGACTCGTGGTGATCCTATGTGTTACAGGTGGCAACCCATGTATCACAGAGTAAAACTGCTCCTAGGGTTTTTTAGGCTATAATCTTTACGGAAACAGTTTGCTGGGCCTTTCTCCTGTGGAACCTCTGGGTGGGTTCGAACTGCAACCTTTAGGTTAGCAGTCAATTGCAAACCACTTGAGCCACCCAGACTCCTAAATCTTAGTTCTTATAATTAGTCAATGGTAACCATATGTCATTAAACTAGTTGCTGTTGAGTAATTTCCCACTCATGGCAACTCCATGTGTTGCAGAATAGAACTGCGCTTTATAGAGTTTTCATGGCTGTGATCTTTCGGAAGCAGATCACCAGGCCTTTCTTCTGAGGCACCGCTGGGTGGGTTCGAACCACCAACTTTTCTGTTAGTAGCTAAGCACTTAACTATTCGCACCATCTACGGGCTCCTTGTTGTTATTAGGTGCTGTCGAGTTGAGTTGATTCCAACTCAGCGACCCTATGAGACAGAGTAAAACTGCCCCATAGGATTTCCAAGAAGCAGCTGTTGGATTTGAACTGCCAACATTTTAGTTAGCAGCTGTCTTAGTCATCTAGTGCTGCTACAACACAAATACCACAAGTGGTTGGCTTTAACAAAGATAAATTGATTTCTTCACAGTAAAGTAGGCTAAAGTCCAAATTCAGAGCATCAGCTCCTGGGGAAAGCTTTCTCTCTCTATCAGCCTTCTTCTCATCAGTGTTCCCCTGGACTAGGAGCTTCTCTGCTCAGGGACCCTGGGTCCAAAGGATACGCTCTGCTCCTGGCACTGCTTTCTTGGTGGTATGAGGTCCCCCAACTCTCTGCTTGCTTCCTTTCCTTTTATCTCTTGAGAGATAAAAGGTGGTGCAGGCCACACCCCAGGAAAACTCCCTTTACATTGGATCAGGGATGTGACCTGGGTAAGGGTGGTGTTACAATCCCGCCCTAATCCTCTTTAACATAAAATTACAATCACAAAATGGAGGCCAACCACACAATTCTGGGAATCATGGCCCAGCCAAATTGAAACACACATTTTTGGGGGGACATAATTCAATCCATGACAGCAGCCAAGCTCTTAACCAGTATGCCACCAGGGTGGTTAAATCCCCTAGGCCGATGATTTTCAACTGCCTGAGGGGTATTTGAAAATGTGTGAAAGTGTTTTGGTTGTTACAAAGACTTGGGAATGGGGGCCAGATGTGTTGCCTATTCTGCTGTTGCAAGGGACATTCAACACAGTTAAGAATTGCCCCATCCAAAATGCCATAAGTGCCTTTCATTGGGAGACACTGCTTATGTCAATCTACCTTGATACTAGGTGTGAGCCTTCCTCCATTTTGAGGTGGAGCCACTCTTAAATTCTTCTTTTATTTCAAACTTTTTGTTTTGGTAAATGGCCCCATTTATTTCTAGGCCCTCTGTTCTGCGTTTCTGGGTTTTACCATATATTGTATTTACTTTGTTACTGTTTGCAAGGATCGCACATTATCACTGTAAATAAATCAAGTCCAAGTAAAGAAGCTATATATGAGGTGCTCGGATCCTAATACCCGGAGATAACCATTGTCACTGTTTTGGTTAATTCCCTTCTAGAAATATCTTTAATTACATAAATACACAAATTTTTGAGTATGTAGTGATATACAAAGATGATACTGTACATGCTATTTTGTAAATGACTTTTTACTCAGTAATATGGTGTTACTTATCCTGCCTCTGCTTGTTAGCGTGGGTGATTTTAAAAAGAATTAAAACCAAACTGGTACTGATAAATATTTAAATTGTTTACAGTTTTCCCTATTATAAACAATGTAATAATCAGTGTCTGTATACACATATCTTTGTGCTTTTATCTGATTATATCCTTATATAATTATAAATTCATAATAATGAATTAATGAATCAAATTGTGGTGATATGTATATATCTGTCTACAATCTACCTATCTGAGAGCGAGAGAAAAAAAAAACAGCCCTCAAAAGTAATTTTCTTATTAACTTTTGTCAAAAATCATGAGTTCCTATTTACCTACCTCCCTAGCAATGTTAGGTTTTGTCAGTTTTGTCTACTTTTTAGTATCTTCATCAATTGATAGATATTTTCCATTTAAAATTTTTTAATTAATAGGGAAAGTTGAACATTTTCTGGTGTGATTGTTGGCTTTTTGTATTTCTTCTTTTGTGGAGTAACATGCCATATTGTTTACCTGATTTTTTTTTTCCCTTTTGGAATATTATTTTTTCTTTAATTATGATATGCTTTTATGATAAACGTCATGCGAGAATAGTCTTCAGCAAGTTTTGATTCTTACTAAAGTTACACATGACTTCATTGGTCAATCATATGGACACTTTTCAGTCCTTAGTGACTTCCTGGAAACATTGTTGACCCTTCTGTCAGGGAAGCCAGAATTTAATAGGAAATATTATTATTTTAATGTATTTGTATCGATTTCCAATATTTTAATAAACACAATTCAAGAAAATTATGGACAAGGTTTAAAAAGCATATTCAGAGGCTGTCAGTTTGTAATCTCTGGCTGGGCATATTGTTAAGTATTGAACGGCTAAAAAAAAATATGAATACAGATGGGAATATTAGAGTGTTCTAAAATGAAGAATAAGTAGGATTGATTGTGTTGCTGCCCAGGCTTGAAACCCTCCTTCAGTGTTTCTCTTGAAACATGTTATTACCTTAAATTTGCATTGACTCTGCACATATTTACTGCTCAGACTCTTCCCCTTCTTAGATAATCTATAGTTCTTCTTCTTGCTGTTGAGTTTAGAAAAAAATTAACATGGACCTTTGGGTAAAAGAATAACTCTGTAACACAGATTTTTATAAAAAGGAAAAAAAAAAAGAACAGAGTTAGCTATCCCAGACTCTCTTTTCTTTCTATTCCAAACATTGTCACTAATAATGTCATCCACTCTTGGCTTCAGCTACAATGTATACGTTGTTGATTCTCAAATCTCTGTCAAAGATATAATCTTTATCACTCTTGTATTTTAAACTCACATGTCTCATGAGTACCTCAAACACAGTGTGTCCAAAACTAAACTCACTTCCCCTCATATACACCTTCCCTATTCAGTGTCCCCATCTCAGTGAGTGGCACCTTCAGACACTCAGTTGTCCACTCTGGGCACCATCCTTAATGTCTTGATTGCCCTTCCTACCCATGTCAAACCAACTCCCAGGTCCTATCAATTCTTCTTCCTTAATATTTCTTGAATTTGTTTATTTTTCTCTACCCTTAGTGCTACCTTAGCTAAAGCTATTATTATCTCTCTTCTGGATTATTGCAGAAGCTCTAAAGTGGCCCTCTGCTTTTGATTTTGCATCCTTCTATGACCATTCCATGCCTTTGCAATTTCCTAAATGGGCTAGGTTCTCCTTTGACTCTTGAGCTTTATATAAATTGTTCTCTTTAACTAGAGTACTGTATTTCTCTTCTTTAGCAGGTTAACTCCTGTTAACGCTTTAGGACTCAGCTTAGATGTCAACCACTGGGGAAAGTCTTCCACAAACCCCAAGTTTGACTTACATACCCCTAACATGGCATTCCCAAGTACAGTGTACTTTTCTAATCGTATTATTTTGTATTTGCCTGTTTACTACTCCATATCATCTTTTAGAATAATGTTTATCAATCCTGATGGCACATTAGAAATATTTGGGAAACTTTTAAAAAATATTAATACCTGAGCCCTGTCCAAGACCAATTGTATCAGATTATCTGGAAGTAGACCCATGCACTGGTATTTTTTTTTTTTTTTAATTCCCCCGGGAGTTCTTATGTGCAATCAGAGTTGATAATCAGTGTTGTAGACTCTTAGGTTTCTTGGGAAACGGGACCTATATTTTTTTAAACATCCACAGAGCCTAGGAACTCATTAAATATACTTTCAGTTTAATGTATGAAATTAAGTCCTCCTTTCATCCCGCCAGTTACAGTTTAGGTATACAGCCATGCTAATTTCCAAGCTCTTATTAAGATCATAACTTTCTGATTACATACTTGGGTTTTAAATTCAATAATGACGTTTTTACTCACTGGCAAAAATGACTTCCTTTATATAACATATAATTAAAATATTTTTGCATACTCTTACATCTATCAACATTTAGAGGTAGCGGGATTACTAGGAGACAAAATAAGCACTGTGATTTAAAATAGGGGCTTTGGAGCCATGTTCTTTTTCAGTATGCTATGATGTCTTTCTTTTTTTTGGAGCCTTGGTGGCGTAGTGGTTAAGAGCTACAGCTGCTAACCAAAAGATCGGCAGTTCAAATCCACCAGCCACTCCTTGGAAAACATATGGGGTAGTTCTGCTCTGTCCTATAGCGTTGCTATGGGTCAGCAATGGATTTTTATGATGCCTTTACGTTACAGATTAGTGAGCAGAATAGCTGAGAATGTCATCTGAGTAATCAAGTTTACCATGACTACTAACCCAAATCTTTGTGTTGAATTTCTTTTCCAAATAGAAGGCCGTTCATATTACAAATATGTATACAGTCTTCCCATTTTAAGTGATAGGCCAGCATTTTTGTTTGTTTTCATTTATTTTTAATCCAGGGTACAAGTCAAGCGAAAATATTTATATTAAAAAAAAATATTGACGTTGCATTTGCATCTTAAAATACACAAACACAAGGATATATATACATCCTTTAGAATCTGATAGACATGGGTTTTAATTTTACCATCACATTTATTAGCTATGTGGCTTGGGCATGTTGTTTAATTTCTAAACATCAGTTTCCTTATCTGTAAATTAAGAGTAATGTAAGTACCTATCTTATAGAGTTGTTATGAATATTAACTAACACACATGAATTGCTTAGTCATGAGCATGTAATGAGTGTTTACTATGATAATTATTACTCTTTGGTCAATTTTAACTAAATATAATAAGTAAATATGTTAACTAAATAATATTAAATCACAATATGATAACTCTTGATTTGATATCACTAATCCCTATTGTTTCACATTCTAGACATTATTTTTATGTCTTCTAGTTCTAGATCATGAGGCTGTGCCCACTTATATAGGGAAGGCTTTTGGAGCAGATTTTCAAAATATTTTATATGTGTTGCCTTTTACTGATTTTTGTAATATTACCTTATTAGTAGCATTATAATATTGAATTGATAATAATAATGTACATTATTAGAATCACATGAAAATTTGCTATCATGATGGCCATTATTAAAAAATAACTTTTAATCTTAATTCTTCCTATTCTTTTATATTTAATTTTACATGTACACTCTTGATTCCTTAAGAAGATATTTGAAATTTTGAAATATATTTAAAAGATTTTTTTACCTCAATGAATATTGCCTGTCATAACGTCCTATTTGTTTTAAGGTTCTTATAACAGCATATGTGGAATTCCAATATGTAGAGTTAGGTCAATTTCTAAATGGGTTGGTAGTTTAGAGATTTTTAAATAAATATAAAGGACTTTTTAAAAACAAGCTGTAGCAAGATCATTAAGGTGTATGTAACAAGTGTTTTATTTTGTTAAAGAATGCAACTTTAAGAACTTATTCTTAAGAGAAGATATTAGTTTCAAAATCATACTTTTCAGTTATATTATTTCTATTAGATAGAGATCCTTAGCCCAGAGTTTTAAGATTATTATCTTAATAAAATTTTGTTCCAGGTGGTTGTATTCATGACAAAGGGCTAATTAAATCCTGTGCATAAATTAAACAAGTGAAAATAGACCCCCGAAGGAGCTGGCTTCTCTAAAAATTAATTTACTATAAAACTGTATGCTGGAGTTTGAAGCACGTAGAGGAGATGATAAGCTAAGGAAAGTATAACTCAACTGAATTTTCATTTGTATGTGTCTACTGAAAATGTTGGCTATGTGTACCCCTTTTCATCCAAACATCTGAAACCATAAGTTAAATGAAGGCAGTTATACATTCAAAACAAAACAACAAAATACCAGAAGTGGCTGGTAAGTAGATAATATCTGCCTTTTTCAACTTTGATCTTTGTTGTGTCTTTGGTGTCTAGGACTGTATCTGCTAAAAGTATATATTCTACAAGCGTTTGTTGAGTATATGAAAGACATTAATCTAACTTGACTTGCTCCAACCTTTTACCATAAATAGCATCAGAAAACAAAAATACCTAGTGTTCTCATTCCCCTCTTTTGATCAACCAGGGCTTGTAGTGCCACCATTGAAGCTTACAGGAGGAGCCTTCAGGAGTCTTGTGAGTCTGGAAAGCTGAGTTGTAGGCAAAGGATTCTCTTATTCTAGTCCATTTATTCCATGATATTGTGTAGGCTATGGGAAAAAAAGGATGAGAGAGAATAAAATACTCTCTTTCCTACCCAGTACAGCTGCTTAGTTGATGAAATAAAATGGCAGGGAGTCAGAGTGCATACTCTCAATACTGAATGGATAGCTGGGTTAGTGAAGATGAAAATAGTTTTAATACCTACCCAAGTAGAAACCATCAAGAGCTACTATATACAGGTGCTTAGAAGAGCCAGGTCTGGTCAGTCTAAAAGTTGGTGAACTAGAGTCCAGTGAAATATTATCAAGCCTGAAAAGAGAATCATTCCCTGACTTGGGAAACATCAACAATTGCACTGAGAATATTGGAATTAAATTCAGTGGATAAAGGTTATTCTTTAGCTTCCATGACTAAGGATGAACTTTGGAAACAACCAGATTTAGAGGTAAAAAGGAAATTTGGCCCTTCAACCTCCTTAGCATGAGCTGTCTTCCTTTCTTCTTCTGATTTTGTATATGCTACCTACTAAACTCTTTTTCAGTCTCAAATTTGTTTTTTATTATTTTTAACGATATTACTAATATTTTTATTTGAGTATGGTATAGTATTTTTTAGCTCTTTACCTCTGAGACAGTAAGAGATAATAGTGAATTTCTTTTTATTTTACTGATAGAATCTAGTGTTTTAAGTGAGGATGTAGGACAATTTATATAGTATGGTGGAAGTATGAAATGAAACAACCAATTTGGAAAATACCAATTTGGTATTATAATGGAAGCACAGACAAATACCTAACGTGTCTTTCTACACTTACGCATCATTCTATGAAGTTAGATGTGACTCTTAGATTTTACATCTACTTTCACTGTTTTCCTTGATGTCCAGGAGTTAATCTGTTCTGCAAATGCTCTGCTCATTTCAGCATTGTCCTTAATTGTAATTATGTTTCCCTTTCCAGCCCCTGGAGGAACACGCATAGATGATGGTGACAAGACTAAGATGACCAACCACTGTGTGTTTTCGGCAAATGAAGATCATGAAACCATCCGAAACTATGCTCAGGTAGTATCTGTAATTGAGAGATTGCCACTGTGTTAGAAGGGAAGCATTTGAACAGGATTTAAGGAAACATTAAGTTGAGCAACTCTATACTTTGTAGAAATGTTAGCTAGCTCTTAAACAAAAGGAGAGATACTCAGTTGCATTCATAATAAGATAATGGACGTTAAAACTACAAGAAGATAAGTGTTTCACCTCTCAGCAGTGAGGGATGTTGGGGACCAGATGCTCATATAAATTGCTGATGGGAGTGTAAATTCATTCAACCTTTAGGGAGAGCAATTTGACACTGTCTATTAAAACTAAAACTGCATATGCTCTTTGACCCAGCATTCCACTTGTAGGATTCCATCCTACAGATATGCCTTCACCTGTGTGAAATGACATATACAGTGATAGTCATTGTAGTATTGCTTGTAATAATATCAAAGAATGAAAGCAATAAAAAGTCCATCAATACCAAGAAGCCAAATCCGTTGCTGTCGAGTAGATTCCGACTCATAGCAACCCTATAGGACAGAGTAGAACTGCCCCATAGGGTTTCTAAGGCTGTAATATTTATGGAAGCAGACTGCCAGCCACATCTTTCTCACACGGAGTGGGCTGGTGGGTTCGAACCGCCAACATTTCAATTAGCAGCCGCACGCTTAACTACTGTGCCACAAGCTCTCCTTAAGTCCTTCAGTAGGGAACTAATTAAATAAAATTCAATAAATTGTATTAATAGACTACTGTGTAGCAATTAAAAAGAAAGAGGCAAGTCTTAAAAGCTTGCAAGCAGCCATTCAAGGCACAACAATTGGTCTCTATTCACCTGGAACAACAGAGAAAGAAGGAGTGTCAGGAATAGGAGGAGGATATGGAATGTGTGGCTAATTGACCCCATAATTAACTGCCTCCTTTGCCATGACACCAGAAGAACTGGATGGTGCCTTGCTACCATTACTGAACATTTGGATCAAAGATTCTGTAGAATAATGCTGATTAAAATGGGGAAAACACAGAACAGAATTTCAAATTCTAATGTACTCCAGACTTTCTGGAGCCATGAAGGTTGGATGAACCCCTGAAACTATTGCCCTGAGATTATCTTTAAAACTTACACCAAAAATATCACCTGAAGTCTTCTTATAACCAAACAGTAGTTTAGCTTAACTAGTAAAAAAATGTCTGTCTTGAGCATTAATCTCTTTCAAGAACTATCTATATGGGATCAAATTGACAACAGCAACTTGAAAGATCAGATTGGTACCTTAAGGGTTGTTAATGGGGGAAGAACAGCTCAGAAAAGGAAGGTGAGAATGGTTGCACAACTTGAAAAATGTAATCAATGTCACTGAATGGTACATGTAGAAACTGTTGAATTGGTATATGTTCTGCTGTTTATATTCTCAACAACAATAAAATAAATAAAATTTTAAAAAAAAGAGAGACAAGAAGGTATTTGCAATACAAAAAGCCTATAAAGGATTCATATCCAGATTAAATAAAGAACTGCAAGTCAATAAGAAAAAGACAAGCAACCTAATAGGAAGAGACATATACAGGCATCTCAAAGAAGAGGAAACTCAAATCCCATTAAACATATGCAGACATGTTCAAACTTATCAATAACTTGGGAAATATGAATTAGAATCATGAACTTTCAGTTTGCATGCATTAGACAGATAAAACTAAGAGGTCTTTAAGCCATTGCGTAGGTCAGGAAGTGATAGAATGATATAATGGGATAACCAATTAGATGTTACTTCATAAAGCTGAACATAAATGCACCGTGACCAGCCAGCTAGAGTTAGCTTGTTTCTGTTCCATTTCTATTACTGATTCTTCTTAGAAGTCAGTTTTTCCCAACTAAACAGTTAGGGTAAGTCATATATCAACAAGTCTTCTTGTTACCTACGTTGCGATATATCAGATGAAAAAGGCCATAGGAATTAATTGCAGCTAAGTGATCAAATTTCAGAGGCTAGAAACCTTGGCTTTACTTTGGTTATTAAATGTATAAGGCATGCTGAGCCAACTAATTTAGGATATGTGACCATTAAGAATTTAAAATTTTGAAAAAAATAGTTTTAATTATGCCACTTTAGCAAAGATATTTCTTTTCCTTTTTATATTTAAAAAATATCTAACAAAGAAAGTCTTTTTTAAAAAAATGGAGCGAAAGATTAAAAGGCAATGCTTAGCAGAAGGAACTGAAGCTCTAACTCATCCTCAGTAAATTTTTGCTTCTACTATGCATGCAAATGGCTGCAAGCACCTCAAGAAGGTGTGTACTGAAGTGAATATACTCAATTCAAAAGATGGTCTTTGAATATGTCCCGCTTACCTTTTCGTATATTAGACAGAGCCGTGCACTAAGGTGCCAATTTCTGCATTCTAATTCCTACTCCAGTTCTAACTAGTAGTTTCCAGTTCTGACAAATAATGGTTTTTAATGTCTGCCTTACCTTCCCAATAGAATTTTTGTCAGGATCAAATTCATGGAAATACAAGGTGTATTGTGATTTGAATTCTACTTGGAAAGAGAGATAAAAAAGCTTGGAAAAAAAAGAAATAACACTAAATTGTCCCCATAAACTTGAAAAGATATGCAGTCCTCATGGTCACCATCATATCTAAATAGTTTCTTGTAACAAATGATTTTATTTTTTATCTGGAATATGGATATTTGAGGAAAGACCTTTTGATACATTATTGTTTCTAGGTTTCAAAATTATTGCATACTTAGAGATTCTATACACAGCCACATTTCTTATTCCTACAGATATGCAAAGGTTTTATCCCTTATGACTTTGCAAATGGGAAAAGAAGTCCATTAGGTGACATTGAAAAATCATGCGTGTGCCTTGAACACACATGTATAATGGCTCTTCTGGACATCTGCATAGCAACACTGAGCTTTCTCAATATGTGGGTCCTAAGTATATTGGTTATTTTGGGTTTAGTATATGTAAGTTTTCATAATTTATTCTTCCCCAAACCTCACCTTTTGAAGGAAAAATCCCACTGGTTTTTCTCGGTACAGTTTTTTCACTTTCTTACTCAGAAGGGGGACTTCAGCAGTGCAATTTAAAGGAGCCCTGGTGATGCAACAGTTAAGCGCTCCACTGCTAACTGGAAGGTTGCAGTTCGAACCCACCCAGTGGCTCCAAGGGAGAAAGACCTGGCAATGTGCTTTCGCAAAGATGACAGCCTAGGAAACCCTATGGGGCAGCTCTGCTCTCTCACATTGGGTCGCTATGAGTCAAAAATCGACTCAACAGCACCTAACAGCAGTGCAATTTAAGATAGCTTTCATTAATACAGAAACCCTGGCTGCATAGTAGTAAAGAGTTTGGCTGCTAACCAAAAGGTCAGCAGTTTGAATCCATCAGGCGCTCCTTGGGAACCCTATGGGGCAGTTCTACTCTGTCCTATAGGGTTGCTATGAGTCGGAATCAACTCAATGGCAACGGGTTTGGTTTTTGGGTTTTTTTATTAACACTTTAATTTCAAAGCAGTGTTTATCCTCTTAAGTTGTACAAATGGTTATTATTTATCTTTTTGAAAAGAAAACAATTTTCTATATGTTTTGTTGAAAAAGTACTGAAAGTATATTTTCATAAAAGCCAGCCCTAGAGAGCATTTATTTTTCCATATTTTCTAGCTTAATTTGTAACTCAAGGGAATGGGAGATTGATACGGTTTTTCAGGTCAAACTGCAGGTTATAGACAGAACTTGAACTAGGGTGGGGCAAGCCAGGCAACCAGGGCACAAAATTTAAAGAGGCCCTCATTCTCGGGCTCATGCATATGCAGGTCAACACCTGACAGTAAGTGAGGCTGCCTCAGCTTTTGGGC
The DNA here is from genome assembly GCF_000243295.1 of Trichechus manatus latirostris. NCBI lineage: Eukaryota > Metazoa > Chordata > Mammalia > Sirenia > Trichechidae > Trichechus > Trichechus manatus. The sequence continues at coordinate 3,054,427 of NW_004443986.1, forward strand.
CCTGGGTATCTCATTTGCCTCACCATAGTCCTGCCCCTAGTGATGGAGTTCAGGCTGAGTCTGATTATATTCCTTATATGAGTCTGGTATATTCTTTGTGACTTGCTCCTTCCAAGAAGAAATTTTGTTCTTCATAGAACTTAAAACAAAATTTAAAAAATATCCTTAGGTATGATATACTTGGGCTAAATATTAGGAAGAGATTTAAAGAGCTGAAACACTTCCCCACATCAGGTAACAGATTTATTTTGGGCTTTAGGAAATATAGTTTCTAAAACGTGAATGTGATCTTTTCCTGAAGATGTCTGTAGATACCAAGAGACATGTTGCTTGTGGGCAACTGGAGATTTAAAGGAGTCGTTAAGTTCACAGAGATACCAAAATCGTCTACCAACAAAGCTAAGATGTTACGTTATCCCATTGAGAACAGGAGACAACTTTGCAAAATACCTGATGCCTTTTCTGGGAAGAGTTCAGAGCTATTCTGATCAGTTCTGATCCAGAAAGAGAACAGAAGCTTGAAGCAGACCATATGACTACCCTTGATTGAGCGTGCATCATGCAGAACCCAACACCCATCCAAATGCGATGCAGCTGGATCCCAGAAATCTTTTCAAAAATCTTATTGTCCAGATTCTATTCTATTCTCTTCCTCTTTCTCTTCTGTCTTTTCATCTCACCTCACTTTCCTTTCCTTTCTTTCTACCTTCTTTTCTTCTTTTTGGTTAACTGACTAGACACGCTAGGCTACTTAAGCTTTGATACAGTTGCCATTGCTTTTATTTCTTTCTAATCATCCATTTATCTTAGAATGTGGCAAAGAATTTTCTGACCTTGACTCCATCTGTGATTATAACTTGACCTGTAATGGTATTCCATCATGAGTAAAAAAATAAATATTCTTTATTGTATTCATTCCATCTAGCTAAATTATCTTTAAAATTATAAAGATTTTAAATTTTAAACAATCTTTAAATTTTTTATTTTAAAATAAAATTAAAATCCCCTTCAGTAGTTTTGTATATTATCTACTATAACTTTTTAATAATTAGCAAATTATAATTTTAAAAGCTTGCAACTCAGATTCATTTGTTCTATTCCTCCATTTTTCACCTGTCCCTTATGATTCTAAAACAGTTATTTAAGGTCTTTTTGCATCCTCAGAAAAGGTTAATAATAATACAAGAAGAATTCACAAAATCGTGTTTAATCAGTGAAATTCTACTGACATATAAGAAAAGAGCCATAGGCAGTAGTTTGTAATATTCTTTATACTGGAAGATAATTTGTACTTGAGGCTGCTTATAGTGAACCCGTTTATAATGGAAAACCAACACTGCATACAAATAGCTGGATCAAAATTTTGAAGGAAATTTCATCTTGAACTAATTCTTATAACAAAGAAGGAAACAAATATTGAAATTTTTCCAACAAAATTATAAGAATACAATAGACACCTTCCATTCACATGTGACTTTCAAAACACAATCATAAAAAGAGTCTTTTCTATCATGACCAGCTTTCCATTGATCAATGCCCTTGCCAATTTTACCAGAGTAGTTCTCCAAAAATACTTTCTACAATTTCATAAAATTCCATATCTTTAGCATGATTTGAAATATCCCTTTGCATTGTATTGTCTTAGCTCTTAAATTTCAGACAGTCGGTGAGAGACTGAACAGAAAAACGTGGTCAGTAGGGAGGTCAGGGAGAAAGAGAAAAATTAAATGGAACAACATATTTGATTCGTGATTAATTTTATGAACTGTTAGTTCTTTGGAGAATACCTTTGTAGGATGATACCTTTTGCTTTCATATATAGATATTGGCCTATGGGGAGTTAGTTAATTATTCTGGGATGAGGAGAATTCTTTTTCCTGTTAAAATCAAGTTAAGGAATATGTGAGTACTAATGTAAGTTGGAAATTGAATTTGCAGGACTGTAATAAAATTCTTTTTTTCCCCCTTAATTGCATGTCAATTCGCTGCCTGAGTCATTATTCTTTGCCTATAAGGGGCAAGGCTATAATTTTTACACTTAAATAAACTCCATCTTGATTACATTAAAGAACAAAGGAACAAACACACTGAAAGTTGTAGGTGAGAGTATATAGCATGAGGCTATAAGAAAAGGAACTAGATACATGAATCATATTCACAAGCTATTAAAATGATCAATATGCACAAAATCCTTATTTAAATAAAAACATCATTCAACTTGCCAAATAGCCTAGTTTTCCACCAACACTTTTGCAAACCGTTCTTCAGGTTTCTAACAGGACTAGGGGTTGGGGGAGGTATGCCTTTGCTGCCATGAAGTTATAATATTTTTTTTGCACATCTGCTGAAAACATTTTGTGTCCACCTAGAGTGTGATCTCTCCTAAACTCTGCTCTGCTCTCCGTAATGCTGTTATCTATCTCTGTGATTAAATGTATAATCCCCTTCATTTCAGTTACTTTCCATCTCTGTATCTTACAATTTTAAAATTACATTAATTTTATTTTCATGGATATTTTTCTTTCCATTTGTTATATTTGTGAATTACTTTGTTTTATTCTACATGTGTATTTTTGACCCTATTTTTTTACTAGGTTACAGTAACTCCTTTGAAATGCTTATAGCTCCCATATCACAGCATGAGCACATTTAACTACATATTTTTATTATTGCAGATCCATAGTTACGGTGAGTTTCCACACTGTCTTTTATGTCTTTTAAAATTGTTTGTGTATATATTTGATGCTTCTGTTTTGTGTTTAGGTCTTCAATAAACTCATCAGGAGATATAAATATCTGGAAAAAGCATTTGAAGATGAAATGAAAAAGGTAAAAATTCCTGTCTTATCTGTTTCAGGTGATGCAATGGAGGGGCTAAAAATATTTGCATACACACTGATTAGCCTAAAAGTGCCATGACATAATAAATATTGAATTAATATTTGTTGAATGAACGAATCAGTATGATAGATCATTATCTAATAACTACAGGAAGAAATATGTGACTAACTTGGACTTTTTAAATTCATATTTAGTATAAGACAGAATGTTTTGTTCAGTAGGAATAGTTTTATGGAGCATGATCTCTGACTTTATAGAGCTTTAAGTAAAAACTAGAGACATCCACGAAAGATAAATATATTGAGGAAGGAATCAAGATATGGTGATTAATTGAAACATGTGAAAGCATAGCATAGCCGCTAATAATAAATTTCGTTAATTTTAGAAGATGCAGTTTAGCAAAGTGGATAAAAGCACATTTTTGAAGATGGAATGTGTACCTTTAAATCTCAGTGGTTTTTCTTCTCTGTAAAATAAGCTGTAATAAGAGTACTTACTTTATGATTGTTGTGGGAATAAATGAGATAATATATAAAGTGCTTAATATAGTAATTGGCCCTTAATAAGTAGCCCTGGTGGTGCAGTGATTAAGCCCTTGGCTGCTAATCAAAATGTTGACAGTTCGAACCCAGCAGCCCCTCCAGCTTCTATAAAGATTACAGCCTTGTAAACCCAATGGAGCAGTTCTACTCTGTCCTGTAGGGTCTCTATGAGTCCGAATCAACTCGATGGCAATGGGTTTGGTTTGGTTTTGTTTAGTTAAATATTTAAACAGGAGCACCTTATAAAAACTACCCAATTCTATCTAGTTGACTCTAACTCATGGAGAGCCCATCACAGTAGAACCATGCTAATTTTCAGGGCTGATTTTTCAGATCACCAGGCCTTTTTTCCGAGCTGCCTTTGGGTGGACTTGAACCTCCAACCTTTCAGTTAACAGGTGTGTGTTCCCTCTTTGCATTAATCCAACATGTTCCTTCTTCTAATTTGTAACTCCTCTATATTTATATGTAACACTCACTACATAACTTGTTACAGATTTGTTTAGATTTCTGTGCATTATAAACTTCAGGAGAAAGAGACCATAACACCTACTTCTTTGCCGCTTACTTGCTCCCTTCCCCTTGTCCAAAGTGATACTGTGTATAATATTGAAGAACAATTCAACAGTAAAATCAATTTTTTTTTAATTCACATTCTCCATGATCCAGCTCTTCCATTTGTAAGAGTCTATCAGCATGGGTATATAAAGCTTTATATATAAAGATGTTCATCACAGTATTGAGCAATAACCTAAATGTTCATTGCTGGGAGATTGGTTAAATTATGGTCTATCCATACAGTGGAGTGCTATACAATCTTTTGAAGAATGAGGCATAGCTATATGAATTGATTTTGGAAAATGTCCACGATAAATTGTTAAGTGAAAAAACAAGATTTAGAGCAACCATTTGGTAGTAGTTTGACCTTGGGCAATTTACTTAATTTCTTTGTGCCTCTGTTTTCTTTTCTGTGAAATGGGGATCCAGGTTGTTATAGATATAAATACACATAGTATTCAGAAGAGCACCTGGGCCACTCAGCAAAGTATTGTGCAGTTTGATTTTGTTCTATAAGCATGTATCACTTTTTTAATATAAAAAAAAATTAAACAGGAAAAAATAGTCCACTATACTGCTAGGTGCTCTGAAAATAAGTGCTTGATTAAATAAAGGAACAGATATGATGAGAAAAATTATGCAAAGAGTTTGAAAAAATTACACATCTTATCATTTTACCTAATACTATCATAAGTGTTTTCACTTTTCTCAGCTCATGTGAACCTTGAACTTCCTTAACTATTTCATTCATGTGGTGAATGTGCTTTCAAGAATGATTTGTTTTTCACAGTATTCCTTCTTTTTAGGCAAGCTTTGCGGCAGTCCATGCAGCATCTGATGCCATGTTAATCAATGCAATCAAGCAATGCAAAGATTAATTTTAAAATAATGATACCACTTTTGTCCCATTTTGTTATGATTAAGTATGTTTATTAATGAATATGTGCTTTAAACAATAGTGCTAAAATTTTACTTCAGAGGCTATTTTGTGTTCACTTGAATCCATTTTCATCTTTATAATCGGGGAAAAGGGCCAGATTGATATGAAATATCTACACTTTTGTTAGTTCTTTCACTCTAGTGCTCATTAGAGCTTTAACCTTTGATGTTTTCATTTCCTCATTCCCTGGGATTTGACAGCAACTTCAATTTTAATTCATTGAGGCATTAATAGGCATAAATCAGAAGTCAAGGGGAACTGATTTGGTTCCACTTCTACCACTTACTCATAATGTAAATATTTGGAGAGTCACATAACCTCTCTGTAACATAATAATCCTTCAAGTATTGAGAATAGTAAATTAATATTACCCTACCCACCTCAGAGTTAGTGGAAGAATCATGTCATTAGCATGAAAGCACTTAAGCCCATTTTGATGCCAATAACTTTTCATTGGTGCAAAGCAGTTTAAAAGTCTGCAGGGCTCTGATAGTGATAGTGGTCCCTGGGGAATCTCAGAGACATGCCTAAGAACTAGTGAAACAGAAAATAGCTGTAGTGTATAGTCAAAGCACTGATTACAAAGACTGATTACTCTTAGAACTTAAAGTGGGAAGTGGGGTGTTAACTCCCTTTGCTTTTAGCTTTCATTCAACCTTCCTGGGGTGAGTTACTTTTTCAGTCCCCCTACTCTTAGGCCAAGGGGATGGGAGCACTAAGGATCCAAGCAATATCTGCACCCTTTTATAATCCCTCCAAAATTGCTTTTTCCAACTCAAATCAGAAAGCTTTCTGGTCCATATTCTCCCTGGTGGAAACTTCTTTTACCCCATCCTCCATTATCTCATCATCAGAGCTAGTGGTAAACTGTATGATTCAAGAAATACCAAGGTTGAGTCCCAATATTTTAAAGAGAACACCAAGAACTTAAAAACCTTTTCTCCTCCCCCCCCCCCCCCCAATAGTCTTCCTTTGAAGACTATTGTATTCTGAGAACTCAGAAAAGTATATGCTGGATGTCAAAAGCTTAACATCAACTCTTTCCTGGTTTTCTTTTTCTTTTTTTTGCTATAAAAATTCTGGTCTTCTCAAAAACAAATATGTAGATGTAGCAGGTGGGTCACCCCAAGAAGTGAAAAAAACGAGAAAGACAATATATTTTGGAAAACATTATTCTTATTATATGTACTTACCCTTTTTCGTGTACACAGTGAAGTGTAAATTATTTATGTAATCTTTGCACACCGTCTCCAGATGTCTCTTTTCTTTCCCATGAATGTTATCTACAGTTATGTATAAACAGCATTAGAACTTAGAAGTGTGAGAACTTAGATGGAAGGAACTATGCTGGATAAGGTCACTTTCGTTAGCATCCAACTTATAATCAAACATATTTATATGTTTTCAGTGAATAATAAGTATGCTTTGCATGTGACCTACTAGTTGTGTATTATCAAGCCATGGAAGAACATTCTGTTTGTTATTTTCCTACTTTAGATCTTTGCTTTATAGACATGGTTTCTTTTGTTTGACCCACAGCTTCTCCTCTTCCTTAAAGCCTTTTCCGAAACAGAGCAGACGAAGTTGGCAATGCTGTCGGGGATCTTGCTGGGCAATGGCACCCTTCCTGCCACCATCCTTACCAGTCTGTTCACCGACAGCTTAGTTAAAGAAGGTACTTATGCTCACGTTTCCTTATCTGTCAGATGTGACAAGAAAAGTAAAACCATAGATAGCTAGGAAAATACTGGAAGCTTTTTTTAGTGTTCCCTGCTACAAACCCATTCACCAAATGAGAGAATGTATATATGCGTGTATAGATATTCCTTCAAATAATAAACGAGTGTACATGTTTATCATAGGAAAGTAGAAAAAAGAAATATGCACATCTATGTGCAGACATATAAAGAGTAATAACATTAAAATCTTTGGTGGAAGACTCAATGCCTCGGTCCAATGCCCTGAACTTGATCTGATCCAAACCACTTATCTCAAATTAGATGCTACTAGAATAGTTTGTGGGGACAATTCTTTATTGTGCAGGACTGTTCTGTGCTTTGTGGGACATTTAACCTTTTTATCCCCAGACCCTAAATGCCAGCCTAGAGTACTCCTCATTCATTGTAACAACCAAAAATGCCCCTTCACATTTTTAAATGTCCCCAGTGTGGGTGCTTATTTCCCTGGTTGGGACTCACTCTCTAAAGTGGTACCTCTAAGACCTGGGGAAACTGGGGAAACTTGCTCAGATGCGGACCATTTTGATCCCATTGTCTCAGTTTTAGAAAGAAGTCATGGCCATTGTATCAAAAAGAGTCTTGCTTTAATTTTAAGGCATGAAGAGTTTGACATGCATCCATGCAATGATTTAGCTATAGAATAAAATAAACGTGGGCTGTTTTCTTGTAGGAGGATAATGATATTCAAATTATAATGCAGCACAAAACAAGGAGTTATTTTTCCTTAAAAATAAATTAAAAGAGCTTTTGTGAGAAAATCTGTTTCTTCTGAGAACTTAAAAAATTTTCCTCCTACATATGTGGAGTCCCACCCTCATTCATGGCTGTAGTGAAAGGGGCTATAGTTTTCTTGTAGCTGAGAAAAAAAAAGCAAATCCAGAGTCAAAGGATATTATTTAGAGTTTCCACAGTTTTTGGCTTAAAATAGCTCAGATTTATGGCATTTCAGACTCCCTAATTGTTATTAGTTCATTGTTAATATTAGAACATTTTAATGTGTTTGCCTGAAGAGAATTCATGTGACTTCACACATTTTATTTATGTTATTAGCCATTTTAGCACTCAGGAAAACAAGGAAGAATATAAACTTTAAACAAAAACTATATTAGATTATCCCGGTCATAACAGAGAATAATTGCCTTTATAGTTATATTAAAAATTCAAGTGATGTCTATAACTTCCTTTGAAATATTTTTAAATGACCAGATGGATAGATGGATAGATATGTGATAAGGCAAACATAGCAAAATGTTAACAGTTGTAGGATCTCGTTGGTTAGTATATGAGTGTTTACTGTTCAATTTATTCAACTTTTCTGTATGTTTGATAATTTTCATAGTAAAATGTTAGGGGAAGAGGAAGGAGAAAGATATGCTTTGCTGTGGAAGTGGCCTTGGAATATTTTTTTTTTTGTTATTATCCTCCACCATCTTTAGAAACTAGAGGCTTAAACTCCTATTTCCTAAATGAGAGAAGATAATTCAACAAATGGTCAAGGAGGGTGGAATTTTCCCACTCAGTAGCTGAGTAGAAAGATTTCCCAAACCTCCCACCAAAAATCAGTTTTAATGAAAGGTGATAGGTTTAAATCTAGATTTTGGCCTCCTAGTTTCAAGCATATTTTATTTCTCTTTTTTTACAAGACAGAATTGAGCCTTCTGTTACTTTAATTTTAATTAAGTTTAACTACTTTCTGCATTCCTAGTTCCTGATGGCAATAATTTTGATCCCAAATCATTTTTAAATTAGGTTCATTATGGTTTCAGGTCTAATTACATTTAGTTTGTTTTAATTGATATGCCACATTTGATTTTACAGATAAATGTAAATTTACATTGATTTTCTGAACTAATGATACTTTTTTAAATCCATGTTAAAAAGTCGATAACATAAAATTCTCATGCTTATAACGTATGTTTGTTGTTGTAGCCATATTTTTTTTTACCCAATTCCTCTGCTATTCAAGTGAAGAAAATCAGGCAAAGTTGGTACCTATATAAATTATGCATCAGTTAAATATTTTTACCTGCAAGTAACTGAAAGACCTGACTCAAATTGGCTTACATAACAATAAACGTCAAAGTAGATCAGGTTTCAGGATATCTTAGTTATCTAGTGCTGCTATAACAGAAATACCACAAGTGGGTGACTTTAACAAACAAATTATTTTCTCACAGTTTAGGAAGCTAGAAGTTTAAATTCAGGTGCCAGCTCTAAGGGAAGGCTTTCTCTCTCTATCGACTCTGAAGGAAGGTCCTTGTCTCTTCTGAGCTTCTGCTCCTGGGCGATCTTCATGTTTCTTCCCCCATCTCTGCTTACTAGCTTGTGTTTAATCTCTTTTATATCTCAAAATATAAAATTATACGCCCAACATTAATCCTGTCTCATTAACATAATAAGATAACGCATTCCCAAATGGAATTATAACCACAGGCATCAAAATCAAAGCCAAACCCACTGCTGTCTGGTTGATTCCACCTCATAGCGAACCTATAGGACAGAGCAGAACTGCCCCATGGGGTTTCCTAGGCTGTAAATCTTTACAGAGTCACACTGCCACATCTTTCTCCTGTGGAGCAGCTAGTGCATTCAAACCGCTGACCTTTTGGTTAGCAGCCTAGCACTTTAACCACTGCACCACCAGGACTCGCTAACCACGGGCATAGACCAAAAAACCAAACCCATTGCCTTCCAGTTGATTCCGAATCATAGTGACCCTATAGGATAGAGTCAAACTGCCCCCCGTAGGGCTTCCAAGGAGCAGCTGGTGGATTCAAACTGCTGACCTTTTGGTTAGCAGCTGAGATTGTAACCACTGCACCACCAGAGCTCCAACTACAGGCATAGAGGTTAGGATTTACAGCACGTATTTTTTGGGGGACACAGTTCAATCCATACACAGGTAAGCAACAATGTCATTTAGGACTCATGTTTTTCCCCATTACCATTCATTGCATCAATTTCATCCCAAGGATGGTTCTCATAGTCATTATAAGATGTCTGCTGGTACAGTTATGGCATATGCTTACCTGTTTGAGTTCAGCAGGAGAGCACTTCTCCTCAACATCAAATATTTATCTTTCCTTCTGCTGATTGGCTAACATAGGCCACATGACCAGCTGTGGCCCAGTACCAGTTGCCAGGGGATTGCCATGGGCAGACGCACCTAATCTGAGGTCACTGAGAAGGAGGGGATACCAGGATTTACTTAGATTAATCAGTTACCTGGCTAAATAAAACAAGAATCCTCTTACCCATTGCCATCAAGTCAATTCTGAGTCATAGCAATCCTATAGGACAGAGTAGAACTGCCCCATAGGGTTTCCAAAGAGCGGCTGGTGGATTCGAACTGCCGACCTTTTGGTTAGCAGCCATAGCTCTTAACCACCGTGCCACCAAGGAGGAGGAAAGTGAAATAGAGAATAAACAATTAAGCGTTCTGCTACTAATTGAAAGGTTATTGATTTGAACCCACCCAGAGGTGCCTAGAAAGACAGGCCTGGCAAACCACTTCCGAAAGCTCACAGCCTTGAAAACCCTGTGCAGCACAGTTCTACTCTGCACACATGGTGTCGCCATGAGTTGGAATTGACTTGACAATAACTGGTATTTTGGTAGGCCACCAGCAACAGCGAAGCCTTCAATTCAGAAAAATTAGTTTAATATTTCAACTACACCTTAACTTTCATTAAATAAATGCAACATTAATGTAGAAATGTGGAGCATTCGCAGAAGAACCATCTACTAGTTTTGCATTTGGAAATAACTCAATGTAAATATGGATACATGATCAAATAGTTTCTTGACTAATACAGGAACTTTAATAACCTCTTAAAAAAAATATCCAGAAAAGAGTTAAACTTGAAATAGTCTTGGTATTCTTATGGCTGAATTCAAGAATTTTTTAAATGCTTTTTTACAAAAAGTAAAACTGTAAAGTAAATGATGCTTGTTCATCTATAACTATATCTGTCACTGTTATTGTTCTTGTACCAGAATCATTTATCAGCAAATTGGTGGACATATGTTGACATTTCAGTTTTGTAGGGCCTCAGGATCTGTATTATAAACTTAAGCTATTGGTGTACTACAAAGTGAAATACTGGAAAAGACTGGGCTTTGAATATGTTTTTTGACCCAAGTAAAAAAACAAGCAAACAAATAAACAGAAATGTTTACAATTATGCCAGGTTTGAATAAGCAGGAGTCCAATTTTGAAAAATATTTTAATTTTTAATGAAAATTTCTCTTTTGAATAATGAAAACAATTGAACTCTGCCTAGAGGACTAGCCATTCTTTCTTTGTACTAAGTTAAATCTTTTAACTATTTACCTGTTTCAGGAAACCTAGTAGAAAATGTTGTCTTACATATCATCACATATGTTTTTTCTTGTCAAAGGAATGAAACTCTCTTTTTTTTATTTCAAACAGGCATTGCAGCCTCCTTTGCTGTCAAGCTTTTTAAAGCATGGATGGCAGAAAAAGATGCCAACTCTGTTACCTCTTCTTTGAGAAAAGCCAACATAGACAAAAGGCTGCTTGTAAGTGTTGCCTGGCCAAAGGATTGTGTGCTTGGTGCTTCTGTCGTGGCTTTGGCAATACCTGCTATATGACACATGACCAAAATACCGAGGTCTGTGTTGGATTAGATGAACATTCCTTTTATTTCTATGTAATTGGCAGATAGCAGATAGAAACTAACTCTATTTTAATATTTGATGTGTAAATTAATGGCAGTGATAAAGTTAAAGAATTACAGGAAATGTGAGACTATGTCTACTGCTGGGGAACAGGCAATAAACTAAATAAGCAAATAAAATACATAGTGTAATAAAAGGGGAAAGTACTGTAGAGTAAAAATGAAGTAGGGAAGAGCTGAGAATGTCAGCGTGGGATGCAATTTTCAGTGGTCAGGAAAGGCCTCTCTGATAAGGTGATATTTGTGTAAAGACTTGTAGGAGGTGAAGAAGTGAGCCATGTAGATATCTAGAGGAAGCATGTTCCAGGCAAAGGAACAGCAAATGCACAGGCTTTGAGGTAGGATCATGCATGGCAGTGTGGGGATAGTAAGAGGAGTGTGGGTAAAAGGGAAGGTGTAGTAGATCAGTTCAGCGAGGTACCAGAGCCATATCACTGAGGGACTGTGACTTTTACTCTGGGTGATATGGGAAGCTTTTGAAGGATTCTTTGCAGAGTGTGCATGATGTGACGTTGGGTTTTAACAGGATTGCTCTGGCTGTTGCATTGGGAATAGACAATGGAGCGATGGCAGAAAAAGGAGACTAGAATCTAGGATCTAGGGGAGAGACAATGGAGGCTTTTAACAGGGTAGGGCTTTTGTAACAAACGTAAACCACGTACCAAGTCAGAGAATGGCATGATGATTTAGCCTGACTCTGCCTCAGTTTAACTTAATAATAATTTTCAAATATATTCTATACCATCCATAAGAACTTTGGATATAGTTCACTAATAAACCTCAAGTAATATGTTGGTTAAGGAGCCCTGATGGCACAATGGTTAAGCACTCGGCTGTTAACTGAAAGGTCAGTGGTTCGAACACACCAGTGGCTTGGCAGGAGAAAAGACCTGACGATCTGCTCCTGTAAAGATTACAGCCTAGAGAACCCTATGGGGCAGTTCTGCTCTGTCCTATAGGGTTTCTATAAGTGAGTTGGAATTGCCTCAATGGCATACAACGACAACAACATGTTGGATAACATATTGCTCTAAACATAACTTCAGATCAAAATTTGCAGTCACACTCTTACTAAACAGAATGTTGAGTACCAGCATGGAGTAGCAGAATAAACACTGGCTTTGGAGCCTTAACTATTTCTGGCTACATAACTCGCTGCTTAACCTTGTTGAGACTTAGTTTATCATCTAGAAAAATTTCTACTCTACCTGGTTATTATGAGGAAAGTGCTCAGCACATCTTGATTCACAGAAGAAACTCAGTGAAATAAAATTAGTTCTCTGCCTCTCAAGTTGGAAGATCCCTTGAGTAATAGCACAAATATCAGTTGCAAAATTTCAATCTGGTATAAAATGTTTGTTGTAACATGAATGTATATTTGATATCTGCTCCCACCAACTCTGTTCTGACATTTTTTTTTTTAATATTTTATTGTACTTCAGGTGAAGGCTTACAGAACAAATAGTTTCTCGTGAAACAGTAGTACACATATTGTTTTATGACATTGGTTAACAACCCCACAACATATTAACCCTCTAAATTCTCAA
>NW_004443986.1:3067449-3078297 GCF_000243295.1 Trichechus manatus latirostris
TTAGTCTCATTTGGTTTTACGGGGCTGTCCACTCCCAGGCTGAACAGTGTCTGTTCTGACATTTTGAAACTCATGTCTCAATCAGTGAAATTATGGGATGAGATATGTAGAATATTCAAATTTGAGTCATGATGTAGAAGCCCTCAAGTATGTCTCTACACATGATGGGAAACCCATTACAGATCATTCTACCAAGACTTTTATTGGAGCTGCCCAGCCCTTGGCTATATATATGCAATTATAACAATGTAAAAGTATGGATCTATTTTTTAGACTGCAGCAGTCTGAAAAATGTGAGAGCTATGAAAATTCCTTAATTTCTTAGTTGAGTGTTGAACTCACTCAGGATTAGAACATGACAAAGTGTTATTGAGACTCTGCCAAGCTGTGTAGGGCACCTTGGGAAGACAGAGTGAAGTGTTATAATGAAATGTGCAAAGATCTGGAGTTGGAAAACCAGAAGAGAGGAACACACTCAGCATTTCTCAAACTAAAAGAATTGAAGAAAAAATTCAAGCCTTGAGTTGCAATATTGAGGGATTGTACTGGCAAAAAATTGAATAATGCAGAAAGCATGAAAAGAAGATGGAAGGAATATACAGAGTCCCTGTACCAAGAAGAATTGGTCAACATTCAACCATTTCAGGAAGTAGTATATGATCAAGAACCAATGATATTGAAGGAAGAAGTCCAAGCTGCACCAAAGGCACTGGCGAAAAACAAGGCTTCAGGAACTGATAGAATACCAGTTGAAATGTTTCAACAAACAGATACAGTGCTGGAGGTGCTCACTCATCTATGCCAAGATATTTGGTAAACAGCTACCTGACCAACTGACTAGAAGAGATCCATATACATGCCTATTACAAAGAAAGGTGATCCAAAGTAATGCAGAAATTATCAAACAATACCATTAATATCACACACAAGTAAAATTTTGCTGAAGATAATTCAAAAATGGTTGCAGCAGTACATCAACCAGGAGCTTCCAGAAATTCAAGCTGGATTCAGAAGAAGACATGGAAGGAGGTATATCATTGCTGATATCAGATGGATCTTGGTGGAAAGTAGAGAATACCAGAAAGATGTTTACCTGTGTTTTATTGACTATGCAAAGGCATTCGACTGTGTAGATCATAACAAATTATGGATAACAATGCAAAGAATGGGAATTTCAGAACACTTAATTGTGCTCATGTGTAACCTATACATAGACCAAGAGGCAGTTGTTCAAAGAGAATAAGGGCATATTGCATGGTTTAAAATCAGGACGGGTATGTATCAGGGTTGTACCCTTTCGCTATACTTATTCAGTCTGTGTGCTGGGCAAATAATTTGAGAACCTGGACTGCATGAAGAAGAGCGGGGCATCAAGATTGGAGGAAGACTCATTAACAACCTACAATATGCAAGTGACACGACCTTGTTTATTGAAAGCGAAGAGGACTTGAAGCACTTACTGATGAAGATCAAAGACTACAGCCTTCAATATGGATTATGCCTTTACATAAAACAAAAATCCTCACCACTGGACTAGTAAGCAACATAATGATAAACGGAGAAAATATTGAAGTTGTCAAAGATTTCATTTTACTTGCATCCACAGTCAACGCCCATGGAAGCAGCAGTCGAGAAATCAATTGAAGTGTTTGGCAAATCTGTTGCAAAAGACCCTTTAAAATGTTAAAAAGCAAAGATGTCACCTTGAGGACTAAGGTGCACCTGACTCAAGCCATGGTGTTTTCAATCACCTCATATGCATATGAAAGGTGGACAAATAATAAGGAAGACTGAAGAATAATTGATGCCTTTGAATTATGGTGTTGGCGAAGAAATTGAATATACCATGGACTGCCAGAAAAACAAACAAATCTGTCTTGGAAGAAGTGCGGCCAGAGTGCTTCTTAGAAGGGAGGGTGGCAAGACTCCATCGCATGTACTTTGGACATGTTATCAGGTGGCACCAGTCCCTGCAGAAGGACATCATACTTGGTAAAGTAGAGGGCAATAAAAAAGAGGAGGATCTTCAATGAGATGGATACACATAGTGGCTACAACAGTGGGCTCAAACATAGCAATGATTGTGAGGATGGCACAGAACCAGGCAGTGTTTCATTCTTTTGTACATAGGGTCCCTATGAGTTGGAACTGACTGGACAGCACCTAACAGTAACAAGAACAACATGAAAATTCCTTTATGTTTAGCTGAGTGTTAAACTCACTCAAGATTAGAACATGACTAAGTGTTACTGAGACTCTGCCAAGCTGTGGAGGGTGAAATGGAAATGAAGTAAAAATATGAGAACAGTCAGGGTCTATTGCTTTTTCTTCTTCTTCTGTGAGAATTATGTAATAAATGAAAGTGTTGGCAGGATGAGTTTAGATTAGATATCTGCTGTAAACTTAATTGAGAGCCACCATCATTAACATACATAACAAAACTCCCTTTAGCTCCAGTGCCGGTATTTTAGAATAATAGGAGAATCTTCTCAATGTGAACAGAGGTCTTTGAGATGATGATAGTCAGTTGTTTTTTTTCTAATATTATCTCAAATCATTTCAGCATTACTAAAACTGATTTTTGTCTGTTAACCCATAATTAAGGAAATGATGTGATTATCTAATTATTTCGTTTTGTTCTTGTCATTTACAAGAAAAATTTCAAATATTATTCAGTTATTATCTTGACATGTGCATTTGATTTAGCAAATTTAATTCTGTATTTACATACGCTATGCTTGACTAAAATAAAAGAACAAGGAAATAATGGTTCAAAGATGAGTGAAGCCTAGTTTATCTAAGTTGCTTAGCTTTTTCTCCTTCTTTCTTTGTTGAACTATCTAATTTTAAAGGTTACTTAGCAAGTGCTGTATAAAAAATACAAGAGATTTAATCCTCTTAAAAATAAGTCCTTGTTCTTTTCTTCCAAATATGAAATATTCTAAGTGCTATTTTAATATGAAAACGCTGTCCTTTGTGCTTGCTGAAATTGGAATAGTATAGTTTGTCTTATAACTGTCTCTCTCTTTTTTTTTCCTCTTTCAGGAACTCTTTCCAGTTAACAGACAGAGTGTGGATCATTTTGCTAAATACTTCACTGATGCAGGTCTGAAGGAGCTTTCCGACTTCCTCCGAGTCCAGCAGTCCCTGGGCACCAGGAAGGAACTCCAGAAGGAGCTCCAGGAGCGACTTTCTCAGGAATGCCCAATCAAGGAGGTGGGCAGATATCACTGCAACACACTAGCATGGGAGAAATCACATAGGTCATGTAGCACAGGATTTCTCTCCCTTTGGGAGATCTCCTTTATATTGATTGCTGTAAACTTTATCTGCTTTTTTCTACCATTTAAGTTAGCTCAATGGCAAAGTATTGACTCAGAATCTTCCATTTTATTACATTCTAGAGTGTTCCAGAAATTAATGGTTATTTTCACACAAATCACTTATTTTACCAGGCTCATATGATTATCAAAATATTTCATCTGTGAAATAGATTTGACTATCCACTATTAGAATACGCCACTATGTACTTCCACTTTGTTGCAGATTATATAACATGGTTAAGTATTTGGCTAGTGTTTGAAATCAACACTGAATATTTTGTGCATCGCTGGGTATGCATAAAAAAAAACAAAAACATATTGCCGTCGAGTCGATTCCGACTCATAGCAACCCTATAGGACAGAGTAGAATTGCCCCATAGGGTTTCCAAGGAGAGGCTGGTGGATTTGAACTGCTGACCTTTTGGTTAGCAGCCGAGCTGGGTATGCATATGCAAGTGGTTTTTTTTTTTCTTTTTTTAATTTGAAGAAGAAAAATTTGATGATTTTGAATTCATTCATGAGAAAGGACCAATTAGACCAGTGGCTTGTTTGCTCTCACCTACAATAGCTGTGTATCCCCAACATGTAAACACTGCATCAGTTTGTAGAGTTATGACAGTATTTTGTTTTGGCACACGCACCTGGAGAAAACTTCCTATCCAAACTTAAAAAAGCTGTTACATGACAATCTAAAAATTAACTGTAGAGTCCTTTCCTTTTGCCACTTACTCCTAAGCCGCTGACCCTCTCCACCCTCCATGTGCTCTGAGCCCTGCAGGGCACATCATGTGGTTTAAAGCTAGAGAACTCCAGACTGATACTGTCTAGCAGATGAAGGTGTTAAAGGAAAAAATATTCCACAGTCTCATGGCATTAAGGTCAGCAAGAAGGATAAATTCCTACAAGCATGAACTTGAACATTTTCTGGGTGGGTGGAAAGCATTTTGATGTTTTTAGATACAGAGAAGTCACCTTTTTTTGCAGGTTTTACCAGTCAGCAACCCAAGCCTAAAGTAAAGAAAGCAATATACTTTCACTAAGAAAAGAGAAAAAAAAGCTTGTACTACTTACAAAGTGGTATACTTGAGATACATTACGGTTTTTAATCACTTGTGAGTATCTTAATGTCTATGTGTAATCTTATTTCAAAGGGAAAAAGCATTCCAAACAAATTTGCTATAAGAGACGTAAGTTGGGCAAACATATATTCCATGCTGTCAGATTTTAGGATGAATTTGCATATTTAAATTCTAAGGGGAAAATAGCCTGCTGAGTATTGCTGAATTGATATGTATCAAATAAAAAATTTCCTTTTGCACTTTGCTATTTACTTATGAATTAACTTTTTAATGAGATGGGGCTTGAGGATCATCAAAAGTGACAAAGCATGAATTATGGAGAATGGGCTTATATAAACCCAAGACTTTAAAATTGAGGGAGGAGGGTAAAAATTCACGGCTCTATTGCCTTTTTCAAACTCCAAGGAAGTCAGACTAGTTCAAATATCCCTACTCTGCTGAACCCAAAGGGGTTTCTACATGTAAAAGAATAACTCCTAGGAAACAAAGATTCTTTCTTCCTCCATGTTATTCCGCAGTTCCTGAGTGGAACTAAGCCTATTAATTTTTAGAGTAAAAATAAAATCTGCTTTGAGAACAAATCATTGTGTTTTTCCTCCTTCTTGCAATCTGAGAATATGTACTTGGAAGGGAGGAACTGAGCAGAATATTTATCTTCTCCAAACCTTTTACTGGCCATTCAATAAGTGAGGAACTCTCCATCTGCTTGTTACTCTGTGACCCCTTTTTCAATGAATATTAGGTGGTGCTCTATATTAAAGAAGAAATGAAGAGGAATGATCTTCCGGAAACAGCAGTGATTGGACTTCTGTGGACCTGTATAATGAATGCTGTTGAATGGAACAAGAAGGAGGAACTTGTTGCAGAGCAAGCCCTCAAGCATCTGAAGGTAACAAGGACCTGTCTCAGCAGTCAGGCCAACCCCAGCTCTGAAGAGTATGACAAAGGGCTTCCTATGCCATTCCCCCAAGACTCAGGCCAAACATATATTACATAATTTTTTTATTTCAAAATTTCCACTGCTGAAAGTGTTTCAGATGTGAGAGCCTCTGAAATATCTAGAGATAAGTTCTTATTTAAAAAAAGAAAATTTCAGAAAATCCACAGAATACCATATTTTTATGCACATGATGCACACCTTCTATGTTTGTTTGCTGACCGCGCCCTCCCCCCTGCAAGGCACCCTCACAAGCACTGCCATGCCAGTCCTAGTCCACATGTTGCAGTAAAAAAAAATATTCACATAGCATGGTTACAAAAATATCTCACAGAGGGAGGGTGCGACCAGCAAATAGACACAGAAGGCATGTGTTATTTGCATAAAATGTGGTAGTCATGTAAGTCTTAAAGGTTAAAGAGAAATATAATCCAACTATTGGCTTTCTTTCTGTCTCATATGATAGAAATTCTTAGTGAATACTTTTTTTGAGTAAACCAAAAATTGACATTAGAATTTGAAAAGTATCTGAGTGGTTGAAGAAATCAATGATTGTGTAAATTATATATTTTTTTCTACATGGTAGTATTTTTGTTATTATTAATTGCCCTCTGCCTATAAAATTATGTTAAGACAAGTGGAAGACTTAGATCCTTCCTTCAGAGTTTACTCTTGAAGTGGAAAGTTAAGACTAGGTAGAATATAAGTTAAAGATAAACAGATCTCAGTGTTTATGAGAACAGAGTAGCGACTAAACATTGCAGGTTAAACTGATCAGGAAAGGCCCTAGGGAGAGATAAGTGTTGAATTGAGTAAGTTGTAAAACAATGGATGTATATCAATGACTGGAAGGCAAGGGCGTTTGTGACAAAGGGAACTAAAGAACAAAGCCCTGAGGATCAAACAGCATAGCCACATTCCATAGATACTGAGGGTCTCATAGCAACCTCAGATAACCTCATTTTCACAATATTCGTTAGCCAAGGCACAGCAACTATCATCTTTGATAGAGTCAGAATCTCGTATTTGTCTCTGCTTTTAGAGGCAACAAGAAAAATCTGTTAAGATGCTAGGATAAAAAGAATTTCTTTTGATTGGACAGAGTGATAGTGAATGTTTTATAAGCAAACCTCTAGATTAGTGTTATGATTTCTCCCATGCATGTAATGGTCTGTATACCCTCTCCCCACTTCTTTTCTAGCAATATGCTCCCCTGCTGGCTGTGTTCAGCTCCCAAGGTCAGTCAGAGCTGATTCTCCTCCAGAAGGTTCAGGAATATTGTTATGACAACATCCATTTCATGAAAGCCTTTCAGAAGATTGTGGTTCTCTTTTATAAAGGTATTTGTCCATCTTGTTCCCTCTCTATGTTTCTATGTCTTGTTGAAGCATTTTGACAGGTAAAGCAGAGGTAAGGCAGAGAGTAATATGGGGTACCATTCATGGGGGGACTGCAAAGATGCTAATCTTTGCAAATTTTAGGGAGGCAGCCATATCACATAGACAGGTGCAGAAAGTGCTATAAATACATGTCGTCAGGCGCCATCCTGATTAGGCCACTCAGCACTTCTCACTGGTGGAAGTTGCCAGAAGACTGTGGTGATGAACTGGTTACTATTTCATAGGGATGGTGAAAGAATATAATTATATAAAATAGTTAGGTCTGTTTTTGAATTGTAGAGATTATGTCTTACTGTAGTGATTATCAAAATCCTATAGAGAGTATGCTCAGACCCTTCCAGGTACCATAAAATTGACTTAAACTGAAATAAATGGCCTTTTTACTTTGTATTTAGATGTTTGGCCCAGACATTGTCCTAGTTTTCCAAGGAAATGGCTATTTTTAGGTTTTCACATTTACTGTCTTTTCATTGTATTTGTGAGGATTATGTTGCCATGACAACTGGCACTGCCTTCAATAGATGAATGCTATTATGGTTTTAACTGATCTCAATCTCAATACCTACAGCATACAAAAATGATCCTGAACTATTTTTTGGCCTGGGTTTATGTTTATGTAGTTTTATGAAGGGTAAAAGGAGCACTTAGGGAATGATACATTTTGAACATCTGTAAAATGCTTACTAGAGGCTATTGCATAAATGGTGTAATATCAGACAAACCAAAGTGTACATTAAACTAGTCATACTTATGAAAATGGTGAAACATGCCAAATGTTTCTTTTCCCTTGGATGTATTTTTAAATGTATACTTTGAATGAAAATTTGGGCATTTGGAATATAAAATTTTACATTATTAATAGCTATTTAAAAAATGTTTAATAACATTTCACAAAGAATTTTAATTGGCCATCTAGATTCTTCAAATATATCTATAATGCTCACAAGTTTGGGGGTAGTATTTTACTTTTTCAGGGCATGAAGGTACTCAGTAACAATTTTTATATTAGCAGGAGAATGTGATAGCGAATTTCTATAATCAGTGCTTTTCTCTGGCCAAATTTGGTCTTCTTGGAAATGATCATGATATAGCAATATGTCCTAAAACTGGACTCACCAAATGATACCCAAAATGAACGATCAGAACCAAACCTAAAGGTATATTGCCAACCCTCAGATGGTACCCAGGAGCCAAGAATAAGAATGACGGGAAAGCCAATGGCCACTCCTCCCACATTAGCCACAGCTGGCTCCGTTTGTAAGACTGGTAGAGAGACCTATAGGACAGTTGCACATTTTCTGGGCAATAGTGAATGGTCACTTTACCTTCTTGACGTTTAGTATATAACCGAACCAAACAATGTTTTTTTAACAAAACTTATTTTTCTTTACCTTTTTTTTTGAGACATAGTTGTTTGAACCTCATCTGGGGTAGCACCCAATTTCATTATTGTACTTAATTTACAAAAGAATAAACAAATCACTTCTTGTTGGTAATGGCATCTAGGTGGTATCTGAACTATCCTAATCCTCTTCAAATTTTTCATTTTAACCATTAATTCCAACCTCCCTCCCCATTATACTTCTTATAACAACTGGCAGGTAGTAAAACTGGCTGCTGTGAGTTTTTATTTCCTATTCGTCAGCCCAAATGCTAAAGAACACTGATCTGAAATAATAAAAGGGCCCAAGAAGTAGGCAGCAAAGTAAAAAGAAGAGGCATTAGCTCTTCCTCAGGTCATCGATTAACTAGGTGATCAGTTTTAAATAATGCAAAGTTAGCAAGGCCTGTGTCGAGTATGAGCAGGCGCGAGGAAACACGGAAAGGGTAAGTATCAACATCAGTTTTTTTATTGGAAATGAAATCAAAAAACCTTTTCTAAAAATGGAAGCCTAAAATATATCACTGAGGTTTTAAAACTAAATATCAGTTTGTAGGAAATTTCATAATTTTCTTCAGTATTATAAGTATGACCTGTTTTTCTAAAAGAAATAATTACGTATTTTCTCTTGAGAACATGGAATCCCCAAAGAACGATTGTTCCATGCCACTATTAAGAGCGTTACTGAGTTTACTTGTTCTTTATACTGGTTTTTACCTTGACCTTATTTTGTCCAACAAACACTTGTGTACTAGGAGACATGTGTTTGATTTGTTTTTATAGGAATTTGGATGTTCTTGTTCAATATTTTATATGCCTAGGAAGGCTTGATGAGCAGTGTGTTTTAATGTGCTCCTTTTCCACCTTTAGTGTGCAGAAGATCACCTGGAGAGCTTGTTAAAACGTAGATTCCCCAGAGATTCTGATTCAGCAGATCTAGGAAAAAGCCTGAGAATTTGTATTTGTAGCAATCTTCCAGGTGATGCTGCGACTTTTGGTTCCAAACCACTGGTCTAAAGGATATTGAATGCCAGCAGCAACAAATTCTGTGAATTACAGTAACATGTTCAAGATTATACTAATCATTAATTTCATGTGTACATGAAAATTTTAAAAATATCAAATGGTATCTTGTTTGCTTCTTTTATCTAATGATGTAGATTCTTTTTGGTTATTATAAGGAAAATTTTGCTCCTTGAAGCAGGTTTTTAAAAATGTAGTGGACAAATTTTTTATAATCCCACCTATATGAAATATCTAGAATAGATTAATGCATAGAGACAAAAGTGGTTACCAGGAGCTGGGGAGAGGGAGGAATGGGGAGTTATTACCTAATTACCTAAGGGGTACTGAGTTTCTATTTGAGGTGATGAAAAACTTTAGAAATAGACAGTGGTGATGATTGTACAGCATTGTGAATGTCATTAATCAAACTGAACTGTACATTAAAAATGGTTAAAATGACACATTTTATGTTATACAGGTAGTCCCCGACTTACGACGGGGTTCCATTGTGAGGACTCCATCGTAAGTCGGTTCTGACGTAAGTCGAATACCTCTTTTCTTTTTTTTTTTTTTAGTTTTCATTATTATTGTCTTTTATTATCAGAGTCTTTATAAATCCAATCTTTGAACATCTGCAGGTGAATATCTGAGAATGATAACATCAGCAAATTACATGCTGCAACATTGTGTCAGTTGTTGTTAGGTGCCATCCAGTTGGTTCTGACTCATAGTGACCCTATGTGCAACAGAAGAAAACACTGCCCAGTGCTGCTTCATCCTCACCTCACAATAGTTATGTTTGAGCCCATTGTGCAGCCACTGTGTCAGTCCATCTCGTAAAAAGTCTTCCTCTTTTTTGCTCTCTACTTTACCAAGCATGATGTCCTTTTCCAGAGACTGATCCCTCCTGAAAACATGTCCAAAGTATGTGAGACGAAGCCTCGCCATCCTCCCTTCTATGGAGCATTCTGGATGTACTTATTCGAAGACATATTTGTTTGTTTTTCTGGCAGTCCATGGTATAGTCAATATTCTTCACCAACACCATGAGTCAAATGTGTCAATTATTCTTCTGTCTTATTCTTTGTCCAGCTTTCTCATGCATAGGAGGTGATTGAAAATACCATGACTTGGGTCAGGAGGACTGTAGTCCTCACAGTGACATCTTTGCTTTTTAACACTGAAAGAGGTCTTTTGCAACAGATTTGCCCGATGCAATATGTCATTTGATTTCTTGACTACTGCTTCCATGGGTGGATTGTGCATTCAAGTAAAAGGAAATCTTTGACAACTTCAATATTTTCTCCATTTATCATTATGTTGCTTATTGGTCCAGTTGTGAGGATTTTTATTTTCTTTATGTTGAGGTGTAGTCTTTGATCTTCATCAGTAAGTGCTTCAAGTCCTCTTTGCTTTCAGCAAGCAAGGTTGTGTCATCTGCATATTGTAGGTTCCTAATGAGTCTTCCTCCAATCCTGATACCCCATTCTTCTTCATATAGTCCAGCTTCTTGGATTAGTTGCTCAGCATACAGATTGAATAAGTATGGTGAAAGAATACACCCCTGCTGCATACCTTTCCTGATTTTAAACCACGCAGCATCCCCTTGTTCTGTTTGAACAACTGCCCCTTGGTCTATGTACAGGTTCCACATGAGCACAATTAAGTGTTCTGGAATTCCAGTTGTTTGCAATGTTTTCCATAATTTGTTATGGGTTTTTTT
>NW_004443986.1:3078397-3109719 GCF_000243295.1 Trichechus manatus latirostris
ATTGTATGTAGTACATGTTACTAACAGTAAGATGTAACCTCCCCCCCCCAAAAAAAGACCATTGTATTAGCGCAGTTCATCGTAACTCGAGTATGTTGTAAGTCGGGGACTACCTGTATATATTTTACCACAATAAGAGTATAAAATAAAAACAAACAAATGTAATGGAAACCATTACTTCTTTACCATTTTAATCTCTTTCATGTGTGTGAGTGAGCGCACACATGCATATACCTTTCTCATATTTCCGGAGCTTAAGGATAACGGAAATTTGAGGGTATGGTTACATATGTCCCTTCAAAGACCTAATTACTTAATTGAATACCATTGTTGAAAGAAGTTTTGCATCTTTTATATAAATGACAATGCAATAAAAACGAATAAACTATAGATAATACTTTTTCGTAACCGAAGAAAAGTGTCAATTAGTCACAATGAAGATTCACTTTCTGTATTAAAATCTAAATTTATATATACATATATATATTTCTAAGGCAGTAAGGAGAAACAGGAAATTCATCAGTAACTTTCAAACATCACGTATTCTTTTTTCTTTGTGAAGATAAATGCTGTATTCTCAGGATGTAGGTCTGAAAGATATAAAACTACCTTTTGTTATTGGTATCTTTATCATGGGTTTTCTTGTAAGCAGAAATTTATTAGCTTAAATTATGTCCTTCATGCAAAGTTTTCTAAAAGGAGTTTCTTATTCATTTTCTAAAAAGAGATGAGCACCCTTCTCATTTTCCTAGCATAATTAGAGTAAATTATTTTTGTCTTCTGTCTTTATGTGACATTTCTAATAAAAAAATACTGAATTCCCTAAGTTCCAAGTGGCATAAATTTACACTTAAATATATAAATTATCTAAAGCTTTGCAATTTTCAAACCACTTTTACAGTCTTGTCTCTTTGATCCTCTTGTCAATTGAAATTTTAAATTAAAACTTTACACATTGAGAATTTAATTTTTGTTATCAAATTAATGAGTTTTCCCATTATACATTTATTGAATGCATACGATATGGCTTGTCTTACATTAAATGCTGGAAATAAGATGAGTAAAATTGTGCCTGGTTTCCTGAACTTCAGAGAATAGAAGGAAACCAAGGATTACAGCCACTGTGTCAATTGCTAAGATGAGCCTAATACAGGGATGATCAGAAGCAGTAGGAGGACAGAGGAAAG
This sequence comes from Trichechus manatus latirostris, assembly GCF_000243295.1. NCBI lineage: Eukaryota > Metazoa > Chordata > Mammalia > Sirenia > Trichechidae > Trichechus > Trichechus manatus. The sequence continues at coordinate 3,079,585 of NW_004443986.1, forward strand.
GCACCTAACTCAGAGTTGAAGCTAATTTGGAGGAAGAAGAGAACAATCTTTTATGGGATGCAAGTGTTTCACCAGACATCTTGAAGAAGTTGGCCAGATAGAAGGTAGAAAAATATCTAACCCGAGGAAACTCTAAATACAGTGGTAGAATGTCCTCCTTTATTACTGTACTTTCATTTATATTCTGTATTCCTATTAGTCGTTTCTGGAAGATCTGAATAAAAATTTAGTGCTCTCCCAATTTTAGTTATTTCTTCCTTAGTGAGGGGGGAAAAAACGTCTTCCTTCCTCAAGAAGGAGTTTCTTTTTAGATAAGACTTTTCACTAAACAGGTGTTGAGTTTCTTCTTAGCTTTTTTGATGTTCATGCTTTGCTCCATAAATCGCATTGTGTAGTTGCTGCTGTCTCCTCTTTATTAGAATATAAATACAGTAAGTCCCTGGGTTAAGAATGTCCAACTTATGGACAACCTGTACTTAAAAACGGACTTGAGTTAAATACAATGATTCATAATAATGAACTCAACGCAATACTTTGTGACATCTGTGAAAACATTGAGCGGCTTCAGGAGTTCATCGGCTGGAGGAAGGAGAACGCCGTCCGCCATTTTAAGTTAGATCTCATTGCTGTTAACGTTGTTTTGAGTGTGTAACTTTGTATTTGGCTTAAATTTTTCTCTTATTTACCCTTGTAACCATGCCTCCAAATCTTAAGTCTGATGCAAGTGCTGATAATACATCAAAGAAAAGGAAAACAATCACGATTGAAAATAAAGTGGAAATAATAAAAGCGATCGGAAAGAGGTGAAATGCCATCAGTCATTGGAAAAGCGTTAGGTTATGGTTGATCAATGATTGGAACCATTTTAAGGGATAAAGTGAGAATAATGGAGCACGTGAAGGGCTTTGCCCCAAAGAAAGCTGCAATTATTGCTAAGCAACGCAGTCGTTTAATTATTGAAATGGAAACGCTATTGATAATTTGGCTAGATGATCAAAATCAGCATAATACGCCTATAAGCCGTACTTTAGTGCAAGAAAATGTTCAAAGCGTTTTCAATAATTTAAAAGCTGCACATGCAGCAAGTGAAGGTGATAGTGGTGAAGAATTTGTTGCAAGTTGGTTTAGTCATTTCAAAGTGAGAGCAGATGTACAGAACATTAAAGTGCAACGTGAAGTAGTGAGTGCCAGTGTAAGTGCTACCAGTGATTTCCCTGAGACATTAAAAAAAATATATCGAAGAGGGAGGTTATTTGCCAGACCAAATATTTAATGTAAACGAGACTGGCTTATTTAGAAAGAAAATGCTGAAAGGACCTATGTTTCTAAAGAGGAAAAAAGTGCATTAGGGCATAAGGCATCAAAGGATAAGCCAATGTTACTTACTGCTTGGGGGTAACACATCTGTGGATTTCAAGCTCAAGCCTTTACGTGTGTATCGCTCCCTAAATCTGAGGGCACTTCACCATATCATTAAGGCATCTCTTCCCATTATTTGGAAGGTGAATGCAAAGGCATGGGTTACAATTGCCATCTTTGAAGACTGGTTCTTGAACCATTTTGTTAAATGTTATTGCTTGGTCAAGAAAATTCATTTCAAGATTCTCCTTGTGCTTGTCAGTGCTCCCGGACATCTGAGCACTCTAGATGACCTTAACCCCAATGTAAAGGTCGTATTTTTACCCCCCAACACTACGTCGCTACTTCAGCCAATGGATCAGGGAGTCATAGCCTCCTTTAAGGCCTATTATTTACATCGGACCTTCTCACAAGCAGTCAGGGCTACCCAAGATGATGTGATGAGCTTAAGGGAGTTCTGGAGGAATTATAACATCTATGATGCCAACAAAAATATTGCTGATTCTTGAGATGAAGTGAAGCAGTCAGATATGAAAGGAATGTAGAACAAATTGTGTCCCAATTCGCACATGCTTTTCAAAGGTTTACAGCTGATGATATCACCAAAGCCAGGGAAACTGTGGTTGATATTGGTAATCAACTGCAGTTAGACATCAGTGAAAATGATGTTGTAGAGTTACTCAACTCCCATGCTGAAGAACTGACCAATGAAGACCTTATAGAACTACAGCAGCAGATGATAGCATTTAAGGAAGAAAACTGGGACCTAAAAACTCCAAAAAAGTTTTTGATGAAAGAGTTAGCTAAAGCCTTTCATCTCACTGAAGGAGGGATGACATAGTTAGAGGAGCAAGATTCTAACACAGAGGTTCACGAAAGTTTACTGTACAGTTACTGAGGGCCTCAGCTGCTACAAGGGCATTTATCGTTAGAAAAAGAAAAGCTCTGTACATCCCTCCCTTGGTACCTACTTCAAAAAATTGACTCCAGTATTAAAACCTCCCTCTCCAGCAGCAGAATCAAACCCTGACTCTCTAGCACCAGGTCCGTCCTCTCCAACACCAGGCCCATCATCTTCAACTCTTATTATTACTGTATTATTATTATTATGTTTAAGATGTTTTAGTGTATTTGGAAGTGTTTCTTAAGTGTTTTATATGCATAAAAACCAAACCCAACCCATTGCCGTCAAAATTCCGATTCATAGAGACCCTCTAGGACAAAGTAGAACTACCCCATAGAGTTTCCAAGGAGCGCCTGGTGGTTTCGAACTGCCAGCCTTTTGGTTAGCAGCCGTAGCTCTTAACCACTACACCACCACGGTTTCCTTTGTATGCATAGAAAGGTAAAATATATACTATATAGTAAGACAAACATTTAACTGACACTGAATAAGAATTGTATGTACCTATTCCAACTTACCTACAAATTCCACTAAAAGACAGACTTAAGAACGGATCTTGTTTGTAACCCGGGGACTGCCTGTATTTATTTCCTAGTTCCAGAAATGTGATCTTCTCATTAAGGCAGCAAGTATTTATTACTAAATTGGGTTCTTAGCTATGAAGAACTCAACTTTGCCAAGTACATGACAGTTTGTGTAATTTTCAGTGGAAATACATTTGATAGACTTTACCTATCATTTAGTGTCCTTTTCCCAAGCACTGTCATTGGCAGGCATTTTAGTAGTTGCATGACCTCTTTCTGCCTCTGTGGGGCAATAAAACTCAGAAAAGAGCTCTCAACCTTCAGAAGGAAAATCTCAGACAAATAGTATAGCCAAACTGCAGTCTTAAGCAGCTTTCCAAAGTGTCCTTTGTATCATCCCTAATTAGCTAAGGTATAGAGAAAAAAATAGGATTTTCTTTTACATTTTTGTCACATTTTTTCAAATTCCTTCTGTTTTGTAACAAAAATAATAATAGTTAAATACTGTATGCATATAATTTACATACTGAAAAAACAATGTTGAGCACAGGTGCTCAAAACTGTCTGACTGAGGGGTGCATGATCAAAGCAATGTGGAAATTATTGATCTGCATCAACTTTTTCTACCCTGGAAACTCATAAAAATTTGAGATTTTTTAAAAAGATAATTTGGAAATTATGTACAAGGGACTTTTAAAATCCACGTTTCAGCTAATTCATGCTCTTGAAAAATCCCTGATATGCAGTCTTGCACAATAACAGTTGTTTTCTCATCTCACAGTTGCTACAGGCTATAAACTGCCTGCTCCCCACCTCTTGTGTGAAAGGTGGGCTATGATAACAAGTGTGTGGTGAGTTCTCTCATCACTGAGTGGAGAGTGAGGAACTAAAAAGAGAAAAAGCTGAAAGACTGGAAGTTAAGGGTAATCCTAAAGGACTACTGATTACAACTTCAGTGTCCAGTTCTTATAAATAAACAAACTTAGGTCTCCTCCTTCCTTTGCAAAATGCAGTGTAATTAATGATAAAAATTAAACAAACAAACGTAAAAACTTCTCTGTTTTCTAAAATCAATCATCTCCATATTTAGTCAATTTAGGCTATTCAATTTAATCCAAGAGCCTTTTCTAACAACCAATTACTAATATTTACAAAAGGAAAAAAGAAAACTTAAGGTTTTTGTTATGAAAAGGTCAGTGATTTTTTATATGAAGATAGTACTAAATTATGTATTTCTCTTATTTTCATAAGTCAAAATTATACTTTAACTGCAAATATGTCATTAGAGTGATTTATCAGCATCCCATGGATTTACCACCATTTGTAATGGATTGGGCAGGTATTAGGGACAGTAATAAATTCTTTTTATCTGTTTGCCATCTCATTTCCTGCTGCCAAATCCCAAAAGACAACCTTTTAGAACATTGCAGAGTACATAGGCTGTTGTTTTCATATCTCCCTTCTAATTCATAACAATAAAAATTCTAAATTAATAGTAACTTGAAGTTATCTAGGAACATTTGTGGATTTTAGAGTTTGAGGTAATAGTTAACACTTTTTTTGTTAAAAATCTGTAGAAATATAATACATCTAAGTTTTTCTCTTAATATAGTACAAGGAAAACATTTTACTTGTGATTTAGGATATTATGCTGTAGGATATCCAGTAGATAGGCATGTAGAACTTTTGGTTATATGTGTATTGATCCCACGGCACACCCAGGAATCTATCTTTATATCTAATTATCAATATCACTATTACACCCTATCAGCTTTTTTTTTATATGCCCTTTTCTCCTAAAAAAAGAAAATCCCCTTAAAAGGCCAGTCATTTGAGGATTCTGTTTAATCAAGATGGGGTTGAACTGGGCAAGACACAGAGTATTCTAAAGTGCTGAGATTGCTGACTCATTTCAAGATTACAAAATAACCCTATTTCTTACCGGCAAATTAACAGTGTAAGACATTTCCAAGTCCCAGTTGTGATCTCGAGGCTGGCATGATATCATGCTTGATGAGATTTATATCACCATCACTAAAAGCATTTGCTAAGCTAGTCACTAAAATATGGCACTGTGCTACATGGAAATGACCATTCATTGTTCTTGTTTTTGGATGTTTCAGATATGGATTTCCTTTATATTAGCACTTTTTGTATTAAAAGAGAATGTTTTCTTATAAACTATAAGGCATGAAGCTGTCTTAAAAGATAACAATTATGTATTAATTTTGAAATCTTTTATCTGAAATTGCAGCTGACGTCCTGAGTGAAGAAGCGATATTGAAATGGTACAAAGAAGCACATGTTGCCAAAGGCAAAAGTGTTTTTCTTGACCAGATGAAGAAATTTGTTGAATGGTTACAAAATGCAGAAGAAGGTATGATTCCATTTAACAATTTTGGCAGTCATTTAGCAAAAAATTTCTTATTATGCCACCTGTTTCCTAGATAAAATTTTTGAGGCGTCTTCTCTGTCACCACAGCTTGTCTGTCAGTTTGTCCGCAGTGTGGTGGCTTGCATGTTGCTGTGATGTTGGAAGCTAGGCCACCAATATTTCAAATACCAACAGGGTCACCCATGGTGGACAGATTTCAACGCAGCTTCCAGGCTAAGACTAGGAAGAAGGACCTAGTGGTCTACTTCTGAAAAAACTGGCCAGTGAAAACCTTATGAATAGCAGCAGAACATTGTCTGATATAGTGCCAGAAAATGAGCCACTCAGGTTGGAAGTCACTCAAAATACAACTGAGGAAGAGCTGCCTCCTCAAAGGAGAGTCAACCTTAATGACCTGGATGGAGTTGAGCTTTCAGGACCTTCATTTCCTGATTTGGCATGACTGAAACAGAATAAATGGCTACAAACATCCATTAATAATTGGAACGTGTAATGTATGAAATATGAATCTAGAAAAATCAGAAGTTGTAAAAAATGAAATGGAATGCATAAAGATCAATATCCTAGGCATTAGTAAGCTCAAATGGAGAGGAATGGTGTCACATTCTTTGTCAAAAAGAACATTTCAAGATCTATCCTGAAGTACAATGCTGTCAGTGACAGGATAATATCTATATGCCTATAAGGATGACCAGTTAATACAACTGTTATTCAAATTTATGCACCAAACACTAAAGCCAAAGATAAAGAAATTGAAGATTTTTACCAACTTCTGTAGTCTGAAATTGATCAAACATGCAGTTAGGATGCATTGATAATTATTGGTGATTGTAATGCAAAAGTTGGAAACAAAGAAGAAGGATTAGTAGTTGGAAAATATGGTCTTGATAGAAACAGCGCTGGAGATCACATGGTAGAATTATGTAAGACCAATGACTTATTCATTGCAAATACCTTTTTCTAACAATATAAACAGCAGCTATACATATGCACCTCACCTGATGGAATACACAGGAATCAAATTGACTACCTCTGTAGAAAGAGCCGATTGGAGAAGTTCAATATCATCAGTCAGAACAAGGCCAGAGGCTGACTGCAGAACAGACCATCAATTACTCATATTCATGTTCAAGTTGAAGCTGAAGAAAATTAAATAACTCCATGATAGCCAAAATACAACCTTCAGTATATCCCACCTGAACTTAGAGACCACTCAAAAATAGATTTGATGCATTGAACACTAATAACTGAAGACCAGATGAGTTGTGGGATAACATCAGGGACATCATACATGAAGAAAGCAAAACATCATTAAAAAGACAGGAAAGAAAGAAAAGACCAAAATGGGTATCTGAGGAGACTCTGAAACTTGCTCTTGAACATACAGCAGCTAAAGCAAATGGAAGAAATGATGAAGTAAAAGAGCTGAACAGAGATTTCAAAGGACAGCTTGAGAAGACAAAGTATTATAATGAAATATGCAAATACCTGGAGTTAGAAAACCAAAAGGGAAGAACACACTCAGCATTTCTCAAGCCGAAGGAGCTGAAGAAAAAATTCAAGCCTCGAGTTGCAATACTGAAAGATTCTATGGGCAAAATATTGAACAACGTAGGAAGCATCAAAAGAAGATGGAAGGAATACACAGTCACAATACCAAAAAGAAATGTTCAATGTTCAACCATTTCAGGAACTAGCATATGATTAAGAACCAATGATACTGAAGGAAGAAGTCCAAGCTGCACTGAAGACATTGGTGAAAAACAAGGCTCCAGGAATTGACAGTGTACCAGTTGAGATATTTCAATAAAAGGATGCAGCGTTGGAGGTGCTCACTTGTCTGTGCCAAGAAATTTGAAAGACAGCTACCTGGCCAGCCGACTGGAATTGATCCATATTTGTGCCCATTCCAAAGAAAGATGATCAAACAGAATTTGGAAATTATCAAACACTATCATTAATATCACACACAAGTAACATTTTGCTGAAGATAATTCAAAAACAGCTGCAGCAGTACATCAACAGGGACTCCTAGAAATTTCAAGCCAGATTCAAAAGAGGACATGGAACGAGGGATATCATTGCTGATGTCAGATGGATCTTGGCTGAAAGCAGAGAATACCAGAAAGATTTTTAACTGTTTTATTCACTACACAAGGGCATTCAGCTGTGTGGGTCATAACAAATTATGGATAACGTTGCGAAGAATAGGAATTCCAGAACACTTAATTGTGCTCATGAGGAACCTGTATATAGACCAAGAGGCAGTCATTTGAACAAAACAAGGGGATACTGCATGGTTTAAAGCCAGGAAAGGTGTGTGTCTGAGATGTATCCTGTCACCATACTTATTCAATCTGTGTGCTGAGCAAATAATCAGAGAAGCTGGACAATATGACGAACGGAGTATCAGCATTGGAGGAAGACTCATTAGCAACCTGCAATATGCAGATGACACAACCTTAATTGCTGAAAGTAAAGAGGACTTGAAGCACTGACTGATGAAGATCAAAGACTATAGCCTTCAGTATGGATTACACTTCAACAAAAAAAAAAAACAAAAGTCCTCACAACTGGACCAATAAGCAACATCATGATAAACAGAGAAAAGATTGAAGTTGTCAAGGATTTCATTTTTCTTGGATCCACAATCAATGCCCATGGAAGCAGCAGTCAAGAAATCAAACGACGTATTGCATTGGCAGATCTGCTGTAAAAGACCTCTTTAGAGTGTTAAAAAACAAAGATGTCACTTCGAGGACTAAGGTACGCCTGACCCAAGCTATGGTATTTTCAGTCATTTCATATACATGAGAGAGTTGCACAATGAGTTAGGAAGAACAAAGAAGAATTGATGCCTTTGAGTTATGGTGTTGGTGAAGAATATTGAATATACCATGGACTGTCAGAAGAATGAATAAATCTGTCTTGGAAGAAGTACAGCCAGAATGCTCATTAGAAGCGCAATTTTGTTTCACATACTTTGAACATGTCATCAGGAGGGACCAGTGTCTGGAGAAGGATATCATGCTTGGTAGAGGGTCACTGAAAGAAAGGAAGACCCTTAATGAGATGGATTGACACAGTGGCTGCAACGAGGGGCTCAAGGATGGCGACAATTATGGGGATGGTGCAAGATGAGGCAGTGTTTTGTTCTGTGGTACATACAATCACTCTGTGTCAGAATTGACTGGACAACACCTAACAGCAACTTCTCTGTCAAACGTTTTGCCTATAGTTTAGCAACCTTCTCCCCTTCTGAAATCAAGGCAATAAAAATTTCTACATGGTTAAAAAAAATTTCTTAAATTATTCACCCCCATGGAGAGCAAAGAGGAAGACATAATCAACAAATGTGAAGGGAATGAAAAATGCATTTGACTTGTTCACATATTATAGGATTATATAGACTATTATAGTACCTCTTATCAGTTGACTGATATTTAAAATGAGAACACAAGGTGGAAGCACAATAATGGATGTGAATGATTCCAACCAAGAATTAAAAGTTCATTTTAGGTGCTCCAAAAGAATAAGCTATATTTTTTAATAATATATACGTGCATGTTACATTTTTAGCAAGGCAAAGTTTATTTAAAAGCGAAAAGGAACAAAAGTTTGCTGTCTGCTCTCACATCTCTCTGTCTTATCTAGTAAACTGATGCCTAGGATAAAAGTTTCTTTTGAGGAGGGAGAAAGACATTCTTTAAATGATTATTAGAGACCACTTGGGAATAAATACTTTTCTCTCTCTCTTCTTTTCTAGAGTCTGAATCGGAAGGCGAGGAGAACTAGATGCTCAGCAAAGCACAATGCCTAGGTTGACACACAACACTTTTTGATTGGGAATGCTAAACCATTTGGGAAGAGAAGCTTGGCTTCTGTTTTCACAAAGGAAAAAAAAAAAAATAGGCTAGGCTTCCCTTGTGCAGAGGGGGAAATTGGTTTTGTTTTTGTTTTGTTTTTAAATGGAGCCCTGAGGCATCAGATATTATACTTGGGACTCTACCTCTCACTCACTATCTGCTAACTTAAAGCCATTCAACAAGGAGTCAAGTAGGAATCTGAGATTAAATACTTAACAGACTCCTTTTTTTAGCTGTATTTTTCAGGTACTGTGTGGTGAACGCCCCACTGGTGTCTATTACAGGGCCATTTTGGTAGCGTGTATCTGCTCGTGTATGTGATTTGACAAACCAGTTTTTTAAAATAAATGGCTTTTTAAAAATGTGGGCTTATATTCTTGGAGTTTTTAATTTCTTTACCCTGCATGACTTCTTACATAAATCCAACCAAACCAAACCCATTGTCATCAAGTCAATGCCGACTCATGGTAACCCTATAGGACAGGGTAGAACTCCTCATAGGGTTTCCAAGGAGTGGCTGGTGGTTTCGAACTGCCAGCATTTTGGTTAGCAGCCAAAAGCTTAACCACTGCACCAGGGCTCCACTTCTTAAATAGCCAGCATGAAATTTGGCTTTTATTCCATCCAAAATATTGAATTGAAAAATGAAAAATATTAATTGAAAAACTAATTTGACCAACTAATTTGATGAGTGCTGACTTTGCCAATTAGGATACATAGCAGGAATGTTCTATAAATTGAAGAATTTAAATCAGAATTTCTAATATTTTGACAAAAAGATATTCAAAGATAAAATTGAAAATTACATTCAATTTATGACAAAAAATTTCTATCTCGATTTAAAATATATAAGACGGTTTTGGCTTTATTGTAGGGGAACATGAGTAAAAGTTTTGAAAACCACTGTCTTAGAGGATTTTTGACTTTGCTCCACCTTTCTAAGGTGATGAAACAAACGTAGAAAAGCACAGACTTGTGCAAGGTCTTAGAGTTGGTGACGAATATGAAAATAGACGTCCTATCTTCAGAATCTCATACTAGTGCTCTTTTTTTCTATATTTTATCTCATATTCCTTATAAATTATTTATCATGTAGAATGTAAACTTCTACAGTTCAAGAAGTGTTTTTAAAACTAACACTTCTATTGAGTAAATAGAAAATTTTTCTATTCTATGATTGGAGTATTGAGTTGGAAAAAATTAAAACTACTAATCAATGCTGGTGTGTGGAAAAATTGATTCTTTCATACATAGTGTTCTGAAGTTAAAATCTGGCAATAATTATCAACATTTGAAAGATCCATGTCCATTGAGTCAACACTTCCAATTCCTGAAATCATTTCACAAAATGCACTAAAACATATGTGCAATGATCAGTGTGTTAGTGATAAAACTAGTGGTATGGATTGAATTATGTTCCCCCAAAATATGTGTTGTAAATCCTAACCTCTATGCTGGTGGTTGTAATCTCACTTGGGAATGGGTTGTCTTTGTTATGTGAATTAGGCAGGATTAGTGTAAAGTGTGTCTTGAGTTAATTTCTTGAGATTATAAAAGAGTTAAGCAAGCGAGAGAAGCAGAGATGAGGGAAGAGAGATGCCAAGCCACATGAAGATCGCCCAGTAGCAGAAGCTCAAAGAGATAAGGAACATTCCCCAGAGCCGACAGCAGAAAGCCTCCCCTAGAGCCAGCACCCTGAGTTCAGATTTCTAGCCTCCTAAAGTATAAGAAAATAAAATTCTATTTGTTAAAGCCACCCACTTATGGTATTTCCATTATAGCAGCACTAGATAACTAAAGGCCACTGGTAAATCTAAAATGTCACTGAGAAGGGGAGTAGTTAAATAAATTACCAAAAAGCCATTTCAGGGAACTCGTGAAATGGAATGAGGTAGACTAAAAAGATGTTTTCATAATACATCATTAACGGAAAATGCAAGTTAAAAGGAATGCATTTTTTCTGTTAAAAAATCTATGTGTATATATACAAATTCATAGAAAAGGAATAACATTTGTTGTAGTGTAGGTTTAAAAACAGAGAGTCTTATTACAGCAAAGAAAGCATTCTGCAAAACGGGAAGGCATGGTGCTGGGAGAAATCCAACAAGGTGTTCTGGGGTAGGGCAGGGGAGGCTACAGTAATACAAAGACTTATGAAGAAAAGAACTGCAAACAGCAAGATGCAGCTAAAACAATTTGATTCATTAACATTCACAAAACTGTAAGTGGCAGCGCCTCTGTTGATCATCCTAGCAGGTGATGACATCTTTTCCAAGGATAGCTCTAGGTAACAGGATTCTGGCTGACCACTAAAACCACAGGTTTTCTGGCATCTAGATATCTGTAGTCTATGTTAAATTGAGTTACTTTAACATTAAGATGGAGGATTCTGTTGAAATATAAAACAAAAAAGTTCTAGGATGATTATAAGTCAAAATGCTTAAGGAGAGAGAAAGGTTTTGGTACAGCAAACCATAACTTTGTAACATTAACCCAAAACCCATTGCTGGCAACTTGATTCGGACTCATGGCGACCCTATAGGGTTTCCAAGGAGCAGTTGGTGGATTTGAACTGCCAACCTTTTGATTAGCAGCTGAGCTCTTACCCACTATGCCATCAGGGCTCCTTTGTAACATTGGTTTATTCTAAGTTTTAAGAGGGAACAAAGGGGACTTTTTCTGAGAGCTGGCATAGTAGTTAGGCCACATGTTTAACACTTCTAACACCTGCAGAGGTCTTAAATTATCTCTTTTTTAACATCAACCATTTCTAACCACAAGCACTTCCTCTAGCAGCAAAACCACATGTATCTAGGCAGGTCAGGGTACAGTGAAAGGCTTTGCAAAAATAACAAGCTGCATTGTGTGACAGAGGCTTACACTTAGAAATCTAAGATGGAGTTGCTTAGGACGAGAAAGGACTAGACTCAGACCCCAGCTAGAACTCCCAGTAATGCCAAGGGTTTTAGCTTTGGAATTCCTCTTCCTTGTATTCTTTAATAATTGATATTTCTGCACAACTCTTGGGCAGGGGCAGGAAGAGGAAAAGGGAAGGAGAATCTTTTTAGTGTTTATATTCATTTCAATTTGTTCAGAAAGGACATACATTATACTTTAAAAATATATAATGCATATTTATTTTGGAAAATCTAAAAAAGCTTTTGGAAGAAACTAAACATTACACAATATTCTACCACAGAGAGGAGTACTTCTAATGTTTTTACATCTTTACAAACACAATTTTGCTTAATTCTTTAAAAAATTGAGTCCATTCTATTCTGGTTTTATTTCCCACTCTTTATTTAATAGTATCAATAACCTTTTCTCATATCAATAACTACTCTTTCAAAAACATGATTTTTTGTTTTTTTATTTTTGATATGGATGGAGCATAATTTGTTTACTTATTCTATTATTGGGCATAAGGTACTTTATAACTTTCACTTTTAAAAATAACCATTTAAAATATTTTTACATAAAACTTTTATGTTCATCTGTGGTTATTGAGAAGAAACGTAAGAATGAAATTTGGGTCAGATAGTTGGAACATTTTCAACACAATGTGATATATTTTTCTGAGTTTGTATTTATATATTTGAATGCATTTTAGTCCCATTTGGAGCAGTTTAAGGAAATGTTTCATAGGGAATGAAAAAAATTATCTGTTAACCTCTGAAAATGTGAAACTTGGGGAATTCCAGAATTCAGCAGTTCCAATTTGTAAAATGGGAAGAGGAGGGACAAAATAAAAAATCTTCCATTTTAAAGCCAAAAAACTAGCCGTGAGGAAACATATCATGTCCCCACATGGCTATAGAATCTTTTGATTTGAACAAATGTGTCACATTTCCAAAATATCTTGTTAGTTCAGGCTTGTTCAGTGCCTCTGACTTCAATTTCTCCAAGCTAGTGGCACCTATTAGGTTTCTGCTCTCTGCACTGAGAAATGGTGGGCTTCAAGTTCCCTGCCGATAGATGCCCACACACTGCCATGGCTGTTCACTTGTGGAAAAGATGGGAGTAAAATGCTTCTAAGAAAAACTCCTTTTCTAGAGCTAGTTTTTGCATATTTAGAAATCTCTACACCATGGTTTTGTGTGTGTGTATGTTTTAACTATTAACATATAACATATAAGTATATATAAGCTTACTGCTTGATGAATAGGAACTGAGCACACACACCTGTGTAACCTGCAGTCAAATGAAGAAACAAATCATTAGCAGGGTCCCAGAAGCCACCTAATGCCCCCTCGAAACCTCAACCTCAAGCAAAATCACTATTCTGAGTTCTACAGCTTAGATTTGTTTTGCCCGTGTTTTAAATAGATACATATAACACTAATTTATGCCTTCTTTTACTCAACTTTGTTTTGTTGTTGTTCTTTGTATTTATTTCCTTTTTGGTATGTGCTTAAGTAGACACAATGGATCCACCAATGATATTACCCAGTCCTTTCAGTAAGACCAAATGAAATATGAGAACAGTATTTTCCAATGAGTAAAAATGTTGCACTATGTTCTTTTGGCACAAAGAATAATTCGTCGGCAGGTATCTATTTTTCAGGATAAATTTTGGAACACATGCTTTTCCTCATAGTTGTCGTTACAAAAAAGAAAACCATCCCTGCCTTCTTTGAGAGAGTAGTCACATTTTATATAGGGAGGATAGATTGTTTTCTTTTACATGAAATCAATAGATAACTGTGGTTTCAAAAGTTTGTACTTCCTCCCATGTTTGCTCTTGCTTTTGCTGCTATGTAAGCAGAGGGGCAGAGAGAGATGAACTTGGAATTGGTTGCTTGAGCTTGGAGGCACCAGTCTGCCATTAATTAGCTCTTGGCAAGTCATTTAACTCTTGATGTTTGCTTATTTGTAAAATAAGGGAACTGAACAAGATCAGTCTTTAAACTAGGATTGTGAACCATGAAAGTTACATGCTAAATTCTGTTTTCATCAGTTCTCAGACTGGCTGTGACATAAGGAAGATAAAATATAACTGGGCTAGATCACTGATACGCAAAACTCAGTACACATCAAGATTACCCAAAGGGCTTGTTCAAATAGATTGCTGGATGTACCAACCAAGATTTTTGACTCGTTAGCTCTGGAATGGGGTCTGTTTTTGCTAGTTGCCGCCAAGTCAGTTCCAACTCACGGCAACCCCATGTGTGCAGAGTAGAACTGCTCCATAGGGTTTTCAAGGCTGTGACCTTTCAGAAGCAGATTGCCAAGCTTGTCTTCTGAGGTGCCTCTGGGTGGATTTGAACCACCAACCTTTTGATTAGTAGTTGAGTGCTTACCGATTTGTGCTACCCAGGGAATGGGGAGTCTAAGGATTTGCATTTCTAACAAGTTCCAGGTAATTCTGATTCTCCTGGCCCCAGGGCCATACTTTGGACTAGATGGTTACTAAGATCCATTCCTGTGCTTTCTGAAGACAATTGTGGCTTTAGTAAAGGAGACTTACTGTATTTTGCTCAACTCTGTATCTTTGATGGTCATATAGCAGAATGTATAGCTTGGCAGGAATTTGGTGTTCGGTAAATATTTGAATGAATAAATGCAAATTAAGAATTCCCTTTTAGTCCAGCACAACTAGATGGTGCCCAGCTACCACCGCTGACTGCTCTGGCGGGAATCACAATAGAGAGTCCTGGACAGAGCTGGAGAAAAATGTAGAACAAAATTCTAACTCACAAAAAAAGACCAGACTTACTAGTCTGACAGAGACTGGCGAAACTCAGAGTATGGCCCCTGGACAAACTTTTAACTCAGTACTGAAGTCACTCCTGAGGTTCACCCTTCAGCCAAAGATTGGACAGGCCCATAAAACAAACAATAATATACTTAGCTCAACCATGTATACGAGACTAAATGGGCACACCAGCCCAGGGGCAAGGACAGGAAGGCAGGAGGGGACAGGAAAGCTGGATGAATGGAAATGGAGAACCCAAGGTCAAGAAGAGGAGAGTGTTGACATGTCGTGGGGTTGGCAATGAATGTCACAAAACAATATGTGCATTAATCATTTAATGAGAAGCTAATTTGCTCTGTAAATCTTCACCTAAAGCACAATTTAAAAAAAAAAAAAAGAAATCCTTTTTAAAGGGTTGATCATAGATTCATTCTAATGTGTTCCTATACCTTCTTAGAAAAATTTTGCCTTGGGACCACAGCCTGACTGCTACTTATTGAGAATTTGTGTTAATGCACTAGATAGAAATGCATCATTATTGTTTATGTCATGTTCTGAAACACCCAATAAAATGTGGACCCATAATTTATTTATAAGATGACCTTGACACCATCCTTTATTATTTGTTTCCAAAAGACACAAAATACTTTCCTATGACGATTGTCTAACCTGGCTCTTTAACAATGCATTGTGGGTGTTGGCCACATGAAGTTAACCAAGTATGAGCCCCTCGGTCTACACCCTACATCCTAGAGGTCTAAGATAAAATATTACTGGGCTTGATTACTAGTTCTCAAACTTAAGTGTGTATCCGGATCACCTGGAGGCCTCGTTGATTATAGATCTCTGTCAATAGTTCCAGCATTATTGACTCAGTATGACTGGAGTGGGGCCCAAGGATTTGCATTTCTAGTCCAGAACCACACACTGAGAATTACTGGGCTAGATGGTTACTAAGGCCCGTTAGTAATAGGCATCTTGAAACAACTCAGACCCCTAGAATGGGACCGTGATTTAGAGTAGCTCAAATGCTTTTGAACTTCTATAATTTCCTCCCTAGCTCTCCCAAACTTCTATCTCCTCTGAAATCCTAAAGTATTCTTCAGAGGTACAGGAGGGTTGGGAACATCTTGATTCTGACAGCCTTTAACTTCTTACAGCAGACTAAATCCTTTGAATAATTCCTGGAACCTTTCTTATCACTGTTCTCCCCCATAACAGGAAAACTCAGCGGTTTTCTTAGTCCCCAGATCAGCAGAATCAGCATCACTTGGGAAATTTCTAGAAATGTAAATTTTGTGGCTCTACTCCAGACCTGGTGAATCAGAAACTGTGGGGGGCATACCCAGAAATCTGTTTTGACAAGCCCTACAGGTAATTCTGATGTATGTTTTTTTTTTTTTTTTTTTGTGCTTTAGATGAAGGTTTACAGAGCAAATTAGTTTCTCATTAAACAATTAATATACATATTGTTTTGTGACATTGGTTGTCAAACCTACAGCATGTCAACACTCTCCCCTTCTCGACCTTGGGTTCCCCATTATCAGCTTTTCTGTCCCCTCCTGCCTTCTCTTCCTTGCCCCTGGGCTGGTGTGCCCATTTTGTCTCATTTTGTTTTATGGGCCCGTTTAATCTTTGGCTCAAGGGTGAACCTCAAGAGAGACTTCAGTACTGAGTTAAAAGGGTGTCCAGGGGCCATACTCTCCGGGTTTCTCCAGTGTCTGTTAGACCAGTAAATCTGGTCTTTCTTTTTTTTTTTTTTGTGAGTTAGAATTTTGTTCTAAACTTTCCTGCAGCTCTTTCTAGGACCCTGTACTGTGATCCCTGTCAGAGCAGTCTGTGGTGGTAGCTGGACACTACCTAGTTGTGATGGACTCAGTCTGGTATAGGCTGTGGTAGTTGTGGTCCATTTGTCCTTTGGACTAATATTTCCATTATGTCTTTGGTTTTCTTCATTCTCCCTTGCTCCAGGAAGGGTGAGACCAGTGGAGTTCCTTAGATGGCTGCTCATAAGCTTTTAAGACCTCAGATGCTACTCACCAAAGTAGGATGTCGAACATTTTCTTTATAAACCATGTTATGCCAATTGAGCTAGATGTTCCCTGAGACCATGGTCCCCACAGCCCTCGGCCCAGTAATTTGGTCCCTCAGGGAGTTTGGATGTGTCTATGGAGCTTCCATGACTTTGCCTTGGTCAAGTTGTGCTGGCTTCGCCAATATTGTGTACTGTCTTATCTTTCACCTAAGTTATCACTTATCTATTGTCTAGTTAGTATTTTTCCCTCCCCATCCTTACCTACCTCGTAACCATCAAAGATTGTTTCTTCTTGTGTGTAAACTTTTTCATGCGTTTTTACAGTAGTGGTCTCATACAATATTTGTCTTTTTGTGACTGGCTTATTTCACTCAGCAAAATGCCCTCCAGATTCATCCATGTTGTGAGATGTTTAGCAGATTCATCATTGCTCTTTATCTTGTGGAGTATTCCACTGTGTGTATGTATCATAGTTTGTTTATCCATTCATCTGTTGATGGACATTTAGGTTGTTTCTATCTTTTTGCTATTGTGAATAATGCCACAATGAACATGGGTGTGCATATGTCTACTCATCTGACAGCTCTTATTTTCCCGGGATACAGTCCTATGAGTGGGATTGCTGGATCATATGGTATTTCTATTTCTAGATTTTTAAGGTAGCACCATGTTGTTTTCCAAAATGGTTGTACCATTTTTCATTCCCACCAGCAGTGCATCAGAGTTCCAATCTCCCCACAGCCTCTTCAGCATTTGTTATTTTCTGGGTTTTTTTGTTTGTTTGTTTGTTTGGTTCGTGCCAGTAATGTTGGGGTAAGATGGTATCTCATGGTGGTTTTAATTTGCATTTCTCTAATGGCTAGTGATTGCAGACATTTCCTTATGTGGTTGTTAGCCACCTAGATGTCTTCTTTGGTGAGGTGTCTGTTCATATGCTTTGCCCATTTTTTAATTGGATTATTTGTCTTTTTGTTGTAGAGGTGTTGGATTTTCCTGCAGATTTTAGAGATTAGTCCTTTGTCAGATATGTCAGATATGTCATAGCCAAAAATTTTTTCCCAGTCTGTAGTTTCTCTTTTTACTCTTTGGTGAAGTCTTTTGATGAGCGTAAGTGTTTAATTTTCAGAAGATCCCAGTTATCTAGCTTACCTTCTGGTGTTTGTGTATGGTTACTTACAGTTTGTACCTTGTTTATGCCATGTATTAGGGCCTCTAGCGTTGACCCTATTTTTTCTTCTATGATCTTTATAGTTTTTGGTTTTATATTTAGGTCTTTGATCCATTTTGAATTAGTTTTTGTGTATGCTGTGAGCTATGGGTCCTATTTCATTTTTTTTTTGCAGATAGACATCCAGTTTTGCCAACATCATTTGTTAAAAATACTGTCTTTTCCACATTTGATGGACTTTGGGCCTTTGTTGAAGATCAGGTGACTGTAGGTAGATGGATTTACATCTGGGTACTCAGTTCTGTTCCATTGGTCAGTGTGTCTGTTGTTGTACCAGTACCAGGCTGTTTTGACAGCCCATGGATTATTTAGAAGTGCATAATTTCATTTCCAAATATTTTGATTTTTCTAGATATTGTTATTTCTTTCTAATTTAATTTCATTGTGGTCAGAGATCATATACAATATGATTTCAATGCTTTTAAATTTATTGAGACTTGTTTTATAGCCCAGCATATGTTGGTGGATGTACTGTCCTGGTGAATGTACCATGTGCAGTTGTTGGATACAGCATTCTATAAAAATCAGTGAGGTCATGGTGGTTGGTAGTTGTTCAGGGATTCCGTGTCTTTAATAATTTTTTTGTTTTGTCTAGTTGTATCAATTGCTGAGAAAGTGGTATTAAAATTTCCAACAATGATTGTAAATGATTTCTGTTTAATTAATTTGGCCAATTTTTGCTTCATATATTTGGAAGCTCTGTTATTAGATGTTTACACACATTTATGATTATTAAGTCTTTTTCATAAATTGACCCTTTTATCATTATGAAATATTTGTCTTTACCTCTGGTAATAATCTTTGCCTTGAAGTCAGCTTTATCGGATACTAGTATAGACACTCCAGACTTCTTAAGCATACAATTTGCATGGTATAACTTTTTTCATCCATTTACTTTCAACCTATCTGTGTCTTTATACTTAAAGTATGACTCTTGTACACAGCATATAATTGGGTCTTGCTTTAAAAAAATCATTATGATAATCTTTGCCTTTTAAATTAGCATTTTGGTCCCTTACTGATATGGTTGAATTTAGGTCTACAATTTAATTTATTTTTCCTGCTTGTCCTTTCTGTTTTTTTATTCTTTTGTTCCTTCCTTCTTGCCTTCTTTTTGGATTAATTGAATAGTATTTAGAACTCCGTTTTTATATTTATCTATTGCCTTTAAATTGTACCTCTTTCTATTATCCTTTTAGTGGTTGCTCTGGAGATTAAAATATATAATCTTAAAATATCATTTTTGAGTTAGAGTGAACATTGTAACACTTTGCATAACATATACGTACCTTACGACTGTATAGGTCTGTTGACCCTCTCCCCATCCTTTATGTTGTGTATGTGTACAGGGTCGTTAGGAGTTGGAGCTGACTTGATGACACCTAACAACAACAACAACTTACGTACGTGTATAGTAGAAACTCCATCATGCAATATGATAATTTATTTGAAAGAGTTCTATGCCTTTTTTATTAAGAAAAAACATATTTTATGTTTATCCATTTATTTACCATTTCCAGTGTTCTTCCTTCCTGAAGATCTGGGTTTCCTCCTGGTATCATTTCTCTTCATTGTAAAAAACAATGACAACAAAACCCCCTTTTTTAGAGTTTCTTGTAGTGTAGATCTGCTGACAACAAATTATCTTAGTTTTCTTTTTTTTGTAATTATTTTGCTCCTATAATTAAAGAATATTTTATTTACCCAACAGAGTTTATAGTTTTTATCTTTCAGCACGTTAAAGATGTTGTTCCACTCTATTTTGGCCTCTATTTTTTCTGATTAGAAGTCAATGGCCATTTGAAGGATTGTTCTGGGCTTTCCCCCAGGCTAAAATCTTTATATATGTTTTTTTTTTTTTTAAAGTAGAGGGGAGATGACTCACCCAATATTCTTCCCTGCTTCAAGTATCAACCCTTCCTCCCATATCTGCCTGTTTTGGCTCACTCTCTAGTGCCTTAAAGTAATTGTTTTTCATATTTTGTTCAGAGTATAATTTTTATCTATGGTAACGTTGGTTTTAGCCATTACCAGAAGAAGAACTTTGGACAATGAACTCTCTTAGGTAATTTATTGACCAGCCCACCATCCCGGCTTGCAGCTGTGGCCACACAATCCCCACATTTATCCTTCTTCATTTATGTATTTACTAGATATAAGCTTTTTTTTTTTCACTCTGCTACATTTGTCTAATAAAACCGTGAAGAAAAAAATCTGTAGCTCTCACATCTGTAAAGCTAACTTTAAGAAGAATTTACCGTATTACTGTTACGGCTTAATGTAGGATTCAGTTTGCCTGTTAAAGTCAAGAAAGATCTCGGTGATAACAAAGGAGAGCCTGCGTCTGCTATGAATGTAGCACCTCACTCGACCACACCCAGAAGATAATTCACTTTCTGTGCTACACCAAGATCCTAGTCAAAGATATTTGTGAAAGTCAATTAGCTCATGCTCAACTTGATTGCTCACAGGCCCAAAAACAAGACTACTGTTCTAGAAATCCTCTTTCACCTTTTCAATCAGGTATGAGTTACCTTAGCAGAAGGGAGGAAAACCTGATGTTTTGTTAAAACAATTGTAGGTCCCACAGGGCAAAAATCTCAGTTAAAATTTAGTCAATGACTAGGAATTTATACTGTTGTGGGGAAGGGGGAATTCCTTTAGGCCAGAGCTTATCATATCACAAAATTGATATCACACAGTGAATGAACAATCATAGAAGAACCAAACAAATTTGTAAATATACACACCTGTTAGAAACTGTAAATGTATGACATACTAGGAAGTAGAATAAGATTTTAATTTGTCATGGCAAAAGTTCCAGTAATGCTGAAATCCTCCCTTGATAAATCACTGTGCTCCTCCCTCACCACGCCCACTCCTTATGAGGCTCCCAAGAGAACCAGACACGCAAAAATCAAGAGTAAAATAGAAATTGTAATACATTAATAGCTGCATAAGCATACAATATTCTTTACAGGATTCTGGTAAAATTGATTGAGCACACTGAATACACTCTGAGGTCTATTCCTTCCCCTTACTTCCCTTCACCTATCTGCACGTTGACTCTAGCATATTGAGCGGTATCTGTAGAGAGAAAGAGAGATAGTCAAGTCCCACGAGAGACTGTGAGACTGCCTGACATGCCACATGGAGAAGAGAGAAGAGAAACTGCTGAGCAAAGAGCAGACTGCTATCTCTATTGGCAGCGTGCAGGCTGGAAGCAGGAGAAGCTTCCATACTGAGATGTTCACCTTCTTACACACAGTGTACTTGCTCATGATCAATTGTCTCCTCATCCACATCTTTAAATATTGATGGTGATATAATCATCTCCTCTTCTCTGGGAGTACGGAGAAGGCGTAGGTAAAAGATGGATAGAGGCTGGATCTACATAGGCAGAAGAGGCTCAGAGATCCGCTCCTACCATTTATCCTTTAGTAAAAAATTAAACTGAGTATCTTAGGAAGAAATCAGGGTAACTTACAAAAAGACTTTCATGCTATTAAATTCCTATTTAATAGTTGGTTTTCTGCATATCATTTATGGAAATTCCGATTTCTAACAATCTAAGGAAAATATTAATAAAAGGGTTTTTTTAGTGCATAACTAGATTTGGCCAAACAAATATGCATTTTCACATTTCTCTAGATTATGATGAGGCATATTTTCACAGATTAGAGATTTGGATGTGGACACCTTGGAGTGCCATTATTCATTCAGCCTACCACTATTGTCAAAATACCATTTAGAATATAAAGAAGCTTGGTTATGATGCTCAGTCACAGTTAACTATTATGAGGGGATAAAAGAAATTATAAGCCTCAAGTACTTTAATTCAGTTTTGATTAAATTAAAGGGAAAAGAAGTCACTAGACAAGGGTTTCTAAAAGGAAATTTGGGAGGAAAAATAAAAAGATGTTGACATAATTGACTCAAGGATATAAGACACTAAGTCATTACCATGTACTTAGAGAGATAAGGGAGAAAGATAAAAAATATTTAGCCCTTATTTACCATAAAAATCTATATTTACTCAGTTCCTTGTCTTCCAAAATTTGAGTATCTTAATCTGTTTGCTGAAAGGAAAAGGGAGCTATTCCCTAATATTTAGAGTTTGCTTTATTAGTTATGCTGTAATGATCGTTGACCTTAGAACCAGGTTGTTTAATAGAAAACTGTGTTAAAATATTTGTTTTAAAGAACTGTGTTTCCTCACTGAAAGCTGTAAACAATGTTTGTCTTAGGTAGTTGAATTTACTCACCAGCTTCATGATAATTACTATGACCTTGTAGGAGCCCTGGTGGCACAGTGGTTAAGAGCTAAGCTGCTAACCAAAAGGTCGGCAGTTGGAATCCACCAGCCACTCTTTGGAAACCCTGTGGAGCAGTTCTGTCCTGTAGGGTTACCATGAGTCAGAATCGACTCGATAGCAGGGGGTATGACCTCACTGATCCTGTTGTAATCAACCCAGCTAATATAAAGTTTAGTCATTTAAGTTAGAAGAGTGTATTTGTTTTGCAAGCAAATACTTTTTGGTTTTTAACACAGTCATTTTAAAAATACAACATAAATGTCTTTCTTCCTCCATAGCACACTATTTTTATAATAGTCCTTCTGTCAACTCCTTTCAGTAGTGTGCAAGACAGAGGCCAGGGCCATCTAGACACACCAGAAAGTTAAGGAAGTCATTGAAAACTGCAGGATTCATGGCAAAGGACTCAGGAGAGAACCTGAAGAGGCTACCATTGGTCAAAGATGAAACATTTTAAGCATGATTAAGAATAACTGCTTGCAAATCATATATCTTATCAGGGTCTATGTCATGGATTGAATTGTGTCCTCCCAAAAATGTGTGTATCAGTTTGGCTAGGCCATGATTCCCTGCGTTGTATGGTTGTCCTCTATTTTGCTATTGTAATTTTACGTTAAAAAGGATTAGGGTGGGATTGTAACACCATCCTTACCCAGGTCATATCTCTGATCCAATGTAAAGAAAGTTTCCCTGGGATGTGGCCTGCACCACCTTTTATCTCGTGTGGGAAGCAAACAGAGAGTGGGGAACTTCATACAACCAAGAAAGCAGTGCTGGGAGCAGAGTGCATCATTTGGACTTGAGGTTCCTGCGCAGAGAAGCTCCCAGACCAAGGGAAGACTGATGCATCACAAGGACCTTTCTCCAGAGCCAACAGAGAAGACAAAGCCGTCCCCTGGAGCTGAAGCCTTGAAGTTGGACTTCTAGTCTACTAGACTGTGAGAAAATAAATTTCTCTTTGTGAAAGCCATCTACTTGTGGTATTTCTGTTAGAGCAGCACTAGATGACTGAGACAGAATTTGGTACCGAGAGTGGGGTGCTGCTCTACAGATACCTAAAATGTTGAAGTGGTTTTGAAACTGTGAATGGATAGAGGAGCAGCACTGGCAGAGGACCAGCAACAGCAGAGAACCAACTGCAGCAGAACCAGGAGGTGGCACTGGAGCCGACCCACGGAGCAAGACAGCTGAGTGCCTGTGAGCGGGAGGCTTCCTGGTGGAGTGGGGTGCCTCCAGACACTTACCAGTGAAGCTGTAGAGCTTTGGAATACTTGCCCCAGCAGGGAAGATTTAAGCATGAGGCCTGAGGAGTCGAGAGGCCAAGAAACCAGGAAACAGAAGCTGAAGAGACAAGGGACACAAGAAGCCGAGCTGCCTAAGTCTCAAAAGATATGGCCATGATCTCAGGGGTTTCAAAGTGGAGCCATGGCCTCTGGTGCTTCTAAGGGTGGAGTCAGCACTCAGACGGACTAGGAGAATGGTACGCCTAAAGCCCAGGGAGCAGAGTTGCCATCCCAGTGGGCCTGGAAGTTGGAGCTGAAATCCAGGGCCGAGGGGCTTCCACTCAGAATCTGGAGACTGTGGCCAATACCTAGAGTCTGGAGGGCAGGGCCTTTGTGTAAATTGTCTCAGAGAATAGAGTTTTGTTTTCAAAGCCTTGAGGGCTAATGTAATGTGTTCTGCTGACTTGCTTGGTGCCTCTTATCCCTTTTTCTCCTCCATTTTCTCCCGTTTGTAATGGAAATGTCTAGCTTGTGCCTGTTCTGCCATTGTACTTTGGAAGCAGATAACCTATATTCTAGATTTCACAGATGAAGAGGAATTTTTGGATTTTGGACTTGGAGTTAAGATTTGCTATAATATGACGGGATGAGTATATTTTGCATGTTGCAAGGATGTGATTTTTGGGGGGGCCAAAGGGTGGAGTGTCATGGATTGAATTGTGTCCTCCAAAAAATGTGTGTATCAATTTGGCTACTAGACTGTGAGAAAATAAATTTCTCTTTGTGAAAGCCATCCACTTGTGGTATTTCTGTTAGAGCAGCACTAGATAACTAAGACAGTCTAGAATCCAAAATATATAAAGAACACTTACAGCTCCACAACAGTAAGAAAAATAACCCAGTCACAAAATGGGCAGAGGACTTGCATGGACATTTCTCTAAAAAAGATGTACCAATGGCCAATAAGTACATGAAAGAAGCTCAACATCATTCATTATCAGGGGAATGCAAAATAAAAATGGATACCACTTCACACCCACTAGCATAGCTATTGTCCAAAAAAAAAGAGAGAGAAAATAACAAGTGTTAAAGTGTTAGCAAGAATGTGGAAAATTTGGAATACTTGTATATTGCTGATGGGAATGCAAAATGGTTTAGCCACTATGGAAACATTTTGGTGGTTCCTCAAAAAGTTAAACATAGAATTGCCATATGATGGAGCAGTTCTACTCCTAAATATACAACAAAAAGATCTGTAAACAGGTACTCAGAAAAGTGCGTATACATGAATGTTCATAACAGCATTATTCACAATAGCCAAAAGGTAGAAACAGCCTAAGTGTCCATCAATGGGTAAATGGATAAACAAATTGTGGTATATACAAATGTTGTTGTTATTGTTAGGTGCCGTCGAGTTGGTTCCTACTCATAGCAACCCTGTGTACAACAGAAAACATCCTGCACCATCATCACAATCGTTGCTGCGTTTGAGCCCATAGTTGCAGCAATGGTGCCAATTCATCTCGTTGAGGGTCTTCCTCTTTTTCGCTGACCCTCTACTTTACCAAGCATAATGTCCTTCTCCAGGGATTGGTTCCTCCTGATAACATGTCCAAAGTAAGTGACACGAAGTCTTGCCACCCTCACTTCTAAGGAGCACTCCAGCTATACTTCTTCCAAGACAGATTTGTTCGTTCTTCTGGCAGTCCATGGTATATTCAATGTCCTTTTCCGACACCATAATTCAGAAATGCATCAATTCTTCTTCAATATTCCTTTTTCATTGTCCAGATTTTGCATGTATAGGAAATGATTGAAAATACCATGGCTTGGGTCTTGTGCACCTTAGTCCTGAAAGTCACATCTTTTCTTTTCAATCCTTTAAAGAGGTCTTTTGCAGCATATTTCCCCAATGGAATACATCATTTGATTTCTTGACTACAAAGGGATGTTATTCAACCATAAAAAGAAATGAAATACTGATATATGCTACAATGTGGATGAACCTCCAAAACATTATGCTAATGTGTATTTTCACCAAAAAAAAAAAGGTTGAGAAGTTAGAGGGTTGATATGTTGTGGGGTTGTTAACCAATGTCATAAAACAACATGTGTACTTCTGTTTCATAAGAAAATATTTGTTCTGTAAGCGTTCACCTGAAGTACAATTAAAAAAATAATAATAATATTATGCTAAGTGAGAGAGGCTAGATCCAAAAGGTAACATATTGTATGATTCAATTTATATAAAATATTCAATATAGATAAATCCATAAAGATAGAACACAGATTAGTGGTTATCAGGGACTGAAGTTAGGGGGAAATGGGAAGAAACTTCTTAGTGGGTAAGAGGTTTACTTTGGACTGATAGAAATATTTTGGAACTAGATAGAGGTGGTGAGGTGGTGGTTGTACAACATTTTGAATGCAGTGAATGCTATTGAATTGTTCATTTTAAAACCACTGGTTTTATATTATGTGACATTTACTTCAACAAATTATTTTTTAAAAAACAATAACTGCAATTGATTAAACCGCATCAAATACATTGAAATTTGTGAATTCTTAATAATACTTAAAAAAAAAAAACTTCATTGGTCACCTTTGGACGATGCTAGGAAACCAACTAAATATTTTGAAAAATGGCAAATATAAGAAAAGTATTTATGCTGCTGTGATGCTGTAGTAATGCCTGAAGTCTTCTAACTTCAGAAGGAGGAAACAGAATCACCATCAGCACAAAGGTGATTCCTGTGAGGTGCAGGGCAGACATACCTCCACTCCCTAACCTTTCTATCAATTCTGACACCAGCCGTCCTCCCCACGGCACTCTCTACTTCTCTGCTGGGTTTGATAATTTGTTGTAATGGCCACACGGAACTCACAGATCATACTTACAGTTAAGTGGTTTATTAAGAAAGTAACAGGGTACAATTCTGGATCAGGATCAACAGGCTACAACTCGGGATCAGGACCAGGAAGCATGAAGGTCCCCCAAAGTGGAGAATACATCCCTCCCTTCTTCAGTGCAGTACAGCTCTCTTAGCTCCTCCTGGCCCTGCAAGCAAGCAAGCTCTTCTCTCTGCCATGCACACCCTCCCTCGGCCATGCAGGCCTCCTCTCAGCCCCTTCAGGACAGGCCTCTTGGCCGGCATGCCCCCTCTCAGCTGTGCAGGCCTCTCTGCCTTCAGCCTCCTTGCCACCAGCCTTTCTACTGCTAACTGAGCTCACAGCCATTGTAGCAGCTTTGTTCAGCTCTCTTAGCTGTGTTTCCAGCAGCAGGTTTCTGCCATCACCACCAACCCGTCACAGGGCCTTTTCCTGGACTGTCGCAGCCAATTCTGCTGCAGGCCTCTTCTGAGACTGTCACTGCTGGCTCTGTTGCAGGGCCCCTTCCAGGCCTCTCACTGTCTTCAGCATTACAGCCCTTGATCCATGTTATACCTCTCTTAAGAATTTCCTCACATCCTTTCTCTCTGCTTCTTCTCTCTTCTTGTCTCTCTTGCCTTTTTTTCCCCCTGAAACCTCTATGGGGTTGGCTGCTTGAATATGCAAGCTCTTTGTCAACTTCAAAGCATGGCCCTCCCAGCAGGACCACAAATTGACCAATCCCCTCAACGAACCATAGTCACTTCATTTGCATAGTCCATAGTCACTTCATTTGATTAGTCTATAGTCACTTCACTTGCATAGTATAGTCACCAATCCCTGCAAGGTATATACCAATCACAGGGCAGGCTGCAGCCCAGAGCCAGACAAAAAGTATCAAACTATCAAGTTGTTTACAATTTACCCAGGAAATGTCAAACCTCTGGGGTAAAAACTAGGGCAAACGTAAATTTTAGGGGGCTTAGGGGAGAAATCTCTCAAGCTGTTTTTCCAAAGAACCAAGGCAAAAGGCCACATAAAAGAACTCATTTCACCATAACTGCCCTTCTTATATGGAGGGTAACTGTCTTAGTTATCTGGTGCTGCAATAACAGAAGTGCCACAAGTCGATGGATTTAACAAAGAGAAATTTATTCTGTCGCAGTCCAGGAGGCTAGAAGTCTGAATTCAAGGTGCCAGCTCCAAGGGAAGGCTTTCTTTCTCTTTTGGCTCTGGGGGAAGGTCCTTGTCATCAATCTTCCCCTGCTCTAGGAGCTTCTCAGCACAGGGACCCCCAGGTCCAAAAGATACAAGCTCCTAGCTCTATTTTCTTGGTGGTATGAGGCCCCGTCTCTCTACCTGCTTCTCTTTTTTGTATCTCAAAAGTGATTAACAACACAACCTAATCTTGTAGATTAAGTCCTGCCTCATTAACACAACTGCTTCTAATCCTGCCTCATTAACATCATAGAGGCAGGATTTACTACACATAGGAAAATCACATCAAATGACAAAATGGTAGACAACCACACAGTACTGGGAATCATGGCCTAGCCGAGTTGACACACATTTTCGGGGGACACAACTCAATCCATAACAGTGACCAAATAGTTGATGAGAACAATTTTTCTTTATATAAGTATTCCAGCTAATAAGGTTGATAAAATTAGAATACCACCATTTTGCAACTCCTAGTGAAATAACGCATCTAGGAAATGCTGCATGATCGATGTTATCAATATCACAAAAAGGGAGACATTATGTGCCTCCTAGAGGAAGGATGTGACATCATCTATAAAGTATTCTAGTCAAAAAGCCATTCTTTAATCTGACCAAACTTTAGATATACACAGTGAAACCTGTGAGAGCCGCAACTCGATGAGACTGCTTTGTTTTTCCGGGTCTTGCAAGTTTTCAGCCTTTGATGTGGTTGAGTCACAACTTTCTATCACTCTCTATTTAGTGGAAAATATTTGCATTTTCCTTCTCACATGGTCCTGCCTTGCACAGGTTCCGGCTTTTGCAGGTTTTACTGTACTAAAAAAACCAAACACCAAACCAACGGCCTGAGAGTCGATTTCAACTTATAGTGACTCTATAGGGCAGAGTAGAACTGCACCCTAGGGTTTCCAAGACTGTGACTCTTTATGGAAGCGGATTGCCACATCTTTTCTCCCACAGAGTGGCGGTGGGTTCAAACTGCCAAATTTCGGTTAGCAGCCAAGAGCTTTAACCACTGCTCCACCAGGGTTCCTTTTACTGTACTAGTTTAGAGAAAATATAGAAGACAGAGGAGCATGCTAAATGACATCACAGGAATGTGCAAAATCCAGGATGGGGAAACTCTACAAACAAAAGACTCGTTTTCTTCAAATAAATTTCAAGGAGGTAAAAATGAGAAAGGGGAAAACCTATAGACTGATTTCACAGCATGGACCTTAGGTGGACACTGATTTGAGCAAACAATGGTAAAAACAACAGTCACACAAAAAAATGTCATGAGACCATTAGAACTGGGATTTTTAACTGGAAGTTGGAATCATGATTAGATATTTGATATCTGATAAAAGGAATTATGGTTAAAGTTTTTAGATATGATGGTTATATTTTAAAAGCTCCGGAGAATTATTTTAGGGATACATATGGAGGTATTTGCAGGTGAAATAATACCATGTCTGGGATTTACTTCAAAATAACTCATTGAATGTGGGATTGGGAATGGGGAGTTTTGAAAGGGGGCATAGGTGAAACAAGATTGGCCATGAGTAGATAATTATTACTGAACGTAAATAATGGGGTAAACGTAGATTTATTACACTAATCTCCCTTCTTTTTCTGTAGAAGCTTTAGGAAAAAAAAAAAAACCAAACCCATTGCCGTCGAGTCGATTCCAACTCATAGAGACTGGGATATAATTCACACACCATACATTGCACCCAATGAATTCAATGATTTTTTGGATTTCACAGAGTTGTGTAAACATCACCGCAATCAATTTCAGAACATTTTCATCATCCTAAAAAGAAGTCCCATACCCCATGCTCATGTCTCTCATTTTGCTCGCTGTTTTGGAGGACCATGGCATGCCCTTAGATTCCTCTCCCTTCAGGAGGCCCTGAGGCAGCTTTCAGGGCTGAAGGCCAGCAGCCTGGGGGCTCCAACATCTCCAGAGTCTGGGTAGTCGCCAAGGAGCTGCAGATGTCTTACGTTAGATAACCGAGTCTTCTTCCTTTGGTGTGATTATTACTCAGCTCTTAAAAAAATCTATTTTTATTATCAGCCTAATTGTTCTCCTGTGAGCTGGTAAAACTTTCAGAGTTTCACATTTCTCTGGACTTTTAAGTGAGTATTCGGAACACTTCCAGCATCTCCTTGGCTTTTGGTCTCAGCAGAGGGCATATTAACTGGCAGCTTTCTCTAAAGGCTAATGGGTATAAACCCAAAGAAGTCATAATAGCATTTGAATTTACCCTGTGTTATTGTGTGCCAGTGGGTCCAAATCTGTAAAATGTTACTCACTAGTTCTTTCTGGATCATTTGAATACTCTGAGTGGTACAGAAATAATTAAGTAGTGACTTAATTAAGGCTCTATAGTGAAAGCTGCTTTGTGAAAAATTAAATGCTTTTTAATAGTTAATTTAAAAGTCACTTTTTTTTTTTTTTTTTAAATATTTTATTGTACTTCAGGTGAAGGCTTACAGAACAGATAGTTTCTCATGTA
>NW_004443986.1:3120742-3122201 GCF_000243295.1 Trichechus manatus latirostris
AGGATTGTTGATTCTCTGTTTGGCTTAGTTTTTCGGATCTTTGTTGTGGAGGGACGGCGTGGTGTTTCTGCCTAGAGCGCCATCTTGCCGGAACCCCTAAAAGTCACTTTTTAACACTGGAAGCATCATACCCGGAAACTGAGCAAATTGCTAATTTTGTTTGGCAAAGTGTTCTCAGATCCAGATACTTAACATTCAGTTTATTTTTGTAAATGAATGTTCCTTTTTTTTAACAAAGCTTAAATTGTTACTTCAATATTACTAATACTCCTCACAGAAAACTTAGACCATATATTAAATTTCATAATAATATGAAGAAACAGTATAGCTGCTGTAACAGAAATACTACAAGTAGGTGGATTTAACGAACAGAAATTTATTTTCACACTGTTCTAGAGGTTGAAAGTCCAAATTAGGATCTCAACCGTGTAGATTCCTTTCTTGTAGGTAGCCCAGGGTGTTCCTTGATTCCTTGGTGTCTATCCCCTCATCCCCAGCCCCCTATGTGTGCTTATCTCTGTGTCTAATCTACTTTTTATAACTCAGAAGTAATTAGATTTAAAACTTGTCCTACTCGAGTATGATGTAATTATTACAACAAAGAAAAGACTGTTTGCAAACAGATTAACATCCACAGACTATAGGGATTAGGATTCCATACATTAGGATTCCAACACATAGTTTGGGAGGACACAATTTAATCCATAATCCATATGGATTATGGACACTCGGGAGCTAAATAATGCTTCATATCATATTTTTAACTATCATTTCTTATCTAAGTTTTATAGATATTAAAGGTAACTAGATAACCTACATGGGAAGCCAAGTTGAATATGAAGCCTAAACTGTTTTGCTGATCATCTGAAGTCAAGTTTACTTGAAAATTTCTGTTACAGTATTTGATAGAATATTTATAAAATGTCAAATTTTTAAGCATCTGAAAAATGGATGAAAGATTACTTTTAGAAACAGATGAATTAAAAAATATTATTAAATATACAGTGTAATTCTGTGTACTAAAATCCTGGGAATCTTGCTACTCAGACCTAATTTTAAAATTTGCCAAATTAAAATCTATAGTAATCAAATAAATACTCAGACATCTGTATATGTGACTAGGCAAACATAATTGTCATTTCAATAATTATGCTTAATTATATGCTTAATTATGCCTAATTCCTTATGGCCAATTTTGTTTTTATTTTCAAAACAATCCTGTATACACCACGACCAAGTAGGATTAATACCAGGTATGCAAGGATGGTTCAACATTAGAAAATCAATCAATATAATCTGCCACAGAAATAAAAGGAAAGAAAATAATCACATGATCATCTCAACTGATGCAGAAAAGACATTCAGCAAAGTCCAACACCCATTCCTAATAAAAACCCTCAATCAAATAGGTATAGAAGGGAAATTTCTCAACATAATAAAGGGCATCTATGCAAAACCA
>NW_004443986.1:3122501-3168472 GCF_000243295.1 Trichechus manatus latirostris
ATACAAAAATCATTTGGATTCCTATACACCGATAAAGAGAAGGATGAAAAGGAAATCAGGAGAACAATACCATTTATAATAGCCCCTAAAAAAATAAAATAGTTAGGAATAAATCTAACCAGGGATGTAAAAGACCTATACAAAGAAAACAGCAAAACACTACCACAAGAACAAAACACTGCCAAAAGAGATCAACATAAATGGAAAAACATACCATGTTCATGGATAGGTAGACTCAACATTGTTGAAATCACAATTCTACACAAAGCAATTTACAAATACAATGCAATCCTGATCCAAATACCAACAACATTCTTTAAAGCGATGGAAAAACTAATCATTATATGGAAAGGGAAGAAGCCCCAGATAAGTAAAACACTATTGAAGAAGAATAAAATAGGAGGCCTCACACTACCTGACCTCAAAACCTACTATACAGCTACAGTATTCAAAATAGCTTGGTACTGGTACAATGACAGATACATTGACCAATGGAACAGAATTGAGAACCCATGAAATGGGGAAAAAATAATCTTTTTAATAAATGGTACTGGCAAAACTGGATATCCATCTGCAAGAAAATGAAACAGGACCCATACCTCACACCATATACAAAAACTAATTCAAAATGGATCAAAGACATAAAAACATAAAGCCAAAAACTATAAAGTTCATAGAAGAAAAAACAGGATCAACACTAGAGGCCCTAATACACGGCATTAGCAAGATACAAACCATAACCAACAACACACAAATTCCAGAAGATAAACTAGATAACTAGGATCTTCTAAAAATTAAACATTTATGCTCATCAAAAGAATCACCAAAAAAGTAAAAAGAGAACCTATGGATTGGGGAAAAACATTTTGGCCATTACAAATCAGACAAAGTTCTAATCTCCAAAATCTACAGGAAAATCTAACATCTTTACAACAAAAAGATAGATAATCCAATTAAAAAATGGGCAAAGGAAATGAACAGACACTTCACCAAAGAAGACACTCAAGCGGCCAACAGACACATGAGGAAATGCTTGCAATCACTAGCCATTAGAGAAACGCAAATCAAAACCACAATGAGATACCATCTCACCCTGGCATTACTGGCACGAATGAAAAAAAACTGGAAATAACAAATGCCAGAGAGGCTGTGGGGAGATCAGAACTCTTATGCACTGCTAGTGGAAATGCAAAATGATACAACCATTTTGGAAAACAATATGGCACTTCCTTAGAAAGCTAGAAATAGAAATACCATATGATCCAGAAATCCCACTCCTAGGAATATATACTAGAGAAAGGACTCATCACACGAATCTACGTAGGCACAACCATGTTCATTGCAGCACTGTTCACAATAGCAAAAAGATGGAAACAACCTAGATGCACATCAAGAGATGAATGGATAAACAAACTATGGTACATACACAATGATAAAGAAGAATGATGAATCTGCAAAGCATCTCTTAACATGGATGAATCTGGAGGGCATTATGCTGAGTGAAATAAGTCAATCACAAAAGGACAAATATTGTGAGACCACCACCGTAAAAACTCATAAAAAGGTTTACACACAAAAAGAAACAATCTTTGATGGTTACGAGGGAGGGGAGGGGAGAGGGGGAAACACTAAATAGATAATAGATAAGTGGTAACTTTGGTGAAGGGTAAGACAGTACACAATACTGGGGAAGCTGGCACAACTTGTACAAGGCAAGGTCATGGAAGCTCCATAGACACATCCAAAGTCCCTAAGGGACTGAATTGCTGGGCTGAGGGCTGTGGGGACCATGGTCTTGGGGAACATCTAGCTCAACTGGCATAACATAGTTTATAAAGAAAATGTTCTACATTCTACCTTGGTGAGTAGCTTCTGGGGTCTTGAAAGATTGTGAGCAGCCATCTAAGATACTTCACTGGTCTCACCCTGTCTGGAGCAAGGGAGAATGAAGGAAACCAAAGACATAATGGAAATATTAGTCCAAAGGACTAATGGACCACAACTACCATGGCCTCCACCAGATTGAGTCCAGTACAACTAGGTGGTGCCCAGCTACCACCACTGACTGCTCTGACAGGGATCACAATAGAGGGTCCTGGACAGAGCTGGAGAAAAATGTAGAATGAAATTCTAACTCACAAAAAAGACCAGACTTACTGACCTGACAGAGACTGGAGAAACCCCAAGAGTATGGCCTCCAGACACCCTTTTAGCTCAGTAATGAAGTCACTCCCGAGGTTCACCCTTCAGTCAAAGATTAGACAGGCCCATAAAACAAAACAAGACTAAAGGGGCACAACAGCCCAGGGACAAGGACTAGAAGGCAGGAGGGGACAGGAAAGCTGATACTAGGGAACCCAAGGGCAAGAAGGGAGAGTGTTGACATGTCGTGGGATTGTTAACCAATGTCATAAAACGATATGTGTACTAACTGTTTAAGAAGAAACTAGTTTGTTCTGTAAACCTTCATCTAAAGTACAATAAAAAAAATAAAACCCTGTAGTGTAAAACTATTATTAATTTGACTTTATAACTTACACAGATAACAGGTCATGGAAATCTAAATTCCAGGTCTGGGCACTTAAATATGTGTTTTACCACCATTAAAGAAAAAGCACAACTTTTAAAATATAGAACTTATAGTTTGTTTTGCAAGCCTGTCACTATTTTAATTTTAAAAAAGCTTTAAAATGGAAAATATCCTTGGAATTTATCATCTCTGACAGTAGAGGCTGGCTTTTTTAAAGTGTGTGATTATATTAAAAAACCCTTTGCCGTCGAGTTGATTCTCACTCATAGTGACCCTAAAGGACAGAGTAGAACTGCCCTATAGGGTTTCCAAGGCTGTAATCTTTAGGGAAGCCAACTGCCACATCTTTCTGCTGCAGAGCAGCTGGTGGGTTCGAACTGCCCACCTTTCGGTTAGCAGCTGAGTGCTTAACCACTGCACCACAGGGTTCCTTGACTGTATTGAAGTATATTTAAATATAATAAGAGTGAGATCTTTTTTTTTTTAATCTTAAACTACTAAGGGAAATTTTTAAACTCATTGTGGATGTGATTCTGATTTCTGTTTAAGATCAGTTATCTTTCCCTACCAATTCCCATGGAACTGAATTCTGCTGCTCATATTTAAGACTTTACTACAATTATTACTTTTTCACAAACGTCCCACAAGCCTCCTTTTATTAATATTATTGTAGTCATTAGAGGTAGTCCCCAACTTATTTATTTATTTGTTTTTTGTACATCTTATCATTAGTGTCCCTGGAGTCCTGGTCGCGCAGTGGTTAAGAGCTCGACTGCTAACCAAAAGGTCAGCAGTTTGAATCCACCAGCTGCTCCTTGGAAACCCTGTGGAGCAGTTCTACTCTGTCTTATAGGGTCGCAATGAGTTGGAATCGAATTGATGGCAATGAGTTTTGTTGTTAGTAATGTGTACTATATACAATGTTGCAGCCCATAATTTTCTGAAGTTGTCTTTCTCAGATGTAATGTTTCCAACCCCAAAGACAAATAAAGATTGGATTTATAAAGATACTGATAATAAAAAGCAATAATAATAAAACTAAAAAAAAAAAAAGAGGTATTCAACTTATGTCTGAACCAACTTAGGACAGAGTAGTTACTGGAACAGAAACCCGTGCTAAGCTGACAGGGGTTTATTAATTGGCACAGCTCAATGAGATGATGCAAGTTATTTCATAATGCAATTTATCTCACATTATGCAAATTAATTATCCATTGTCACAATAGATAAGATAATATATATAATATACTTAACACTTCATCAGGCACATAGTAAGCACAGACATAGCTGTTAAAAGTAGTAATAAAAAACAAATGAGATTCTTTTAACAGTCAATAAAGAGATTCATGTTATAATAGTCATTTATCATGTACACACTGATAATCATTAATAAAAGAATGAAATATGGTGTATAAATCTTTGACCATGCTCCATAAATTAAAACAAAAGAAAAAAGAAGTAAATGAGTTCTTCTTTTTCTTTCTAAAAAAATGGCTTGTTTACCTTACCTGTTCATTAGTGGGGATTACCAGAAAATTAAACCAAGACACCCATATTGGTTATGGAGATCTTGAGGGAAAATGTGCTTGGAACGCTGTTTGACTGGGTGCCTGCAAGCATTTCATTACATGAGTCTGTTTGGACTACAAAATTGGATTCCAAGCTATGTATTACTCTGTTGGCTGGGTGCCAGGGGAGTTCTTCTTGTGTAGTATTTGCTAATGGAAGGTGATAAATAACTTGAAATGTGCAGCTCCTTATGCAGATGACAGAGCTCATGATACAGGATGCCTGGAAGGATGAGGGTTATGAGTACTTCTGCTGGGTGATTCCTTCGGAAATTTCCAGTCATTTCCTTAGTAGTTCCAGAACCTAGCTAATTGTGTCCATGCCAAATGGCCGAAGCCTGTGATACAGGAAATTATGCCTGTGTTATCCTCCTTCACAGTTCTAGGAATTATGATCTCACTTTTTTTTTTTTTTCCTTTACTGATTGCCATAAGAATGTGGATTGCTCTTGGATTGTGACTAGATGATTGGATGATTCTTCCCCCTTCCTCCTCCCTACCCCCACAAAAAGAATAGATGGTTCTTTAGTGAGTTTAATATCTGGCATATATCTTTGGGCCAGAACAAGATACTTCTTTGGGGAAGAAGTATTTTCTATTCCTATGAATAGCCTCTGATATAGAAGTGATTCAACTAGTCAAATTAAGTAGAAACTTGCTAATATAATATTGGAGGAACTTTAGGAACAGTGTAAAGATGATTCTGAAATATATAGCAACTCGAGCAGAGAAATTCACTGATGTTGCTAGACCACGGGATGGAATGCCAAGATATATTAGCGTTCGGAAATCTCCAGTTCAACTGGAATTAGTGGGTGACTCAGGTGGTATTCTAAGCTGTCATGCCTCCCCCATTCCTCGTGTCCCATCATCTACATCACACTCAACATGCCAAATCTCTGTTTTAGAGTAACACTGTGCCTGCAATCAACCAGGACCCCTTGGAAAAGCATTTTCTTTAATAAAGGAAGACCATCTTGAGATATAGAAACCATTTCTATCAAACGTGTTGTTTTTGTTAGTTGCCCTCGAGTCAGCTCTGATTCATGGTGAACTTATATGTAACAGAAGGAAACTTTCCCCAGTCCTGAGCCATCTTCATGATCATTGGTATGTTTGAGTCCTTTGTTTCAGCTATTGTGTAGTGCCTTCCAACCTAGGGAACTCAACTCACAGCACTATATTGGATAATATTCTGTTGTAGTCCATAAGATTTTCATTGGCTAATTTTCAGAAGCAGAATGCCAGGCCTTTCTTCCTAGTCACTGTTAGTCTGGAAGCACCATTGAAATTTGTCCACCATGTATGACCCTGCTGGTATTTGAAATACTAGTGGCATAGCTTCCAGCATCATAGCAACAACCAAGGCACCACAGTACAACAAACAAACTGGTGGCTATCAATACAGTCCAGGTAAAAGGGCAAAAGTGACTAGGAAGCCTCAGTGCCACAAATTCTTTGTTAATATTCTACCTAAAGTTCCCTGTAATCTTGATTTCCTCATCCTCAACTCCTCCCTATAAGAGCAAAGCTGTGAATCGTGAGTGTACATCAGCCTTGGAGAATCAAGCAAATTCCACGGATACTGACATCATGGAAGGAGAAAGCTCTCATTTACATCCTTTGTTTCACAAATATTTGCTGTTTGACTTCTCGGAGACTCACAGGATGCCCAGGATCAATTCCAAACCAATTGAATCAAAATCTGTGGAGGTGCGGACAAGAAATCAGTATTTTTAAAAATTAACCCAGGTGATTCTAATGGCAACCAAGGTTAAGAACCACCAACAAAAACGAGTAAAAAAATTAAATTGTTGCTTTTCATCCTATTTTCAAGTTTTCTCTTGTTTTCATGAATCTTAGTGCAACTTTACTTAATTAATGGTTACCTGCACTTCTTCACAGGCCATTGTTTTTGTCTGCTTTATTTCTAGCCCCAGGTTCTTGCCATTCTCTGTTGCCTAGATAAAATCCCCTGGGATGGAACAACAAAAATTTACAATGAAAAAAATCAAAAGGGGAGACAGCAACATTCATATTCAGAGGCTTCTTCAAGAATGAATGAATGTGGCTGACATTACTAAACAAAGAGATCACATGAAGAAAGAACAATGTTACTGCAATACTGTATAACATTCTTTTCCATGGTAAACATATCAGACACTGGGATATCTTTTACTCTTGCTAAAGAAAGGGTGGATAGCCTCAGACCTGGGCAAGACTTCACCTCCTCAACTCATCTCTTTAGTCATTGTCAGTACAATCAAAAGAATAATTTCTCTCCTGGTGAATTGCTGTAGACAGGTCTTTCAGAGCCTGCTGTAAAAATTTAAGTACAAATAGGAGTTGTGAAGTCTTTAATCAGCGCATTAGCATTTCAAAGATCGAAGATAATAGACCTCTGAGTATCTCTGGACTCTATAGAGCTGTCACCAGGCTAATAGTTCAGACTCTCCCTGACCTCTCTACTTTGCTTTCCTCTCTCCCTTTCTATCTGTCCCGTTGCTTAGCTTGCTCTCTTGCTCTTTGTCTGCAGTTCTTGAAATATGCTATTTGTTTCTTTTCCCTTGGTGGTTTATTCTATGATTGTCTCTCTCTTTCTGTTTTCTATGTGTATCCAGCTGTCCTTCCTCTTATGCCTCTCCTTAAACAAACATGTCTTGAGCATCTACTTTGTATTAGGTTCTGTGCTAAATTCTAAATGTTTAACAGAAAATAAAACAAATACGACCTCTGCCCTAATATATATATGATAAGCTTGCATTTTCCCTTTCCTTCAGTCTGTCTTTTTTCTTTCTACTTCTTCCTTTATATGGAATTAATTTTGTTAATGCCACTTTTATATACTGAATTTTTTCCCCTGTTTTAATACTCCTTTCAAATATCAAAGTAAAACAACACTTGAAACTAACTGATCATGGTCTGGGGTATTATCCATAATCAAGCCCATGAAAAAGTCTCAGCAAGATTTATTAATATTATTCACATCAAGTGGAATAATTAAAAATTATACTTCGCCTAATGTAATTTCAGGTCAAATTTTGCTACCAAAAGAGTCTCAGACCAGACTCAAAGTTTTTTTACAATATTCAGAGCTTTTGATTTTAGAATTGAGGATAAGGGATTTTGGATTTCCTGGTACATGCCTGGCACATAATAGGTGAGAAACCATTTTAATTCTCCTGGAATCCAGATTTCTGGATCCACGGAGTTGAGGTGATCCACCCATGCCATTTTGTCTTTTGAACCTTGAGCCTTGAAGAAACTGGTTTTCTAAAACTCACCTTTGAGTCAAACAATGGCCTAGATAAACTCGTAAGACCATTTTGCCTTGGACGTTATGCTCTTTTGAAGAATTCAGTTAGTTTCGGGAAACAGAGACTCCAAAGGTCAGACTAGAAACTATGTTTTAGGGTAAATCAGTAA
The DNA here is from genome assembly GCF_000243295.1 of Trichechus manatus latirostris. Classification (NCBI taxonomy): domain Eukaryota; kingdom Metazoa; phylum Chordata; class Mammalia; order Sirenia; family Trichechidae; genus Trichechus; species Trichechus manatus. The sequence goes on from NW_004443986.1 coordinate 3,130,026, forward strand.
TTATTTTAATCGTTCTTCAAGGCAATGCTGTACGAAATTCTTCCTGATCACAAATTGTTTACCATTTCTGTTCCAGGCCTTTTCCATGGCAACGCCAGTAAGGTTCGGTATAAGAGTCTTTAGAGGTTTTCTCATCTTTGGAATATTTTTGACTTTCTAGTTGAAATGTTACCCCAATTAGCAAATCATATATTAAATAAACTTCAATCAAGTTCTATTATTGGCTTAATATGACTTTTAACATAGGCAATATTATATATATATGTATATATAATTAAATTCTACTTATTTTATTGTCTTGAACATGTTGAATTAAATCAAAATATACACATCAGCTCCATGATATTGTAGCCAAATTTTTAGGATAATGTTTAACTAATTTTAACTCCTTTCCAGTATAATTTTTGTTTGCTAATGATAATTTTTACTTAATGTAACTCCTTGTATAATTTCATTTGTGTGTTAATGATGTCATACTAATGTATACATTTATCATTTCTCAATTTATATTCCACAGACTAAAAGTAATGTGTTGAATATATTGGCCCAAATTTATCACTGGGTTCAAACCTGCATGTTGTTGAGGAATATTTGTGTGGTATCCTCCCCTTAAATCTGGCTGGCCCTGTTACTCAGTTTTGATCAATAAAATGTAGTAGAAGTGACATATGTGACTTCTGAGGCTAAGTCCTAAGAAGCCTTGCAGCTTCTGCTTGCATAACTTGGAACAGGTACTCTAGAGAAAGCCAGTCATTATGTAAGAATGTCTACCCTGAGATCTTCATGTTGTGAGGAAGTTCAAGCTAGTCACGTAAACAGGCCCAACAGGCCCCCGCTGTTTCAGCCATCCCAGCTGAGGCTTCAGACATGTGGTAAGGAAGCAATCTTGTATGTCCGCCCTAGTCAAGCCTTCAGATGACTCTAATCCCATTTCCCATCTGACTGCAACAGAATGAGAAAACTTAAGTGCAAAATGCTGAGCTGAGTCCAGGCAAACCACAGAATCATGAGTGATGATCATAAATTGTTTTAAGCCTCTGTGTTTTGGGGTGGTTTATTAGGTAGCAACAGAGAACTGGAAAAGAATTATAAAGACAGCCCCCAAATCTTTGCCACAATTTCCATGAAAAGGCCAGGTCTTTTTACTCTCCTCTTGAATCTGGGCTGGCCTGTGACTGCTCTGACTAATGGAGTACAGCAGAAGTGATAATGTGGCATCAACCCCGTCTTCAAGAGAACTGGCAACTTTTGCCTTGTCTCTTGGAGCACTAAGCCTCCATGTAGGAAGTCCAACAACCTTGTGGGAGAGATGACATGGAAAGGGCCTGAGACTATGTGGAAAGGGAAAAGGGCTCAGTTGAACCTCAGCTTGTGAGGTTCATCTGAATACCACCAAGTCACCCTGTTGATACCATGTGGAGCAGAAGGCTTGGCCAGTGAAGCCCTGCTCAAATCCCTGACCTACAAAAGTGAGACATATAATGAAACAATTATTATTTTAGGCTACTAAATTTTGGGATAATGTGTTATGCAGAAATGGATAATGGGGACAAGGGATTTCCTCAAATTTACATAATATTACCAATAATGGATGGTGAGTATAAATTGTAAAACAGAAAAAGTCAATCAAATTATCGATAATAAAAAATAAATTTCTATCAACCATGCTAGAGGAAAGACTGAATTACCTTTCAGCACAACAATGTGAATGTACTAAACAACACTGAATTGTACACTTTAAAATGGTTAATTTTATGTTATGTGAAAACCACCTCAATTTTAAAAAAATTATTTTTAACCAGCGTATATTGTTGTGCGCCATCAAGTGATTCTGACTCATAGTGACCCTGCAGAACAGACTAGACGTGCCCCATAGGGTCTCCTAGGCTGTAATCTTTTCTCCTGCAGAGTTGCTGGTGGGTTCGAACTGCCAACCTTTTGGTTAGCAACCGTTGTGCCACCAGAGCTCCTTAACCAGTGGATAAGGTCTCTAAAAATTTACCATGCAGAGTATCTCAGGAAGCTACTAAAGATTGTGTTCCAGTATATCTGAATTTATGCAAACATGATAAGACTAAACTCTGACACACCTTTATTTCTGAAAACTATGTTTCTTTACCTTAAGCTGTACCTGGTAGACCGTGCCAAGAAACATCATGACGACACAGTTGCTACTTTACAGCAGTAACAGCCAGTATACAAAGCCCTCTGATGTGAAATGTCAAAGATCATTTTATAAGCTCTATTCCCCAATAAACAGTTGCTGTTCTAAAGAAAAAAACTGTGCAAGAAACTAAGTTTAACAAATACATAGATGGTTTTACTATTTTTTTTTCTATAATAACATTGTTTGTATAATTTAAAACTCAGATTATGGGGGCATTAGACTAACTATTTCTTTCTCCCTTCCACACTCTTTTACAGCTTTATCAAAGTGGCCACCCATGTATATCATGAATAACCAGGAAGTCCCCCTCTTGCCCTTTCCCAGTTACCATTTCTGACCCTCCCCCACAATGCACCACTATCCTGACCTTTATTGCTATCAATCCCTGACTTTTATTTATAGTTTTACCCCTTAACACACTACCCTGAATACTTCCATTGAAATTTATTTGTTTTTGAACTTTATATAAATGGAATCATACAATATACCTTCTTTTATTTCTGGTTTCTTTTACTTAACTCCGTGTTTGTAAGACCCATCCATATTGTTGCGGTATTGGTTATTTTGTTTATTTTTGTATGGGATAGAGTTCCACTATGTGAGTATACCATGATTTAGTTATTGATTTCTTCTATTGATGGATATTTGGGTTGTTTCTAGTACAGGGCATTACGAGTGCACCAAGGGCTGCAATAGACTGTGTCAATCTCACTTTGAGAACTCTCAAACTGTTTATGGCAGAAAGGTACATTTTTAAAAACTTTAAGAACTTCTAGTCAAACTTATAAATGCCTAGTTTCCTTCCATTTTCTCAAACTTAATGACAGTTTATCTAAATGAACACACTGACCACTTTTTTTTTAATTGTGGTAAAAAAATATAGCAAAACATTTGCCAATTCTACCTCACCACTAATTACACCTTTTCCTGTTTATTCTTATCTATTGTTCTCTGATATGTGTGTATTAACTTTGAGATACAAAAAATAACATCTTTGCTGAAATAGCTGTAGGACAAATAAATACAACACATATTGATCCACAATGTTCAAAATGGGAACAGATTCAGGCTTTAGAATCCAAATAAGGTTGATTTCCAGAAAGCTTTTTAGATGGGGTAGAATAAAATAAAATAAAATAAAATAAAAATATCATTGAGTCACTCTAAATTGTAATCTCATTGGTGCATTGTTAATGCAGTGAGTAGAGAAAAATTGGAAGAGAGGGTGTGGAGGGAGGAAAAGACAAAGAGTAACCGAATTTTCCCATCATTAAAGCTGATCGTCTCCTTTCATTAAAGGCAGCTGATAAAGAACCCTGGTGGCACAGTGGTTAAGCAGTGGTCAGCTAACATTAAGGTCGGTGGTTTGAACCCACCAGCCGCTCCACCGAAGAGATGTGGCAGACTGTTTCTGTAAAGATTATAGCCTTGGAAACCCTATGGGGAAGTTCTACTCTGTCCTATAGGTCAGTATGAGTTGGAATCAACTCCTCAGAGATGGGTTTTGGATCAGTGGTCAGGCTGGATTTGTCTGGCCATCAAGTTGTATTGCCCGTTAACCAACCAGCTGACATGGAGTTGATTCTGACTCATGGCGGCCCCATGTGTGTCAGAGTACAATTGTGCTCCACAGGGTTTTCAGTGGCTGATTTTTCAGAAATAGATCACCAGGCCCTTCTTCTGATGTGCCTCTGAGTGGACTCAAGCCTCCAACCTTTTGGTTAGCAGCCAAGAGCATTAACCATTTGCACCAGCCAGGGACTCCGTTTGCTCATTAGGCCCTGAAATTGCATATAATGTTGAATATGCCACTAATACAGTCACTTGAAGATATTCAGAATTTGAATTTCAGTGCCACTATCATATGACAAGATAGTCATGTACATATGACATGTTTTAGTCCTGCTGGCATCATATGGAGAGAAAAAAAAGAGAGAGAGAGAAAAGAGAAAGAAGAAGCATTTACATACAACAACTGGCTGGTAAAAGCTAGAACAATTTTCGGGTTTGATTTATGGTTAGAAGAAAAACATTTTCTTAAATTGAATTATGATTTGAAGTCCTCTGACATGAATAGTAAGACATTCTGCATAGCAAAAGAGAGACTGAATATATTATTGTAGAAGGAGACAAATATATTGCATTTAATTGCTAAAGTTTGGCAAAAGCTCAAAAAGAATAGGATAACACAGAGAAAACAGAGCTAGAGATAGACCTGGAAGGAGACAGGCTGCTTTGATCAGCTTCCTGGTCTCATTACTAGCCAAGAAACTCTCTGCTCATGCCTCATTCAATACAGAAGGTTGCAAATCATTACTAAGAAAGTTTTCACAATTGTTTCCTTTATTTCCCTTGGAAACAGAATACTATCAGAAAATAATAGAAAAAAAATTGCAATAACAAATCTATTTGTCATTAGAAATAGTACAAAGAGCATCAGTTCCATTTTAATGTTAAAACCATTGACTGACATTTTAAAAATTGGCATTTAATTTCTTTAACAATAATATTTTAATGGCTAGGAAATATAGTAGGGCTGAGCTATAGCAAGGTACACTGTTAGTTGAAGTGATTTAAAATGTACTATGTTGCTGATATTGGAGCCCTGGTCTCGCAGTGGTTAAGAGCTCGACTGCTAACTAAAAGGTCAGCAGTTCAAATCCACCAGCCGCTCCTTGGAAACCCCATGGGGCAGTTCTACCCTGTCCTATAGGGTCGCTATGAGTCGGTATCAACTTGACGGTAATAAGTTTTTTATGTTGCTGATACGTGATGATAAATTTTACATGAACAATTTTATGTTTATATAATTTTATATTTCTGAGCAGGCCAGAACAGTGCTGTACAGTAAGTTATGAGTAATTTTGCTTAGGATTTACTGAGTACCCACTGAGGACATTAATACCACAAGCAAGTAAAGTTCTGCTGAAGCACATTCAAAAGTGGCTGCGGCAGAACATTGACAGGGAACTGCCAGAAATTCAAGCCAGATTCAGGAGAGGATGTGGAACCAGGGATATCATTGCTGATGTCAGATGGATCCTGGCTGAAAACGGAGAACACCTGAAAGATGTTTACCTGTGTTTTATTGACTATGCAAAGACATTCAACTGTGTGGATCATAACAAATCATGGATAACATCGGGAAGAATGGGAAATCCAGAACACTTAATTGTGCTCATGAGGAACCTGTACATAGATCAAGAGGTAGTCGTTCAAACAGAACAAGGGGATACTGTGTGGTTAAAGTTAGGAAAGGTGTGCATCAGGGTTGTATTCTTTCACCATACTTAAAGAAGACAAAAATCCTCACAACTGGACTGATAAGCAACATCATGATAAACAGAGGAAAGACTGAAGTTGTCAAATATTTCATTTTAATTGGATCCACAATCAACACCCATGGAAACAACAGTCAAGAAATCAAACAAGTCATTGCATTGGGCAAATCTGCTGGAAAAGACCTCTTTAAAGTGTTAAAAAGCAAAGATACCACTTTGAAGACTAAGGTGCGCCTGACCTAACCCATGATGTTTTCAATCACCTCATACGCATGCAAGAGCTGGACAATGAATAATGAAGACCAAAGAAGAATTGATGCCTTTGAATTGTAGTGTTGGTGAAGAATATTGAATATACCATGGACTGACAAAAGAATGAACAAATCTGTTTTGGAAGAAGTATAGCCAGAATGCTCCTCAGAAGAAAGGATGGCGAAACTTCATCTCACATATTTTGGACATGTTATCAGGAGGAATCAGTTCCTGGAGAAGGACATCATGCTTGATAAAGTAGAGGGTCGGAGAAAAAGAGGAAGACCCTCAACAAGATGGATTGACACAATGGCTATAACAATGAGCTCAAGCATAACAACGATTGTGAGGATGGCACAGGACTAGGCAGTGTTTCATTCCGTTGTTCATAGGGTCACTATGAGTCAGAACCAACTCGGTGGCACCTAACAACAACAGTAAGTACTGCTATTGAATTATTTAAAAAAAAAAAAAAAAGTTGACCTTAAGCTTGAATAACGGAACAAGAAATAAAAGAAAAGAAAAGTTAACATTAATTTTAAGTTAAACCTAAACCATGAAGAAAGTGTTTTAAAATAGGATTGTTAAAACCTGAAATGGGTTACACAGATGAAATTAAAGGATTTCCTTTAATGGTAAAACGAAGAAAATTGAAAGATGGTTTGAAATGTGACTAGAAATGTTTTTAGAACATGAAGGAAAAATGTAAAGTCAAAAGTATTTTTCAAGGATATGCACCTGTCAGATCTTGTATTGTGGGGAGCATAATCGAAGCAGCCCCAGTGTTATGCTCTGAAATCCATCACAGCATTTGTGCTAAGGCCAAACACTTCATGACTGCTCCCAGCCCATATCTGAGTGTGGCAGGCTCATTCCAGGGTGGCATGAGGGACTCCTTTGACATCTGACTTTGACTCAAGGACTGTTGGTCTTGCCAATTATTTTTTAGAATGGCACTGCAGTCTTAAGATCTTTCTCCCTTCTTTCCTTCCTTCCCTTTCTCCATCACAGAGGACAGACTTGGATTATTATCCTTTGGCTTTCCCAGCCTCCTACAGCTCTCTATTTTCCCTCACAGACATTTGTCCCAATAAGTTTCTGGCACATCTAGTTCCGTCTAGATGTCTGCTTCTCGGAGAATCTGGACTAACACACAAGAATTCTCTGGTTGCCCTCCTTCTAATAAATATTAGAAGAAGGAGAAGGTGAAGGAGAAGGGAGACGAGGGAGAAGAAGTGTAGCAGTCTCCTAAATTGTTAGAAATTCTTCTTATTTTAAAGATTTATTCAGGGACTAAGAAGTGATAGATAAAACTGATTAGATTTAAATCATCTTTGTTATTCCTATTTTAAAACTGTTAAAAAGAATTTGCTTAGGAGCAAGGGGCATTAACCAGTAAGCAAGGCATGCATAGGCTCAAAGATGTGGTGAAATCCATGTGAAACTGTGCACTACATATTAGTAAGTAAACACAATTAAGCCTGTGCATACCCTGCTCATTGGGTAATCCATCCCTGCATTAGGAAATACAACTACAAAAAATAAGAAAATTGCAGTTATCCATTCTATAGATTTTGTGGGCAAAGACAAATTTATTGTGTAAAAATAAATTCCCTCTTCCACTTAACAAAATATGGTCTCTTAGCTTTGTCTCCAACATGACTCTCTCTGAGAACTACAGTCCAATATCCCATTCTTTTTCTCACTTAGAAAAGGCAATTTACCATCAAAGGGGTAAAATGGAGGCATAATGTGAAAAATGGACATTACCTGTGGCAGATTCTATTTTCCAAATATGGCTACCACAATAGCTCCCATTGAGGTGCTCTTACACAATGTGGCCTTGCAACTTTCTCACTGAGACGTGGGCCCTGTATTCCCTTCCTCTTGGATCTGGGCAGGCTTGTGATTGCTCTGACCTGTAGTCTGGTGGAGGTGATCCTTCTTGGATCTATGTTTTGATATCTATCTCCAATTTCAGACAATTCTTGACCATTATCTCTTTACATATTTCTTCTGCTACATTTACTTTCTCTTCTCTTCCTGGAACTTCATCACACACACTGCTTGATTTTGTCCCACAGATACGAGATGCTTTGAAAAATTTTTTTTTACTCTTGTTTTCTTTGTGTTTCAGTTTGCATAATTTCAACTGACCTATCTCCAAGTTCACTTTTTTCTCCTCTTGTGTCCAGTCTGCTGCTATCATGTATTTTCTCATCTCTAATTGAGTTTTTCGTTTCAGTCATTTTCATTTTTTTAAATTGTTTTGGTATTTCTGCTGAAATTCCCAATATATTCTTGCATGTTTTCCACTACATCCTTTAACACATTTTCATATTTATTTTTCAGTACCTGTTTGATAATTCTACATCTGGATCATCTCTGGGTCTGCTTCTATTGATCATTTTTAATTTTGACCATAAATCAAATTTCTTGATCCTTCAATTCTTTCATAATTGAAGATGGTTATTATTAAAGAAAAATTGAGACTTAAGTAAACATTATGTTAGAGTGCTATTGTGGTGTTTAAGTCAATCTCAACTGTAGCTGAGTTGGGTCAGAATTTGTCACAGGTTTAGTTGTAGTCAGTTCATTACTGCCTTCAAACATTTTGTGGGCATGATTAGTACTTTTCTTCTATAAAAAGGTCTGCACAGGGACCTCTTTGTGCTTTACAGCTGTCTTAGTTATTTAGTGCTACGTCGTGGATTGAACTGTGTCCCCCCAAAATATGTGTCAGCCTGGCTAGGCCATGATTCCCAGAACTGTGTGTTGTCCACCATTTTGTCATCTAATGTTATCTTCCTATGTGTAGTAAATCCTACCTCTACAATGTTAATGAGGCAGCATTAGAGACAGTTATGTTAATGAGGCAGGACTCAATCTGCAAGATTAGACTGTGTTTTAAGTCAATCTCTTTTCAAATATAAAAGAGAGACTGCAGCAGAGACAGGGGGACCTCCAACCATCAAGAAATCCCCTCCAGGAGCAGAGCATGTCCTTTGGACTTGGGGTCCCTGTGCCTGAGAAGCTCCTAGACCAGGGAAAGAATGCTAACAAGGACCTTCCCCTAGAGCCGACAAAGAGGGAAAGCCTTCCCCTGGAGCTGGCGCCCTGAATTTGGACTCCTAGCCTACTAGACTATAAATTTCTGTTGGTTAAAGGCATCCACTTGTGGTATTTCTGTTATCGCAGCACTAGATAACTAAGACATGCTCCTATAACAGAAATACAAGTGAGAGGCTTTAAGGAACAGAAATGTGTTTTCTCACAGTTCAGTAGGCTAGAAGTCTAAATTCAGGGTGCCAGCTCTAGGGGAAGTTTCTCTGTCTGTCCCCTCTGGGTTAAGATTCTTGTGGATCATGTGGCATGTATCTTTCCCTCTCTTTGTGTTTCCTTACTTAATCTGCTCTTTTTTTTCTGCTGATTTAAGACACACCCTACACCAATACTGACTCATTTCTTTGTTATAAGGAAAACCTTATTCCTAAGTAGGAGGACATCCACAAGTATAACCAAACCAAACCCAATGCCCTCAAGTCGATTCCAACTCATAGTGACCCTGTCGAACAGACTAGAACTGCCCCCATAGGGTTTCCAAGACTGTAAATCTTTACGGAAGCAGACTGCCACATCTTTCTTTCACAGAGCATCTGGTGGGTTTGAACTGCAGACCTTTGTTCAGCAGCCATAGCAGCCAAGCGCTTAACCACCACGCCACCAGGGCTTCTTGATACACAAGTATAGGGGCTAGGATTTACAATACATATTTTGGGGGGGACACAATTCAATCCGTCACAAAAGCCTAGTTACCAGCTTTCTGAATCTTAGAAGATCTCTGTGCTTTACAACTTGGATATTACCTTTTTGTTTGCTCGGAAGTATTCTTTGCTCTCCAGTCATGTCCTTGGCTTTGTATATGTTGTGAGATCTCTCCCTGTCCTGCTCTTATATCTCGGCCTTTGGAGGGCTCTTGCAGTATATATTAGAGACATTTTTTCTTCTGCTACTTCCTTACTCTTTGACAGCCACTGCCTTGGTTTAGATGAAGACACAAATTGCTTTGTAGGAATTTTTCTCAGGTTCCTTACCTTGCCCCTAGCTTTTAGCCATTGTTTTGCACTTGGAGAAGGCTTGTGGACCTTGAGATGGTGAGAGGAGGAACATCTCTCTCAGCACTCCCACTCGCCCACAGCCTTAGCCTATAACCCCTTTACTAAGTGAACTCATGGGCTACAGCTGGCAAATGGGTGCAGACTCACTCTGAGACTGGGTTTTCTTGGATTCTAAACTGTCACATTGGTCTACCCACCAAGTGCACTGCTATCGAGTCAATTCTGACTCATGGCTACCCTATAGGACAGAGTAGAACTGCCCTGTAGGGTTTCCAAGGCTTTAAATATTTTCAGAAGCAATACTGCCACATCTTTTTCCCACAGAGTGGCTGGTGGGTTCAAACCACAGACCTTTTGGTTAGCAGCCAAGTGTTTAACTACTGTGCCATCAGTGCTCCCACATTGGTCTACATATGGGCTTTAAAAGATGATTAAATGTTCAGCTATGTTAAAAATAATCAAAACTTACCAAAATTTAAACATAAAGTTTATACTGAGCAGTTACTCTACATGCATATAGGGAAACCATTTTGATCTCAGAAAAAGCAAATGGCTGGAAGAAGGTAGGTACAACAGAGCTTATAAGGAGAAGAGGAGGGAGAAATATAGAAGAGCAACCATTGGATAATCTTAACATGATTGATTGAACCGTGCCTTCCCCCTTTACTGAAATTAACTGATATCAGGTTACTCCTTCCTGGTGGTGCAGTGGCTAAGAGCTCAGGCTGCTAGCCAAACTGTTGGCAGTTCAAATCCATCAGCTACTCCTCGGCAAACCCAATGGGGGCAATTCTACTCTGTCCTGTAGGGTCTCTATAAGAATTGACTCGACAGCAAGGGGTTTGGTTTTTTCTGCCTGACTGCTAATAATTAATTTGGCCATCTACCCACCTGCAGCCGTGAGACTTTTTGAGATTTAAACTAGGAGGTAATGGTTTGATGACTATCCTTTTCTAGCACAATGAGACAAATCTACATTTCTGTAGAGCAGTTTCTGGCAGGTTTTTGCAGTTGGGTCAGGCCCTTTATGGTTAATATTTGGTTTCTTGGATAAGAAAAACCGTAAAATCAAAGTAAGATGTCTGTTATTAATTTTCCTGTTCAACAGCTACTTTCTCCTTACCCCTCTCTACGATAGTGTTCCTTCTACAGCTACTCCACAAGGGATAATTTTTTTTCTTTTTTCTTTCTAAGACAATCTCATCAGTTTCTGGATTTTAGTTTTTTTAAATATCTTTAGCTCCTCAGCTCTCTGATAGTTTTTTTTTTAACTATAATTTTGTAGCTTATCTACCTTGTTATTGTTAGAGTGGGAGAAAATGTGTTTCTGTTTTCGCAAATTTTTACATCCAAATCAGAAGCAGATATCCCACCATATCCATTTGTATCCTTATTGTTTTCTTTCTCAATTTGCAGTATAGTCGTAAGTCACTTAATGTCCAAGATACGTTCTGCGAAATAGGACATTATGTGATTTGGATGTCGTGTGAACACCATATTATATACTTAGCAAAGCTATGTGAGATACTGTAGTGTACTGTACCATAGTATGCCTGGCAGCACAATCGCTTTGTATACAAAAGACATGAGATATACATGTTGCATTCACTATGTCCATTTATGTCTGCTAAGTCCCGTTCTCCAAGTGGAATTTCTGAACTCTCTTACATCCTCATGGGACCACGGACGTCTTTGTGGTCGAAAGCTTCCTGATGGATGTTTTGCTGCTGGTGACTGTAGTTCTTCTGTTTCCTCTGTCAAAGACCACAGCTCCTATCACGCAGTCCTCCTACAACGAAAATTCTTGCCTGGATCCTCTAACTGCTCCCTCAAATTGCCCCTTTAGACTTAGAGGTAATTATAATTTCCTCCTCTAGCTAGTTCTGAGCTGCTTCACCATCCTTTGATGATTTCCTTTAAACTTATCCGTAAAGCCCCAACCCCGTTGCCATCGAGTCGATTCTGACTCACAGCGACTCGATAGGACATAGAGTAGAACTGCACCATAGAGTTTCCAGGGAGCACCTGGTGGATTTGAACTGCCAACCTTTTGGTTAGCAGCTGTAGCACTTAACCACTAAGCCACCAGGGTTTCCAAATTTGTCCATGCTTTTGAAAACAGTTCCTGCATTAAACTCTTCTCAAGCATGCTATTTGAATGAGCTGTCTTCTTGCTAAGACCCTGATTGATAGGTGGTACTTTTCTAAGAAAAAGAAAGAGATTCAACCAACAGGGAGATAGATAGTGGAGAACACTAAGAAAAAAGCAGAGAGTTGCTGTCGTTGGTTGAATAATGACTGAAATGGTGGCAATGTGGGTGACATCCAGGAATAGAAATAGGATTAACATATCTCCCTGCTAATATCTTTTGTCTAATAACTTCTCTTGCTTTTAAAATGGAAAGCTGAACACCAAACTATTGTTTGGATTTGAGGGTCATTTTCCAGATAAATTTTTTGTAACACTTCTGGTTGTATATAAAAGGTTAATATGGTATACAAAAGCTAAAGAATCAATAGGGCCTTGCTGGTGTAGTTGGGTTGGGAGAGATAAGGAGAGGGAGGAAAAGGTAGCAATGAATTCCAAGAAGACAAATTATTTTAATCAGCTGCAATGCTTTATTTAACACATAGCTAACATCTGTAATCAACATTTATTCAATACGAACCCCTAGGGTTCACATAAGTATTGTAACATGTTTTGTTTTTCAGTAGGAGGTACTATGAAATAACCAAATGTTTGTTGGCTTAGCTTAGTGCCTGTCCCACAGTAGGTACTCAAAAATGTCAGATCTGCCAATACTAGCTGACATTTATTGAGCCCTTATCCTGTGTCAGGCACCATGCAAAGTGCTCAATATACTATTATTATCCCAATTTATAGGTGAGGAATCTGAGTACAGAAAATGCATTTCTTTTAATATTTTATTGTGATTTTAGAGAAAATTTACACAGCAAATTAGGTTCTCATTTAACACTTTCTACACATATTATTCAATAACATTGGTTACACTTTTCACAGTGTATCGGCATTCTCTATTTCCCTTCTGGTTGTTCTGTTTCCATTAATCTAGCTTCCATGCACCCCTTACCTTCTTCTCAGCTTTGGTCTAGGGTAAACGTTGACCGTTAGGTCTCATTTAGACGATTGTTCAGAGTAGCACAGTACTCACAGGTGATATTATTTATTTTATGAGCCACTCTGTTTTTTGGCAGGTAAGTGACCTCCGGGAGTGCTTTGAGTTCCAAGTTTAGAGACTATCCCAGGGCAATAGTCTCAGGGTTTCCTCTAGTCTCTACCAGTCCAGTAAGTTGGCCTTTTTAAGGAATTTGAGTTTTGTTCTACATTTTTTCCCCCTTTCTGTCCAGGACCACCTGTTGTGTCCCAGGTCTGAACCATCAGTAGTGTTAGCTGGGCACCATCTAGTTCTTCTGGTCTCAAGGTAGGTGAGGCTGTGGTTCATGTACACCGTTAGTCCAGTAGACTGGTTTCTTCTTTGAGTCTTTGGTTTCCTTCTTTCTCTTTTGCTCCAGACTTCTAGAGACCAATATATGTATCTTAGATGGCTGCTTGCAAGCTTTTAAGACCCCAGATGCTACTTACCAAACTAGGATATAGAACATAATCTTTATCATCTATGTTATGCCAAGAAGCTGGACTATATGAAGAAGAATATGGCATCACGATTAGAGGAAGACTCATTAACAACCTGCGTTGTGCAGACGACACAACCTTCCTTGCTGAAAGTGAAGAGGACTTGAAGCACTTACTGATGAAGAAAAAAGACCACAGCCTTCAGTATGGATTACACCTCAACATAAAGAAAACAAAAAATCCTCACAACTGGACCAATAAGCAACATCATGATACACAGAGAAAAGACTGAAGTTGTCAAGGATTTCATTTTACTTGGATCCACAAAAAACACCCACGGAAGCAGCAGTCAGGAAATCAAAAGACGCATTGCAATGGGCAAGTCTGCTGCAAGAGACCTCTTTAAAGCAATGAAAGGCAGAGATGTCACCTTGAAGATTAAGGTGCACCTGACCCAAGCCATGGTATTTTCAATCACACCACACATGTGAAAGCTGGACAATGAATAAGGAAGACTGAAGAAGAATTGACGTCTTTGAATTGTGGTGTTGATGAAGAATATTGAATATACCATGGACCGCCATAAGAATGAACAGGTCTGTCTTGGAAGAAGTACAACCAGAATGCTCCTTAGAAGCAAGGATGGCGAGACTACATCTTACATACTTTGGACATGTTGTCAGCAGGGATCAGTCCCTGCAGAAGGACATCATGCTTGGTAAAATACAGAGTCAGTGAAAAAGAGGAAGAGCCTCAATGAGATGGATTGACATAGTGGCTCCAACAATGGGCTCAAGCATAACAACGATTGTGAAGATGACACCGGAGCGGGCAGTGTTTCATTCTGTGGTACACAGGGTCGCTATGAGTCGGAACCAACTGAGGGCACCTAACAACAACAACAACATGCCAGTTGACAAGATGTATTGCTATCGTAGATACTTAATAAAGTGATCATGAATTAACAGAGGTGAAGGCAGTGTCATTTAAACATTTTCACAGTTCTTGCTTTTGGAAAAAAAATAAGCTTATTGAAATTCAGGACTGGAAGACCGCCCCCCCCCAAAAAAAAAAAACTGTCCAGATTTTCTTTTGCATGCATATATTTATAAAGTTTATTAGTATTTCAAGATTCCTGTAGAATAAGTCTTTCTAACCTGACAAGACTGTCAACTGTAGTACCTGTTTTCTGAGATGAGCAGATTTTATTCTCTCCCTTTATTCTCTCCTTTCATTTTTCTGTACTTCTCTTTTAAATCTTTCACTTTCTTCTCTCCTTCCTTCACTCATTCATTCAAACAAGGCCAGGAGCTTAATTTTAAAACGTCATTCAAAATGGTGCCACGTCATCTGCCGGGGCCAAGAACCGTGAGGTGTTGTCACATTTCTCTCTGCCAGCGTGGATCTACGGGGACCCCGCCCTCTCCTCTTCACCTGCTCCCGGCTAGACCGCGCCGAGGGCGCTGTCACAAGCTCAGGCCTCCGGTCCCCTCCCCCTAGCCCCGAGACCACCCCGCCCCTCCCGGATCCCGGCTGGCAGAGCGCAATTATTTGCATATTCCTACCTTTGTTCCCTGCCGTCCGCCAATCAGCGCTTGGGACGAGACTGGAAGGGAGGGGGGACTGGGCGGGGCTCGGGCTCGAGCTCCGGCTCCGGATCTGGCTGCGGCTGCCGGAGGTTTCACAGCAGGTCGGAGCCGCCGCGGGCGCGCCGCGCACTGCAGCTTCAGCCACAGCGGCCAGCACCGCGCGCGCACTGCTGCCTCGCCTGGGCCAGGCCCCCAAAACAAAGACAAAGCGGCTGCCTGGTAGGCTCTACAGAAGCTGAATTTACCTGCAGCTGCCGGGAACCACAGGCTTCAAGATGGTTTGCGGGGGCTTCGCGTGTTCCAAGAACTGCCTGTGCGCTCTCAACCTGGTCTACACCGTGAGTATCCAGAGCCCGCCCTCTCCCTGCCTAGAGGCTTTGCACCTGTTCGGAAGCTCCTGGCCTTGCTTGCGTGGCCAGCGACTCACTGGCTTCACCCCGGGCCCCTCTCCTGTCTTCTCACGCTCTGCGCGCCCCCAGCCTCTCCCTCCGTCCCCTCTGGGACTGGGAGCCGGCGCTTGTCGCAGTCTCTTCCTTTCCGTCATTGAAAAGCGGCCGTCTTTTTGGCTTGCTCGCCGCGTCTCTGCCACATTGCTCCGCCCCGCCCCCTCACCCACCGCCTTGTTTTTCAGTCTTTTGACTCTTTCATCCCGGCCCCTTCTGCTGCTCGCTCCTCGCTTCCAGACCCTTCTGGGGCTGGTTTGGCGGAAGAGCTGCCTCGGGTTTGAGGGCAGTTTTGCGGCATAGCGTGATCTGAAATCGGCAAGGCGGCATATGGATCGTGCGCGTCTGGGTTAGCTCTACGTGCTCTCGTGATTTTAATTGAGGCCATCCAGTAGTTTCACAGGATATCCGCTGCTTCCTTAGTTTGTTTTGTGCTTACATAAAGGGATATTATATTTTTGGTTTTGCCAGTTCTGCTCATACTTGATGGTTTCTCTGTGTGTCTTCCCCCTTAACAGTATCTTAACTCTTTGAAACTAAGTCGTTTCTTCCCCTCCTAGCCAGCTTGCCCCTTTTAATTTTAATACCACAGGCTGTTTGTGATTTTTAAGGCGCAGTTCTGGGTGAACAGGAGGGTGGGGAGGGCTGGTTGACGTTCGTTGATTGTCTTTCACGTCCCAGATTTTACATACATGATTTGAGTTTGTCATTCTGACAGCCTTCTGAGGAAAGGGACATGGTCTAAATTTTATATATAAGGTAACAGATCAAAAATGGTTTTTAATAAGTTTAAATAGCTGGTAGCTGGCGAGTCAGGAGTGGAACCCAGGCTTTGGAATCTAGGTCTTTCCACAGGCTGCCTCTACAGGTCGGAAGAAACTTCCTCCCTGGTCATCATCCCTCCATCGCTTGCTCCCTTATATAAATACACCTGGCCCTTTGCAGCACCCACCCTGAAAACAAACCCAGCTTCCCTGCATTAGCAGAGAGCTAGGCCATCTGTGCAAGCTTAGATTACATCTCTTGTGGTCAGCAGGAGAGAGAGGCTGGGTCATTTTACCATCACTGTTCCTTTGTATGTGAACCTGCTTGCAAAGCTTTGACGGCAAGGCAGAAACTGGAATAGAGCACGCTTTTCCAGCCAGTTAGTAGGAATCTGATCAACATGGTCACTAATGGTAGACTTGGGAAAAAATTTTTAGAACACCTGGTAATACCGCTCCTTGTAATTGGAGATCTCCATCAAGTTTCACATTAAAATCCACCTTTGTCTCGCTTGAGGCATGCTTTATTAATAAATGCTGACCAGTTCTCCAGGTATTTTATTAGCATGAATGGCCTGATTAGAACTTCACATTGCCCATTTTGTGCCTTGATTTCTGGTTTTTCCCGTCAATGATTTAGTCATCCCTTCACCAGACGTTTAATCTTACAGTGTCCGTTTACACACAGTAGAGTGTTCTGCTTTGTATCCTTACTTAACTAAAATGTCTACATAGATTAATGTGCAATATATATTTTTTAAAGGCAAGCTGTTTTTTAAATCTAGTTCTGTTGCTTTCAAGACATACCATTTCTAGTTGTATTTACTGTTTCAGGAAAGCAAGGAGAAGGAAAGATGATTCTGTTGGGACATGTTACGGCTGTTTAATAATCTATTCTAAATTTTGACCTTCAAAGTGTGTTCTGTTGATTTTAATAGCTATGCAGTAAAACTTAATTAATTTGAGATTCATGGGACTATAAAAATGGTTAGCCCTTTTAAATCTTAGACCTTTTAGACACCGCCCTAAAATGAATTAATGACTACTTGCTTCTTATACATTGTGAATAGGCTTAAATAGGAATAGGCTCAGCAGTTTAAATTGGAGGCAAATGATAGATAAAAGTTGGATCAGGTCTTAAATAGATGCTGAAAAATTACCATGGCTATTACTTACTTCGATTCTGTATCTTCCCTGGTCACTTCTGCATTTTAAGGTGGGAATTGTGAGGAGGTGGTTACAGGCAGAGTGGAGGTTCAGGACTTAGGTGACATTTCATTTCTTTTTAAAGTATGAACAGGAGAATTCTTTGTAGATATCACTCCCACCCTGGTCACTGCCTCTAAAATGTGCTCAAAGCTGAAGGATTAGGCCTGAGGTCATTTCTAAAAGTTTAAGTGAAACAAGAATTGCATATGGGAGCTGCAGGTGTAAGGCCATGACTTGCCTTGTGTTAAAGTATTTTCCTGAGAAATTTAGGCTTTTACCAGCTCAATTGTTGAGAGTCAGGTGACTTGCTAATGAGCCTGAGATTAGCGCTGGATTCATGATCTGTCCAGAAAGTGTGTCCTGAAAGCAGGTTGGAAGGAACATCACCAAACTTGTCATGGGATTATCACTAGGCCAGAGGTTAACAGTTGATTTATTTGTTATTGTTTTATGGTTTGACTATTTTAATTCACAGGAACTCTAGAACTGAACAGTCGTAAGTTAGTGTAGTGTATACAAACAATTGTAAATATGGGAGGGAAGGGGGAAATGACAGTTGCTTTATCCATCTTCATAGTACTGTAAGAGAGAGAATGACTTGCGCCAGAACTTCCTACATTTGAAGACACTTTTATTTATTGTGCAAGGCAATATACATGGTCCTGAGAATATAGCAGTGAACCAAACAGGGCTTTACAATCAATATGCCTTTATGAAGGCTTTTTAAAACAAATTTTTATTTACTACCTTGTCTGCATATCTCATGAGTTTCATTTAGCCAATAAGCGTTTGCCTACTGTGTGCACTCTACTGAGAACTGTAGGGCATAATGAACACATGCAAAGCCAAATGCATACCTTGTGAAGACAGCATCTACTTGGGAGACGAGGTGGGAAAGTTAAATGCTATATAAGGAAAGGACTGACTGCAAATGCTATAAAAGTTTAGGACTAGGGGAGCTATTTGTGGGTTACAGAAATTGAGGGAAGGAAGGAGGAGTAGTTGAACTGAGGAAATGTAGGAATAACGTGGGTCTTTTTAATACCAGTTAAGATATAAATACAAATTAAAGCTATTTTGGGAAAGTGGTGTAGGTTATTTTTAATAGTTTATTTTATAATGAATATTTTGAAAATATATTGACAAATAGTGAAAAGCTTAAAAAAATTTACTCAGTGATTTGTGAGGAATTTTAGGAAATATGAAATAAATATGGTATTAAAATGTGTAACATTCTTAAAGCTCTATGTCTCCTTGTGCCTTTTTACCAGAGAGGAAAGCTCTATTTTTTTTTTTTAAGAGGAAATTAGCTTTATTAAACAGAACCAAACTGGGGGAAAAAAAAATCAAAAATATATTTACCAGAACTCTTATGAGTTACACTGATTTGTATCATAGTAATAAATGTATATGATACATGTAGTAAATAAATAAATAAATATACATCAGTATTCGTATATATGAATGGTTTTAATGAAGAATATGTGAAGCAGAAAATAAATTGTAGTCTTAAAATTAGGAGGAAATTTGAGAAGTTGCAGTTTTGTTTCTTTTTCAATGTGCATTCTTATTTCTAAAATCTTTCTAAGTTTTTTTTTTGCAGTTTTTTCCTATACCTTTGGTTTTTTGAGAAAAATTCCTATGCAGCATCAAAAATTATACTGATTTGCATTGATTCATTGATTTACATTTTAACATCTCTGAAGTAGGGATGTATCTTATAATAGAAAAATATGACACATCTATCAGATTAAAGGAGCACTGGTGGTTAAGCGTTCGGCTGCCAAACAAAAGGTCGGCAGTTTGAATCCACCAGCTGCTGCTTGGAAACCCTTTGGGGCAGTTCTCCTCTGTCCTGTAGGGTCACTGTGAGTAGGAATCAACTCATGGCAGTGGGTTTGGTTTTTAGTTTAGATGAGATTAAAACAAAAACTTTGTCCATAGAATTTATGGAGAGAAAAAACACTGGATTCAGGAAGAAAACAACTTTGAGTGTCAACTCTGCTTTGTTGTTGGTTACCATTAAGTCAGTTTGGATTCATGACAACCCCATAAGTAGAACTACTCCAAAAGGTTCTCAAGGCTGTGACCTTTCGGAAGCGGATCACTGGGCCTGTCTTCCCAGGCACCCCTGGATGGATTTGAACCGCCAACCTTTTAAATAGTAGTTCAGTGCTTAAGTGTTTGTGCCACCCAGGAACTTGAAATTTAACTTTGGGCAAACTCCTTACATTATTTGAGCTTCAGAGTCTTCATTTATAAATCGGTGATAATATTTTCCATTTTTTTCCTCATGGGGATGTAGTGAGGATGAAATGAGAAATGTGTATAAATACTTTGTATGCAGTACAGAAAAAAACTGTTATAGCCTCAAGTGGAAAAAGTTAAAATTTAAACTTCTGAACTACAAAACTACATGTTATAATGATAAAAGTTTTCAACCTACTTCATTTCTAACACAGGCTGATCAAGTCAAGCAGGCCTTAGGAGTCCATACCTTCAAAAAAGAAATTCTAATTGTTAAGGTTGTAAGAAAAAATGAAGCACAATAATTATAAATTTGGAATTATTTACCTGTATTTTTTTTTTTTTAAGTCCTAACCTGGTCATTAAAGTGCTGGAAAACTATAAATTTTTTTTCAGTCTCAACTCCAAAATAAATGAAAAACTCTAGGACTTCAGTCAAAGAAAAATCTGCTTAACTGTAATTGCTTTCAAATTATTGCATTTGCCTTTTTTCAAAACTCTGATCATGATTTTTCAAATTATTCAGATTTAATATTTGAATATGTGGTTAGGTTGGGGGCATCTCTGTGACCTTGTTCAAACTACTTCAGACTACTCAGTGAATTTAAAATATTTAAGTGGTTGCTGAATATTGAATTACAAAAACGATTCACTATTTACGGAACTTGGAATTTTCTTATGATGCTATTATGCAGATATTTATAATCTCCCTTTGTGACTCTGTCCTGTGGGGTCACTATGAGTCAGAATTGACTTGATGGCAGTGGGTTTGTGACAAATATGTTCTTAAAATTTCTCAACTTTTGATTAAAAAATAGGGTAACAAAAATGTGTCACTTATGCCATTTCTGAACTGAAATTAGCTTTTTGAATTTT
This sequence comes from Trichechus manatus latirostris, assembly GCF_000243295.1. Taxonomy (NCBI): domain Eukaryota; kingdom Metazoa; phylum Chordata; class Mammalia; order Sirenia; family Trichechidae; genus Trichechus; species Trichechus manatus. Next base: position 3,150,567 of record NW_004443986.1, read on the forward strand.
CACAGAGTTTAACAAAATAATTAATAAAAAGCATTTCCAAAGAAAGAAACAGTTAATTTTGGGGAAAATTTTTCCTAATGTCTTTCATCCCGTATTTTAAAAGCGTGATTAGAAAATCTCAGTGACTTAATTTACGTACAGTTTTAGGTGTCATCACTTCAAACACATTTGAGTTAGTGGCACAGTCAGGATCTTCCTTCTTCTCACATTTCACCTGAATTCCTTTCCAAGCCTTTTTACCAGTATAAGAAGAATACTCCAAAACCACTTGAAATAATGGGTGAAAACTCTAGGAGAATAAACCCAAATTCTTTAGCGTGCCATTCAGCACATCTGACCATCTGCTAACCTGCCATTTTCATCACTTTGTGTATTTCGGCCTGGTAGAATTCCCCACACATTTTGCCCTTCTTGCCTGTCTTTGCCTTATAATACCCTTATCTGTCATTGGAAAGTTACTCTATAAAGCCTATTTCTTCAGTCAGAATGAAATCTTTCCTTTTAAAGTTTCACTTGGGAATCTTAATACTTGAATGTCACCCGGATTTATTCACATTCAGAATTCGGCATGAGGAGGAAGGCTTGGCTTATGATTGTTGTTTTTTAAAGCTACCTAGCTGATTCTGAATTACAGTGAGGACTTGGAGCAGTGTTGTAAGGTTTTGTGTTAGTTTATCTTTGCCATTGAGCATGTCAAGACTACGTATTCTAGATGGTTGTGTGCCTGCTTTTTCCACTGCTGGACTATTACCTCTTCTTGGCAGAGAGAATAGCTGTCTCTTTGTTGCATCCTTCAGTGCATAGCATTTTTTTTTAAACACTGAGCCTATGTTTAAATACTTGTTGAATTGAATGTGTGGAATTGGCTGCCCGCCTTTCCACCTGTTCTTCAGAGGTACAGCTAACTTAAGGAAAACTTGCGTAAAAATGATACTTTGATATTTTTTTAAGCCCACAATTATCCGCGTTAAATCCAGAAGGAAAAACAGATATTTTAAAACATGAAAGTTAGCATTAGATTAAAAAATATTAAGAAGGAATTACTTTTATCCTACTGTCTTAGTCATCTAGTGCTGCTATAACAGAAATACCACAAGTGGATGGCTTTAACAAAGAGAAATTTATTTCTTCACAGTAAGGTAGGCTGAAAGTTCAAATTCACAGGGTCAGCTCCAGGGGAAGGCTTTCTTTCTCTGTTGGCCTTCTTCTAATTGGTGTTGCCCCGGACTAGGAGCTTCTCTGCGCAGGGACCCTGGCTCAAAGGATGTGCTCTGCTCCCAGCACCGCTTTCTTGATGGTATGAGGTCCCCAGCTCTGCCTGCTTCCCTTTCCTTTTATCTCTTGATAAAACACCCCAGGGAAACTCCCTTTACATTGGATGTGCCCTGGGTAAAGGTGGTGTTACAATCCCACCCTAATCCTCTTTAACATAAAATTTCAATCACAAAATGGAGGCCAACCACACAATTCTGGGAATCATGGCCCAGCCAAATTGATATACACATTATTTGGGGGACATAATTCAAACCATGACACCTATCCTCTGTAAAATCTGATGTATTTCTTGAAATATTCTTTTTTCTTCCACTCTTGGCCAACTTTTAAATTCCTCTGAGGGTTTCCTCCAGGTTTTCTCATGAACAAACCCTCTTCCGATAAACTTGTACTAGACTCCTAGTTGACTGGTGTTCTTTATTGATATTATTGGTCTAATAAAAATATAAGAAGAAACCAAATCATTTTCTTTCTTTTATTAATTTAAAATAATACATACTAACTGAACACCCATAGCAGTGAACAAAGTAAAAACCAAAACGCTGCCTTCATGGAGCTGACATTTATGGAAGAAGACAGATGATAAGCAAATAAGTAAGTACATCACATTAGAAGCTAAAAAGTGCTAAGGAGAAAAATAAACCAGGGTAAGAAGAATGAAGAGACAGTGAGGTAAGTTGGGGTGGAGGGAAGATGAGTGTACAGTTTTCTGTATGGTGGTCAGGACTGGCCTTCTTGGAAAGATAGTATTTGCACAAGGACTTGATGAAGATGAAGGGCAAATATCTGGGAATGGTGTTTCAGGTAGAAGGAATAGCCTGTGAAAAGACCCTGACACAGAGGAACATTCCTGGTTTACTTACAGTGTGACTAAAACAGAGTGAATGAGCGGAGGAGTGAGAGAAAATGAGGGCAGAGAAGTTATGGGACCCAGGTTATGAAGGTCCTTGAAAGCACTGTAAGTACTTTAACTTTTACGCTGAGTGAATGAGGAGTCACTGGTGCATTTAGGCCTGAGTAGTGACATGGTCTGATTCTCAATTAAGTCTGGCTGCTGAATTGAGAATGGATTATAGATGGCAAAGGTAGAAGAAGTGAGACCAGTTATGAGACTATTTATTGCATAATTTAGGCATGAGGCAGTGGAGTCTTGGATTAGTATGATAGCAATGAAAGTAGGAGAAATAGATTCTGAGTGTGTTTTGAAGGCGAGGCCAACATAATTTTCTGATGGATTGAATATGGGGTTTGAGAGAAAGAGACAAGTCACAGATTAATTGTGATTTATGGCCCAAGCATTTGGCAAAGTAGAGTTTCCAGTAACTGGAATGGGAAAGACTGAGGGTGGAGCAGACTTTGGGAGGAAAATAAGGGGGTCAGTATTAGATGTTATGCCAATCAGATATCCAAGTGGAGATGTTGAGTAGCAATTAGAGTAACAGCACTGGAGTTCTGGGGAGAGGACTAGCTGGAGATTTAAATTCAGGGATCCATTCAGCTTAGAGAAAGGAACTTGAAGAGTTGACTGGATGAAATCACCAAGTGAATGAGGGTAGAGAAGGGCAGTGGTCCATGGATTGAGCCAGGGGCACTCTTAATAAAAGGTTTGGCAGATGAGGAGGAACAAGCAAAGGAGCCTGAGGAGGAACCAGCAAAGGAGCCTGAGAAGGAATGCCTTGTCAGATAGGAGGAAAACCTGATACAGGTGGGTGTCCTAGAAGTCAAGTGCAGACTGTTTCAAGGAGAAGGGATTGAACATGTGTCAAATGCTACTAATAAGTAAGATGAGGACCAGGAGTTGGTCCTTGAATTTAGCAATGGAGGAGTCATTGAAGAGAGCAGTCACCTTTTTATTTTTCTTACGGCAGGCTATAAGCCTCTCAGCAGTAAGGACTGAGTCTCAATTATTCCTGTTTTCCTGAATACCCAGCACAGCCCTGGCTTCTGGTCAACATTGCATTTAGTTAATTGACTGAAGGAATCAGTGCGGGGCTTCTCTGCTCACTGCCAGTGGCCTGGCTTTGCCTACAGCTCCAGTTCTTGTCTCCCAGAATTGCACCAAAGAAGGAAGGAGTGTGGTGGGGCTGAAGCTTTGTTGGCAGCTGCGTGTGCCACATCAAACTAGTTAGCCTTGGAAAATGATGGGTCAGGTCCCTTACTTTCAATTCTTTTATATAATTTCTTGCCAGGAGATATTATGTACTATACATTTTTTGCCAACTAAGTATAAAAGCAAGCTGCTTTACACCATGGAGAAGATGAAGAAGAAAAATGTTTGGCAAGAGCACTTGAGGCTTCCTTCTGTCGTTTGGAGAGTGAGAATAAAACAAAGAACTGAGTTTTTGGCTTCAACACTAAATGCCTGGATATTCAGCAATATCTAGATTTATAGAATTTTAAAATTTCCATCCAGATGTTTGGCATCATAGAAACACGTTTGATCACCTCTGAATTGCTCTTCAGTGTTCTACATTAAGTAGACGTTCAGAAGAGAATTGAGTGTTCAAGTGTAATTCCTCATTGGAAACGTTAAAGCATTAAAAAAAAACCCCAAAAAACGAACTCATTGCCATGGAGTTGATTCCAACTCATAGTGACCCTATAGGCCAGAGTAGAACTGCCCCATAGAGTTTCCAAGGAGCAGCTGGTAGAGTCCAACTGCTGACCTTTTGGTTAGCAGACAAGGTCTTAACCACTGTACCACCAGGGCTCCATTAAAGCATATAGAGGAAGACAATTTGGCGTCTTTTTTTTTTTTTTTTTTCACGTATCTGTAGATACTATATTAAATTTTGGTGGTGTAGCCCCACTATATCTTATTACTGTTTCAAATTTGCTTGCCCTCCACCACCATCATAACTTCCTTCTTGTTTTAGTGCTGAAACAAACATTTTTGAATCATTTAACTACAAATCTAACCTAGCATTTTCAAATGTTCTAGATTCTTCTTTCATTCTTCTGATGTTCTAAAGTCTACTTACCTTGGTAGAATATTGACGCTTAAAAAATGTAGTTGTGTTAACAATATTGAAAGCTTTCTTTTTTCATCTTGTTTTTGAAATGAGGTGGATATTTGCTGAAAGAATGAAAATCTTTTATGGGTTATATAGAGAAAGAATAATCTGGAACATCAATAGGCTGGATTTCTTCTCACCAAATATTGTGTAGGTTGGAGAATAAGTGTCCTTAAAGCATAATGAGTTCTTCATTCAACATATATTTTGAGCACGTCTTAGGTGTCAGACAGTTAGCCAGGTACTAGGAATACTGCAGTGAACAAGATCAACTTGTGTTTTTTGATTGTATGGAGGTTAAGGTCTAGAGAGCTCAGAAGAATTCACAGTATGGCTGGTGGTGGGGAATTGTGGCTAATGAATCATCTCCAGAGGTAATCAAGGCCCCCCCAGCCCTTCATATCCTGGGATTTGTCTGCTTAACAGTTTGGACTTTATCCTAAAATTAGAAACAGGATAGCTAGCATGGGAATGACCTGATCTGATTGGCTTTAAAAAAAAGACCACCAAATTAGTTAGTAATAGAGTTCAACACAGGAGGCCCTGGGTGGTGCAAATAGTTAAGCTTTTGGACTACTATCCAAAAGGTTGGAGCTTCAAACTCACCCAGAGGCATCTTGGAAGACAGGCCAGGCAGTCTGCTTCTAAAAGGTCACAGCCTTGAAAACCCTGTGGAGCAATTCTACTCTGCACATGTGGGGTTGCCATTAGTTGGAATTGACTCACTGCCAACTAACAACAACCCAGGTAATAGAAACCCAGCTACCACTGCTTAAAACAATAAGGCTTACTATTTTCATGTAACAAGAAGTCAGGCATGTTACCAAGGACCCAGACTCCATCTATTTTTCTGCTCTGCCATCCGTGGCATGTGACTTTCTTCCTTAGAGTCATCAGATTACACCTGCAACTCCAGGCATCACGGTTTGTTCCATGCCAGAAGAGGATGGTGCTGTAAAATGCTTCTTCTTGCAAAGCTTTTTCCTTTTTTGAAATAGTTTTATTGATGCATTATTAACATACAATGAGCTGCACATATTTGAAGTATAAAATTTGATAAGTCTTGGTATATATATAAACCTGTGAACCTATCACCACGTTCAAGATATTGAATGAACATATCCATCGCCTCAAAAGTTTGTTCCTTCCTTTCTCTCACCCTTAACCCCCCACCCCCAATCAGCAGACAACCACTGACCTGCTCAGCAGTAAAACTTAAAAAAAAAAAAAAAAAAAACCCCATTGCTGTCAAGTTGATTCTGACTCATAATGACCCTATAGCACAGAGTAGAACTGCCCCATAGAGTTTCCAAGGGGTGCCTGGTGGATTTCAGCTGCTGACCTTTTGGTTAGCAGCCGTAGTTCTTAACCACTATACCACCAGGGTTTCCCAGTAAAACTTAGGCTGGAGTTAAATCTAGTTTAGGGAGGGTGTTTGCAGAAAGAAGATGCCCTTAGGACATTTCTCCAGGCTCACTGATTCCCTTCTTGTATTGGCCTTAGAGTAAGAAGTTCAACTGAAAGGGAGTGTTCATGGTTTTTAAAGCCTATGATAAGGTGAAAGATTTAAGGTTCTTCTAGGTAGGGAAGGTGGTCACAGTGGCGAAGGTGGATAGGGTCAGTGCAAGTTTGCAGGTATTAAAAGATATATAAAAAACCACATGCAAGATGGAGCTTTTATTAGTCAGAATTCTTTATGGGTTATAGATGAGCTTAAAAGAATGTGTCGGCTATAAACCTGGGACATCCAATAGTTGGATAATCAGAGATGGCTGGATAAAGAGGCTCAGAAAAGGCCAGAGCTCTCTCCCTCCTTCTGTCCACTTCTCAACTTGCTTGCCTCTGCTTAGATTCTTTTTGAGGCTAGATATCTCCACGTGCAAGGTGGGCACAGGCAGAACCAACTTAGATTGTCCTTATAGCTTGCTGTGCCAAAGGAAACCTTTTTCCCCCTCCCAATATCCCTGTATCAGATTTAGAGACATACTGATTGACCCTGTTGGTTTATGAACCAGTCACTGTGGACAGGAGGACGGGCAGCCATCTTTAACAGAGTTGAGTCTTGTGTCTGCTGCTGGTGGTGGTTGGTGGGGGGCAGTGAGGCACTGTGATTAAGGGTCTCACAAGAAACACATGTGCTGGGTTGCAAAAGCAACATGTATCTACTACAAAGGTCATTCGTCCTCAAGGCGGCCATTTGTCTGACCTTCAGTTCTTAATTTTAGAATATTCTGGCATTCCTTCATCATTTGAAAGGTGTAGTGTATGGGTTTAATATTTCAACACTTATGCTCGACTGTAAGGAATATTATACACCACATCTTTTTTCTTTAATATCATTGCATGTATCCATCCAAAGGTGCACAAACATGTTGATTAATTTTTAAGATTTTTGTTTGCCAGAGTAGTCTCTAGAGAATCTGTAGGGTCACAATGAGTCGGAATCCACTCAACGGCAATGGGTTTTGGGTTAGAGTATTCTCAAAGATTAAGACTCCTCATCCCAAGTAGAATTTCTTGCTGCCCAACTCAAGGCAGTGTACTCTGTGCCTGTGTGTGAATGTAGGTGTATGTGACAAAATTTCTGGGTTGAGTTAAAGAAAAATAAAAAGCACAAAATTAATAAGCTAGCATTTGGTGCTTAATGAATGGAAAGGTCATATGAGCAAAGGACTTTTCTTCCTCCCCTTTACATATCACTATGCATCCAGGTTTCATGGGCAAATAAGTTAGAGAGATGTGATTCAAATGCATATTGATCTGACTACGAAGCCAGAACTACTTTTTTTTTTTAATGAATGATAGTATTGTCCTTAGTATTACATCTTAAATTTTAAAAATTATTTAAGTATGTGGCTAGGCACTATGATAAGTCCTTTAGGGAGAAAAAAAAAAAAAAAAGCTCCAAGAGGAAAGCTGAGTTCAGTTACAGCACTAACATTGTATTGTCGGATGTCACCTTGTTGTTCTGATTTTCTCAGCTACAAAATGAAGGGGGTAGACTAAGATCACCAGGCAAGTGCCTTTGTGCCTTGGTGTTTTGTGGGTTTGTGCCATCTCCTGAGCCTTAGCTGAGAATCTCTATGCCCCCACCCCAGCACCCCCCTGTTTCTGCATCTCTCACAGAATCTACTCCTGTGGGAACCAGTAGCTGTGCCGCTGCCTCTGTCTCTTGGGCCTTGCTTGAGGAAGCCATGCCAGTTTTAGATACTTTCATAATCTTGCTTTGGTCGGCCTTTTCCATTACAGCTCTTTTAATCCTAAGGCTTATATGATTCGCTTTTCTTTGTTCTAAAGAGAAAACAGGAAAGGTTGGAGCTTCCTGGCTTATAAAAGCATCGCTATCAATGAGTTAACAGATCCATAATCTGTTTTTTATCAGCACTCTGTCTCCTAAAGGAAGGAAACTATTTGTAATAGGTCTAAATTTACTTTCTATTACAATTAGTTTCATACGGAAACTGTTGTTATAATTGAACAAAGGACTCTTGCAGTTCCTTTGTCTACCAGTGATGTCAGCTTTTTAATTATGCAGTTAGAATTAATTTTACTTGAATCAATAATTTTTAGATTACTAGTTTGGAAAACCTCATCTAATCCCATTCTCTTCAAAATTACAAACCAACTAACTATAGCACACAATTACCACTCCTCAGAAATAAATTGTATTTCATTATCATCTTTAAAAGGTTCTTTTTTGGTAGAAGCTAAACATTGATAATGACATTTAATTGGAGGCATATTACAAATCTTTAGGTGCTATTTCTAATTTAAAAAGTTAATTATGAATATTTTGGGGAATTTTGTTATTATAATGTGTTAGAAACACCAGTCACATAAGGAAAACATTTAGGTACATTGTTTTCAATTTTTATTTAATTAAAAAAAACACAAGTTATATTTTTGGAGGTTTATCATAAAATTGATCCCCTCACATAAGTTTGTATTTGGACAGTTTCACTGTTGGAATAATCAATATAAAATTTGTTTTGGATTGGACAGTTAAATTATCACCTCCTGCTTTCAGCTTTCAGTTGTATACCACTTTGATTTGATAGCGCTTCTTTTTCCCAAATGGGAGCATATTATAGGAGGGAACGTGGCCAGCACTGCAAGGTACACAGATGGGAATTAATATGAAACATTTGAGACACAGATGATGAGGAAGCTATCTTGATTTTAGTAGCTGTTTGGGGAAAAGTAGGAGCTAAGACTGGCCGAGGAAAGTCAGACCAAATTACAGAGGAAAAGTAAAGCAGAAGAATTTAGAATTCGCATCCTAGTAAAAAAGGGGCTGTTAAAATTTTCAAGGCAGATTTTAATTAGGAAATATTTCATATGCACAGAAAATACTGTGGTAGACTCCTGTGAACCCACTAGCCAGATTTAACAAATACCAATGTTTTGTCGTGTCTCTCTCTCTTTTTAAGAAGTTAGATGTTAATGGTACAGCCCCCTTCTCATTTTCCCCTCTCAAAAGTAGTCACTATCTTGAAGTCAGCATCTGTCATTGCCATGCATTTTTATAAATTTATGACAATTTCATGTATTAATCATCTACAAAGAGCATATAGTGTTGTTTTTGTGTTTTAAAAATCTCTGATACAGCAATTATTGGTAGCACTGTAATTTTTCTCTCCTACACTGACGTCTAGGGCAGGGGTCAGCAAAGTATATAGCTCATGGGCCAAATCCATCTCACTGCCTGTTTTTGTATGGTCCAGGAGCTAAGAATGGTTTTATGTTTTTAAATGGTTAAAAAGAAATCAAAGGAAGAATAATATTTTGTGATATATGAAAATGAAGTCTCAGGTTCCATAAATAAAGTATTATTGGAACACAGCCATGCTCATTTGTTTATGTTTTGTCTATTACTGCTTTTGTGCTACAACAGCAGAGTTGACTAGTTTTGGCAGAGACCGTATAGCCTGCAAAGCCAAAAATATTTGCTATCTGGCTCTTTAAGGATAAACTTTGCCGACCCCTGTTTTAGTGGGGATGTCTTTATCTCTTGCTCTTAGGACATTAATACATAAATATTAAGCTTCTCTTAAGAATATATTCATATAGTAAAGATTTAGTATGCTTCCCAAAGTAATTCTTTAAAACTATTTTAAAATTAGAAGAATTTTGTGTATCAGATTATTCACTCTTTTGATCTTTTTGTTTCCAAGACTCAGGGAAAGAAATATAAAGTCCTGCCCTTGAATTTAATTTAATTAGGAAACAAGCATCACACTTAAGACTTGATGTTGGCAGATTACTCTGATATGTTGCAACTGTGGACCATCTTCAGCGTTTGGTACCCAGATGTAGTCAGCATGCTAAGCATAGCCCTCTCACTTCAGGAAGGCGAGGCCTGTCCTAGGCATCACCCAGCCCTTCTTCCTTCACACCTCCTTCAGGCTGCTGCCTTTTTCAGCTTGTGAAAGGAAATGCGTTATATTTGGATACCACAGTCAGAAATAAGCTAACTTGTGAAGGGGCAGAGGACTTTTTCTCAATCCAGCATAGTTTGAGGTTGTTAGAAGATTGTGAGTGAAGATATTAAAAATGAAATAGATGTAAATAGAGCTGCTGATGAGCAATTGAGAAAGTGAGAGACTAGATACATTTCTGGGCAGCAAAATTTGTGAGGATTTTTTCCTTCTGAAAACAAAAGCTTTCTTTGTGTACTTGACTGCAGTGGAGAACAACATGTACAGATAACACCACAGATGCATAGATGGATATATAGCTACCTTCGAGTTGACTCAGATTCATGCCGGCCTAATGTACAACCGAACTTAAGTGTTGCCCAGTCTTGCATCGTTCTCAAGATCGCTAGCATGTTTGAGCCCATCATTGTGGCTGTTGTGCCAGTCTATCTCACCGAGGGTCTCCCTCACCCTCACTGACCCTATTTCACCAAATATAATGTCCTCTCCTACTGATTGATCCCTCATGTTGACATGTCCAAAGCAAGCAAGTTGGACAGTGTTCAGTTGTGATCCATAAAGTTTTCACTGGCTAATTTTCAGAAGTAGATTGCCAGGCCTTTCTTCCTAGTGTCTCTTAGTCTGGGTGCTCCGCTGAAATCTGCCCACCATGGATAACTCTGCTGGTATTTGAAATACCAGTGGCATAACTTCAGTATCACAGCAACACACAAGCCACCACATTACAACAAACTGACAGGTGGGTGGTGGAGATAATGCCATAACTTGGTTCTGTTTTGCTATCAGTGGTTTCTTTTACTCTTAAGTTTTGCTTCTTTATAATAAATGGATAAAAATACTAACAGGTGCTATATTTGCCAATATTTAGCAGTTTTGCTTGTATTTCTGCATATGTAAGAACTTTTAGATACCATCAAATTTAAAATTTGTGTCTAATAAATTATGGCTACACATATCAAAAATTACATATTTGAGTAGAAAAAGATCCATTTTATATTTATAAAAATCCATTTTTATATTCATGAACAAAGTTATTAGGCCTTTAAATGGTGCTAGAAAGCATATTTTATATATTTTGATTCCTCCCGGTTGGTATTATATACTGTCAGATTGCTCCAGAAAATGGTTGGACCTCAACTGAAGATACTGTCTCCTTCCTGTTTCATAACTCCCTTCCCTTAACTCTCCCCCTAAAACCAGTTTCGGAAAAGAAAAAAAAAGTTGGAGTTGATTTTGACTGATACCTGTTTAAGCTACTGTCTTAGTCATCTAGTGCTGCCATAACAGAAGTACCACAAGTGGATGGTTTTAACGAAGAGAAGTTTATTTCCTTACAGTAAAGTAGGCTCAAAGTCCAAATTCAAGGTGTCAGCTCCGGGGGAAGGCTTTCTCTCTCTGCCTTCTCATCAGTGTTCCCCCAGACTAGGAGTTTCTCAGTGCACTCTGCTCCTGGCACTGCTTTCTTGATGGTATGAGGTCCCCCTGTCTCACTGCTCAGTTCTGTCTTTTATATCTCAAGAGATTGCCTCAGGATACAATCCAGTCTTGGAGATCAGGTCCTACCTTACTAACACAACTGCCACCCATCCTCCCTCATTAACATCATAGAGGCAGGTTTACAACATACAGGAAAATCACACAGTACCAGGAATCATGGCCTAGCCAAATTGATACACACATCTTTTGGGGGACATAATTCAAACCATGACAGCTACAACTTCTGTTAGTTAATTATAATCTTTATCATGGCATGCTATTTATTTGTTATTTTAAAGATGTAACTGAATTTTATAGGTAATGGCCTTTTTTGAGGCATGTGTTCTCTCTTTTCACTTGGTTTTGTTTTATATATATAAGAATTCATATATATATATATACACATATATACACACACTCAGAATGCCTTTTCACTTGAAATAGCTAAAATCTCTTGTATTCTTTTTATCTTGCTAAAAGTTTTAATGGATATTTGTATCTGTATCTATATATATTCTAGTCTATATTTCTATTAGAATGATAACAACATCTGAATGTCATTAATGTTAATATAATTTAAATTCATATTTACCTTTAAATGAATAAATAGAATAGATAATGACCTCTAAAGCAGTTCATTTCAGCAACAATTCAGTGAGCAATTTTTGAGTGTTCGCCAGGTGCCAAGTCCCGTGATAGCTTCTGGGAGCATTGAAAAGATGCGGGTCCTTGCTCTCAAGTTTCTCAGCCTCCTAGAGAGCCAAGCTGGAAAACAGAATGTGAGTTTGCTGAGGGGAGAAATAGAACCATATTCAGGGCACAGAAATTGCCCAGAGAAGAGAAAGAGTAATTCAGTCTGTTGGGGAGGAGGCAGGCATTGCCAGAGTAGTTTGCAATCCAGCTGAGCTTTGAAGGAAAGGTAAGTGATTAAATAGTGAAGAGACTAATGTATTGCACTGAGCTGTATTGGCATTTAGAAGCTTCACGTATGGTGTTACTTCAAAAGCTTAAGTAGCATGATCTCTGAGGCTCCATATTTTATAGATTATTGTTAGTTAAAAAAAAAAGTGTGACTGAGGGTTGATATAATTTCTTAAAATAATACTGTGCACTGCGATCTTGTATCTATTCTAGTATTTAGTATTAGCTGTCATTTGTAAGATACTAAATAGGTACTTGAAAAATGTTCTTGAAATTATATAAATTGATGCTGCTTCCCCTCATTTCCCTCCCCCTGCTTTTGATTGTTCTTGCAGTTGGTTAGTCTGCTGCTAATTGGAATTGCTGCATGGGGAATTGGCTTCGGGCTGATTTCCAGTCTCCGGGTGGTCGGTGTAGTCATTGCAGTGGGCATCTTCTTGTTCCTGATTGCCTTAGTGGGGCTGATTGGAGCTGTAAAACACCATCAGGTGTTGCTTTTTTTTGTATCCTTTTTATTATGTGATATTTACTCCATTAGGTTTGAGTCCTTATTTGCTATTGATTAGTATTTGATTGCTACAATTAATTTAAATTTATGATTAGGAAATTAAATGCCAGACAGCAACCTCTAGCAAGGGGTGTGTGTATTTGTTCAACATAGAAACATCTCTTAGGGTACAGTTATTGTATGTATACATATTCCTCCTTTTTCTTGTCACATCATGGAGAATATCTTCTTCAAGTTCAGTATAGTCCAGTTTATATATTGCAAATTCAGAATCACATTGAATTACTTCAGTGGGTTGCTTCTAGGACCTTTCCAGCATATTAATATTTGATTGGGAATTTCACAGTGTTTTTTTTTTATATTTAATCTCAAGAAAGCTTACGTACGCTTATCTGTACTTATTTCCTATTTTATAAATGTAAGAATTTATATTTAATTCTAAATACAATTCTGATAGATCTGCTTTTAGTTAAGTAATAATCATCAGTATTTTTCTATATGAAATTGTATCTACAGTGCATTATCAAAATAATAATTATGTATATGCCTTTCAAAAGTTATCAGTACCTCTTTTTTAATGTTATTTGAAAAGTGCTTAGACTATCCTTAACTTTTAACTCTCAGTACATGATTATTCTCTTACTTGTATTTATTGTTCAGTTCTCTGTATCCTGTGCTTGTTTAGCCCTGAACCAGGAACAACAGGTAAGCAAAGACTGTTTCCTTCTACTTTATTACACCACATAATATGAGTGTAGGAAAAGGAGGAGAAATGATTGGAATATAAAGCAATTTCCTCTTGCTCAGAATACCGTTTTTACTCTAAACATCATATTCTTTTTTCATTCTGCTAAAAGACATCCTCCACCTAGTCTTCTCCCACCATTATACAATGAAATGTTTGCTCCAGAATGTTAGTGGTCCCATTTTAACAATTAACTCTTTTCAAAGTCTAGTTTGTAGAGGAATATGGGCCTCTGTCTTGGGGCAGTGGAATTTTGTCTTGTCATGCTCTGAGAATTATGCCTTTGAACCAAGTACCTCTTTTAAATTGCATTTAAAAATTAAGACTGTTTCATTCTTGAAATAGAAATAGTGCCTTAATTTTTTTTTTGCAGATTGAGGGATAAGCCTTTGAAAAGAATGGCCTTATAAAGAATATTTATTTTAGGTAAACTCACTACTAAAGGTTACAAGCTCTAGCTTTATACATTTCACGTAGGGATTACACATTTTAATGTAAATATTAAATGCATTATCTAGGGTCAGCTTCTGGAAGTTGGTTGGAATAATACAGCAAGTGCTCGAAATGACATCCAGAGAAATTTAAACTGCTGTGGGTTCCGAAGTTTTAACCCAAATGACACCTGTATGGCTGTAAGTACAAAGAATAAAATATTTATTGGAGATGCATTGCGTGTAATGTTTCACCTGGAAGAAATGGAGTTTCTTATGCTGAATTGTATTTAAAAAATGCTTTCTATATAGTTACGTTATATATCCATGCACACAATTGTATCATTTGCCTGTCCGCAGATATCCACTCCCAAGAGTATTGAATATTTCAGAATCCTAATGTACACAGATGCTTCTAGTCATTGCCTCTAATTTCTTCCCATTCTACTCCTCCTAGATAGTGGGGTCACTAGGGAGATGCAGAGGGTGCCAACTGCATCAGCTGACACCAAAATGACTCTCTATACTGTAGTGAGAGCCTGCACCACACAGTTGGTGGCCAACTACCTGGACACCTGAGCTGAATCCATACAGGAGGAGTGGGCAGACTCGTGGGTTCACATACTTAGTGGCAGGTCTGGCCACCTGGTGGCAGGACGTTGGAGCCTCAGGGGCACCGGTAATCAAGCTAGCTCACATGAGCAGCCTATTTGGGCATATCAAAACAAAACAAGAAGCTAGGGCACAGTAAGCAAACATATGTAAATATAGTACCTTACTGAGGGCTCGGAGACAACAGTCAATATCAAATCACATAAAGAGGCAGACTGTGATGGCTTCAGCAAGCTCCCAAAATAAAGAATCAAGATATTTTCCGGAGGAAGAGAATTTCTTGCAATTTCCAGAGGCAGAATACAAAAGATTAATATACAGAACTGTTCAAGAGATCAGGAAGGAAGTTAGGCAAAGCACAGACCAAGCAATAGAGGAACTTAAAAAGATTAGAGAAGAGCATAATGACAAATTTAACAAGCTACAAGAATCCATAGACAGCAAACAGAAATCCAGAAGATTAACAATAAAATTTCAGAATTAGACAACTCAGTCAAAAGTCATAGGAGCAGACTTGAGGCAATGGAAGTCAGAATTAGTGAGACTGAAGATAAAGCACTTGACACTGACTTACATGAGGAAAAATCAGATATAAGGAATAAAAAAATGAAGAAACCCTAAGAATTATGTGGAACTCTATCAAGAGGAATAACTTACGAGTGATTGGAGTACCAGAACGGGGTGGGGGTGGGGGTGGATAACAGAAAATACAGAGAATTGTTGAAGATTTGTTGGCAGAAAACTTCCCTGATATTGTGAAAGATGACAAGGTATCCATCCAAGATGCTGATTGAACCCCACATAAGGAAGATCCAAAAGAAAGTCACCAAGACATATTATAATCAAACTTGCCAAAATCAAAGATAAAGAGAATTCTAAGAGTGACTAGGGATAAACGAAAAGTCATGTACAAAGGAGAGTCAATAAGACTAAGCTTGGACTACTCAGCAGAAACCATGCAGGCAAGAAGGCAATGTGATGACATATGTAAAGCCTCGAAGAAAAACAATTGACAGCCAAGAGTTATATATCCAGCAAAACTGTCTCTCTAATATGATGGCGAAATTAAGGTATTTTCACATAAACAGAAATTCAGGGAATTTGCAAAAACCAAACCAAAATTACAAAAAATACTAAAGGGAGTCCTCCAGTTAGAAAGTCAATAACATCAGAAAACAACCCAAGACTAGAACAAAGGACCGAGCAACCAGGTATCAACCCAGATAGGGAAGTCACAAAAATAAATCAAAGCTAAAACACTAAAAATAGGGAAACAGAGATGTCAATATGTAAAAGATGACAACATTAAAACAAAAAAGAGGAACGTAAAAAATCTAGCCACAGATTTTTCATATGGAGAGGAAGTCAAGGCAATATAAAGAAGTAAAAGACTGGTTTAAACTTAGAAAAATAGGGGTAAATATTAAGGTAACCACAAAGGAAACTAACAATCCTACACATCAAAATAGAAACAAGAAAAATATAAAGACTTAGCAAATACAAAAGCAACAACAATGAAAAAGATGAAAAGAAAATGCATAAAGAAAAACAACTCAGCACAGAAAATTAAGTGGAACAAAGAAACTCAGCAACACACAAAAAAAGACATCAAAATGACAGCACTAAACTCATACCTATCAATAATTACACTGAATATAAATGGACTAAATGCGCCAATAAAGAGAGAGTGGCAGAATGGGTAAAAATACACGATCCGTCTATATGCCGCCTACAAGAGACACACCTTAGACTTAAAGACACAAACTAAGACTCAAAGGATGGAAAAAAATATATCAAACAAACAACACTCAAAAAAGCAGGAGTGGCAATATTAATCTCTGACAAAATAGACTTTAAAGTAAAATCCACCACAAAGGATAAGGAAGGACACTATATAATGATTAAAGGGTCAATAAACCAGGAGGACATAACTATAATAAATATTTATGTGCCCAATGACGGCACCAAAATACATAAAACAAACTCTTAACAGCATTGAAAAGAGACATAGACAGCTTCACAATAGTAGTAGGAGACTTCAGCACACCACTTTTGGTGAAGGACAGAACTCCAGAAAGAAGCTCAGTAAAGACACGGAAGATCTAAATGCTACAATCAACCAACTTGATCTCATGGACATACACCAAACACTCCACCCAACAGCAGCCAAGTATACTTTCTTTTCCAGCGCACATGGAACATTCTCCAGAATAAGCCACATATTAGGGCATAAAGCAAGCCTTAACAGAATCCAAAGCATCTAAATAATAGAAAGTATCATTTTTGACCATAAAGCCATAAAAGTAGAAATCAATAACAG
This sequence comes from Trichechus manatus latirostris, assembly GCF_000243295.1. NCBI lineage: Eukaryota > Metazoa > Chordata > Mammalia > Sirenia > Trichechidae > Trichechus > Trichechus manatus. The sequence continues at coordinate 3,167,307 of NW_004443986.1, forward strand.
AAAAAGCAAGGAAAAAAAAAATCAAACACATGGGAACTGAACAACACCTTGCTTAAAAACTACTGGGTTATAGAAGAAATTAAGGATGGAATAAAGAAATTCATAGAATCAAGAATGAAAACACATCCTACCAGAACCTTTGGGACGCAGCAAAAGCAGTGCTCAGAGGTCAGTTTATAGTAATAAATGCACACATCCAAAAAGAAGAAAGGGCCAAAATCAAAACTTTAACCCTACAACTGGAACAAGTAGAGAGTAGCGAAAGAAGCCCTCGGGTGCCAGAAGAAAGGAAATAATAAGAATTAGAGCAGGATTAAACAAAATAGAGAATAGAAAAACAATTGAAAGAGTTAAAAAGACCAAAAGCTAGTTCTTTGAAAAGATCACAAAATTGATAAACCATTGGCCAAACTGACAAAAGAAAAACAGGAGAGGAAGCAAATAACCCATTTAAGAAATGAGATGGGTGATGTCACAACAGACCCAACTGAAATTAAAAGAATCATAACAGAATACTATGAAAAATTGTACTCTTAACAAGTTTGAAAACCTAGAGGAAATGGACAAATTTCTAGAAACTCATGACCTACCTAAACTAACACAAACAGAGGTAGAACAACCAAATAAACCCATAACAAAAAGAAAGAGATTGAAACGGTAATTTAAAAACTCCCAACAAAAAAAAGCCTTGGCCTGGACAGTTTCACTGGAGAATTCTACCAAACTTTCAGAGAAGAGTTAACACCACTGCTACTAAAGGTATTTCAGAGCATAGAAAAGGATGGAATACTCGCAGACTCATTCTGTGAAGCCAGTATAACCTTGATACCAAAATCAGATAAAGACACCACCAAAAAAGAAAATTACAGACCAACATCCCTCATGAACATTGATGCAAAAATCCTCAACAAAATTCTAGCCAATAGAATTCAGCAACATATCCAAAAAATAATTCACCATAATCAAGTGGGATTTATACCAGGTGTGCAGGGATGGTTCAGCATTAGAAAAAAATCAATGTAATCTATCAGATTAATAAAACAAAAGACAAGAACCACATGATCTTATCAATTGATGCAGAAAAGGCATTTGACAAAGTCCAACACCCATTCATGATAAAAACTCTCAACAAAATAGGAATAGAAGGGAAATTCCTCAACATAATT
>NW_004443986.1:3169469-3196014 GCF_000243295.1 Trichechus manatus latirostris
CAGAAGAGAAACTAGATAACTGGGAGCTCCTAAAAATCAAACACTTATGCTCATCAAAAGACTTCACCAAAAGAGTAAAAAGACAACCTACAGACTGGGGAAGAAAAACTTGGCTATGGGAAATCTGATCAGCGTCTAATCTCTAAAATCTGCAAGATACTGCAAAACCTCAACAACAAAAAGACAACCCAGTTAAAAAATGGGCAAAGGATATGAACAGGCACTTCACCAAAGAAGACATTCAGGCAGCTAATAGACACATGAGGAAATGTTCATGATCATTAGCCATTAGAGAAATGCAAATCAAAACTACAATGAGATACCATCTCACCCAAACAAGGTTAGCATTAATACAAAACACACCAAATAATAAATGTTGGAGAGGTTGTGGAGAGACTGGAACACTTATACACTGTTGGTGGGAATGTAAAATAGTACAGCCACTTTGCAAATCGATTTGGTGCTTCCTTAAAAAGCTAGAAATAGAAGTACCATACGATCCAGCAATCCCACTCCTTGGAATATAGCCTAGAGAAATAAGAGCCGTCACACAAATAGATATATACACACCCATTTTCATTTTAGCACTGTTCACAATAGCAAAAAGATAGAAACAACCTAGGTGCCTATCAGCATGAATGGATAAACAAACTATGGTATATTCACACAGTGGAATATTATACAACAATAAAGAATGATGCATCTGCAAAATATCTCACAACATGGATGAATCTGAAGTGTGCTTCACAGTATAGTGTGAGCAATTAGGGCCACCTCACAATGTATGTATATATTTTTGTATGAGAGACTAACTTGAATTGTAAACTTTCACTTAAAGTACAACAATAAAAAAACAAGAAATAAACTCACTTAATAAATGCGACTCCGAGAAAAGCTCTACCAAAAAAAAAAGGTTGTCTATAAAAGTTTTGTGCAGTGTTTCAGCAGAAATTTATTATTTTTTATAAAAATATCCCTGTAATTATAAGAACAAAAACATTTTTCCTAAGCCCAATTTACCTGTATCAATATACCTACAAGGCTAAAACTGTATCCTAATTTACTTTTTGAACCTTCTGATATATTCTTGGAAGCCCTGGTGGCATAGTGGTTAAGTGCTACGGCTGCTAACCAGAAGGTCGGTAGTTTGCATCCACCAGGCACTCCTTGGAAACTCTGTTGGGCAGTTCTGCTCTGTCCTGTAGGATCATTATGAGTCGGAATTGACTGGATGGCAACGGTTTGTTTTTTTAATGTGCTCTGGTCAGAGCAGTCATTATTACCCAATTGCAAGGATGCTTTGAATCGTGGTTTTGTTTGCACACGCTACAAGCACACGTTGTTTTTGTTGCTGCTGGTGTTTTTTTTTTTCTTAATTTATTATTCTTGTTAAAAACATATGCAGCAAAACATACACCAATTCAATAATTTTTACATGTACAAGTCAGTGATGTTGATTACATTCTTCAAGTTGTGCAGCCATTCTTGCCCTCTTTTTCTGGGTTATTCTCCCTCATTAACATAAACTCACTGGGCCCTAAGCTTTCTGTCTAACCTTTCATGTTGCTATCAGTTTGATCCCATATAGGTAGTTCTTTTTTTTTTTTTCTAAGTCTTATTTATTTGGTTTTTGTTGTTGAGAATATATACAGCAAAACATATACCAATTCAACAGTTCCTACAAGTACAATTTAGTGACACTGATTACTTTCTTAGAGTTGTGCAAGCATTCTCACCTTCCTTTTCAAAGTTGTTCCTCCTTCATTAACATAAACTCATTGCTCCCTAAGGTTCCTATCTGATCTTTTGAGTTACTGTTGTCACTTTGATCTCATATAGATAGTTCTTAAGAGAGCATAATGCTCAAGGTGACATTTTTTACCAGTTAAGCTAAACTATTGTTTGGTTTTAAAAATACTTAAGGGCAGTAGATTCAAGAGATCATCCAGTCCCCTTGGCTCCAGAAAGTCTGGAGTCCACGATAATTTGAAATTCTGTTCTGTATTCCCCCTTTTGATCGGCATTCTTCTATAGAATCTTTGATCCAAATGTTCAGTAGTGGTTGCTGGACACTATCCAGTTCTTGTCTCGTGGCAAAGGAGGCAGTTGTGCATGGAGGCAATTAGCCACACATTCCATATCCTCCTCCTGTTCTTTACTCTCCTTCTTTCTCTGTTGTTCCACACAAATAGAGATAAATTGTCATGCATTGGATGGCCACTTGCAAGCTTTTAAGACCCCGGAGAGCAGAAGCACTAAACATGCTATTAGGCCACTTAACTGGGATATTAAGCTATTGTTTGGTTTTAACATGACCTCGGGATATTTTTGTTTTTATTTATTTATTTTATTGTTGTACTTTAAGTGAAAGTTTACAATTCAAGTTAGTCTCTCATACAAAAGTTTATACAGAGTGTTATGTGACCCTAGTTGCTGTCCCTATACTGTGACAACACACTCCTCCTTTCCGCTCGGGATATTTTTGGTTTAAGGTTTAAAGATTATCTCAGGGCAATCGTTTCAGGGGTTTGTCCACTCTCCATGGCTCCAGAAAGTCTGGAGTCTATGAGAATTTGGAATTATATTCTGTATTTTTCCCCCTTTGATCAGAATTCTTCTATGGAATCTTTGATCAAAATGTTCAATAATGGTAGCCGGGCACCATCTCTTCTGGTCTCATGGCAAAGCAGGCAGTTGTTCTTGGAGGCAATAAGCCACACATTCCATATCCTCCTCCCATTCTCTACTCTTCTTTTTCCTCTTGCTCCAGGTGAATACCAAAAAACCCATTGCCATCAAGTCAATTCCCACTCATAGCGACCCTATAGGACAGAGTAGAACTGCCCCAAAGAGTTTCCAAGGAGTGGCTGGTAGATTCAAACTGCTGACCTTTTGGTTAGCAGCAGGTTAGCGGCTGAACTCTTAACCACTGCACCACCAGGGCCCCAACATTCATTGTGCCTTGGATGCCACTTGCTAGCTTTTAAGACCCCAGGCACTGCACAATTAACTAGGAGACAGAAGCACTAAACGCGTTATTAGGCAAATTAACTGGGATATCCCATGAAACCATGACCCTAAACCTTCAGACAAAGGAACCAAATCCCATGAAGTGTTTGGTTGTACATAAGTAGCTTCAGCAGCTACTCTTTTTTTGTTTTTGTTGTAAATATATCTATCACACAATTCTGACACCAGCTGTCCCTCCCACAGCACTCTCTACCTCTCTGCTGAGTTCAGTAATTCATTGCAGTGGTCATACAGAACTCATAGACAATACTTACAATTAGAGGTTTATTGGGGAAGTAACATTACAATTCAGCATCAGGAATGACTCAGGATACAGTTCTTCCATCAGGACAGCTTCTCGGCTGTGCCCACAGGTTGGCTTCTCTTTGGTCCTCAACCTCTCAGCCCTTGCTTGACCCCTCGGACCTCTTGGGCTGGCCCGGCCTCTGCCCTGCTTGGGCAAGTGTTACAAAGCTCTTTAGCTCCACCGTTAAGAGACACCCACCCTGGCAGTAAGCCTCAGCCTGACGACACTCAGCTCTCTAATTCTGTGGCTTGGCAAGTCTTGCTCTGCCAACAAATGCCCAGAGGCACCGCACTCCACCAGCAAGCCTCCTGCCCAGGGGTGCTCAGCTTTCTCACTCCATGGGCTAGGAAGCTCACCACGGCATCTTCTGCCAGTCTCCTGGTTCTGTTGGTACCGCTTCTCTGCTGCACTTGCCACTGCTTCTCACCATCGTGTGCCATCTGTGGTGTTAACAGGTCTCTGTCTCCTGCGTCTGGGAGGTTCTCAGCACAGGGACCCCAGGTCCAAAGGGCACACTCTGCCCCTGGCTCTTCTTTCTTGGTGGTGGTGAGGGTCTTCCCTTACTCTGGGATTGGCTCTCTTTTTTAAGCCTAGTGGGATGGCAAAACTGACCAATCTCCTTGTTAAGGTTCCATACACCTTATTTGCATGGCCCACCCCCACAGGGGTTCTATACACCTTATGTGCATTCTTAGCAGGCTGTCCAACCCCCTTGGTGGGCCACAAGTGCCATATTTGCATAACCTCAACCAATCATTGTGTGGGAGTCACAAAGACTATGGTTAGAAGGGCCATATTAAGTAATTTCACTGCGCCACTTATCCTATCGCAACTGCATACCCTTTCTCTTTGAGAGCAAAGCTAAATGATACACTAATTATAGCCATCCTTGTCAGGCCCCTGACCTCCAAATTCCAGCCCCATCTATGTGAGGATAGGCTCAGGGCTTGGCTCTCTAGGGAAGTTCACATGGGTTTATATTTTGGGGAAACCCCTATTAGCATCTCTCTGAGCCCTAAGTAGGAAATTCCCTCAATGAGGCCTCTTGTGGCATACTTTTTTTTTTGTTACAGGAGCCTGTATTAGTTTTCTTTTGCTATGTAACACATTATCACAAATTTAGAGGCTTAAAACAACACCCATTTATTTTCTCACAGTTTCCATGGGTCAGGAGTCTGGGTACAGCTTACCTGGGTTCTCTGCTCAGGGTTTCACCAGGCTGAAATCAAGGCATTGGTTAGGACTGCAATCTCATCTGAGACAGAAGATCTCCTTCCACACTCACTGGTTGTTGGTAGAATTCAGTTCCTTGTGGTTGTAGGACTGAAGTCCCCATTTTCTAATTGGGGCCTGCTGGAGGATCTCTCTGAGCTTCTAGAGGCTACTCTCAGGTCCTAATACAGGGCCTTCTTAAAACCTGGCATTATCAAAGACAGCATGAGAATCTATCTCCCCATTCTGCTAAGATGGAGTCTTATAGAGTGCAGTGTAATCAGGGGAGGGATGATCCCATCACATTCACAAGACTTGCTTCCACTCAAGCAAGGGGTTACCGTATTTTTACGCAAATACTTTTGAGTGTTATACGTTTTTTGCCAAGCTTGCAACTCCCTCACGCATTATTTTACTAGGCACGTTATGAACATTATATGTGTGTAGGGGCGTTATTTACATAGGCTCATTATTTGCGGAAAAAAATATGGTATACAGGGGGTGGGGGATGTGGAGGGGATCTTGGGGGCCATCTTAGAATTCTGCTCACCACAAGGCCTCACGAGCGGCTAAAGAACCAACGCCTCAAATTGGAAGTAATACTCCCAGATACTAAATTGTTTTTTGTAGATTTTATATGCTCTTTGTAAATGTATGTTGAAATAGAAGTTATTTTCTTTAATTGATACAGAGCTGTGTTAAAAGTGGCCACCAGTGCTTACCGTGTGCTCCGATAATAGAAGAATATGCTGGAGAGGTCTTGAGATTTGTTGGCGGCATTGGCCTCTTCTTCAGTTTCACAGAGGTATGTGAAAATAATTCAGTATTTGCTTGCCTTTGTAACAGGATCTCCTGGTTATATAGCGACAGAGGGCATGGCGTTTCACCTTTTTGTGACATTCAACTTTTGGAATGCATCAATGGATGGATATTTTTATTGAGAACTAGCATTATAACAGGACTGGGAATCACAAGACCTGGGTTCTACTCCTAAATCTAGCGTTAACTGCTTTTTCTGTTCCCTCTTGTGTAAAATATATTAATAAATAAAATGAAGAAAATTAGACTGGATTATCTTTAGGATCTCTTCTAGCTCTATGGTAAATTATAGTCTAGTTTATGCTAAGTTGGAGCCCTGGCAGTAGAGTGGTTAAGTGCTTGGCTGCTAACCAAAAGTTTGGTGGTTTAAAATCACTAGCCGCTCCATGGGAGAAAGATGTGGCAGTCTGCTTCCATAAAGATTATAGCCTTGGAGACCCTATGAGGCCATTCCACTCTGTTCTGTAGGGTCGCTAGGAGTCGGAATTGACTTGATGGCAACGGGTTTAGTTTCTTTTTTGTTTTTACGCTAAACTAAAAATTTTAATTTTGGAAGAAGTGAGACATTCATGTTTAATACATATGTGTGAATGTATATGTATTAGCATATAGTACACATACACATATATAAAAGTATGCTCTGAATAATTGCTTTCAACACCATCCCCCACTCTCCTGTTCCCAGACTTGCAAAACCTATAGGTAACCACCGTTATTAATTTCTTATGTATGTATATATTTATACTATATTATGTATTTATTAATTTAGTTATATATAATACATATATATATCTGTAAGGAAAAACATATTATTTGATAATTTTAAGAAATGGTGAATTCCTTCATCAGTGTCTTTATCAAACTGTAAGTATCTATGGTGTATGTGTCATATTTTATTGTAATTCCTTTTCTCTTTTCCCTGACATCCCTTCCTACTCTGATGTTTTTTCATTTCACCTTTTCTTAGAAAAGAGCTATCTGACTTGTGGCTTGTTATTGATTTTTATTTCAATAGAATTCTGGAAAAGAATGCTATACTTTCTTTCTTTTTCTCCTTAAAAAAAAAAAAACCCAAGACTTTTGGTTAAAATATAAAAATATAGATGGAAAGAGAGAAACTGGAAAGGGAACCCCCGTACACCCGCCAGCCAGATTCAACAGTTAATGGCATTTTGCCACATGATTTCCTTTTTATATTTGGAACTTATTTTGAGAATTTTGTTCCTTTGAGCAACCCCACTTTCTTCCTTTCAGACCACATCACCTTCACTTCTGCCTATTTTGTAAATTTCCTGTCTTTAAAATATAAATTCATGAAACTTGGGTTTCTAAAGTGTTCTTTTATGGAGTTCTGCTTTGTGCTTTAAATATCAAAAATCTCCTTTGAAACCTAGCTAGATATTTTAATAATAATTTATACAACCTGATATTTTTGGATAGTAAGTAGTAGTCAAATACTTACTCACTTTTAAATTTTTTATTTTATTCAGTATTTCACAGAATCACAAATTATCAGTTTGAAGGGATGAGGTTAACTAGCCAATGGTTTCTTATGATAGATAAAATACAAAAGATTTGATTTAAACTAGTTATAAAAATCTTAAACTGAAATAATCAGAGAAACATTGATTTATATTCTGAAAAAATGTTGTGATGATTTATGTTCTTTGAAGAAATTTGAAAATATAGAAAATTATGAAGATGAAAAGTTGAAAGTATCAGCTTATCTTCTCAGAAAGAATCATGGTTTCTATTTTGGCATATTTCCTCCTGTCTTTTCCTTACTTAAGTTAATATATATTTATTATTTCATACTACATACACATTTCTATGTTATGAACTATACTCTGGTGACCTACTGCATACTGGGCTTATCTTCTAGAATCAGCAGATAGTTGCAGATCGGGTCTAGTCAGAGTTACCCTTGAAAAATCCCTTAAATCATGAGAATCTTTGTGATCTTAAAATCCGATAATTATCTAATTTTGATTGTTTTGCATTTTGTTTGTGAGGGAGGAGGTAGTGGTTAGGCAATAGGGAAAAGGAAAACACTTCCCCTTTTTTTCACTGAATTGGATTAATTCAGTACTGGTAGTAATGTGACTCTAGATTATGAGCATTTAATTTACCCAAATGCTTTGCTTCCCTTTGATTCATACATTGGCGTGTATTACAGGGATAATAATAAAAATATTTAACAACCTTAAAAAATCCCACCAGAAGCTTCCTGTGTGGCAGAGTTTCTGAAGAGAGAGTCAGGGAAATGATGCTTGGGCAGGTGGCGAGTGTTGGGAGGTTGGGGCAGCTGGCTCAGAGAAGTATCTGTTTAAGCAGGTGTGTGAGGAATTCACTATTGTAACAGTCAGGATGGCTGAACTAATGCATGGAATATCAGCTTGACAGCAGGCAATGACACATCAGATTGTCACATATGGGAGCATAGAAAAAAGTGGTGAAGAGCATGGTTTTAACCCTGGCTCCAGTACTCACAAACTGTGTAACTGTTAGTCAGTTATTTAACCTCTCTGTGCCTCAGTTTCCTCATCTGTAAAATGGGAATGCTGATAGTACCTATCTTGTAGGATTGAATGAATTAGGATTTATAAAATATGTTGAACAGAGCCTGTCACATAGTACAGTATGTTGTGTAAATATTTGTTAAATAAACAAATTTTCTTTCCCTGCAGACAGACTCCAGCAGAGAGTTTCTGCTCCTTCAAGTTAGGCTTATCTGTCCTTGGTTCAACTCACAAACCACAGTTTCATCAACCTGTACATGTTGTGGCTATAAACATTGTCAGTCCTTATTGTGGTCAATTGAGAAAATTTGGGATTTGCTCTAATTCTCTATAAGTAATTAAGGGGCTAATGGGTGACTAAGAAGTCAAATGAACAAAATTAAGATTAACACTCAGGACAGATCTAAAGTAGAAATATAATTTGAAATTCATTTTCTTGCATTAAAATTTTGTATCTTTTTTCTAAGAAGTCAGAATTTTTTATTTTTTTAAAACAAAGCAACTTTAAAGTAGCAGAAACAGAAAGAACACACATCTTAAAACTCAGGCTATATTGGTTAACTGTTTTTCATAAACCCAGTATGGAAAATGATACAATAACAGCTTGTCACTTTTCTAAGATTATAGGGTTTTATCCCCTTAGAGAGGCATGAAACTATACCATTTTTTAATTGTCCCTGTTGGCAAATTTATTTATTGTAGGATCTTTGCTATTGCATAATTTTTAATGACCCCAGTTTGTTTCTGAATTTTGAAAATGTATGATAGTTTAGCTATTCAGACTATTCAGTATTTGTATTAGTTTTCTATTGCTACTATAAACTTAGTGACTTAAAGCAACACAGATTTATTGTTTACAGTTCTGGAAATCAGAAGTCTAAATGGGCTTGCGGGGCCATGTCCCTTCCAGAGGCTGTAGGAGGAATCTGCTTCCTTGCCTTTTCCAGCTTCTAGAGGCCACCTGCATTCTTTGGCTCATGGCATCTTTCTCCATCTTCAAGGCCAGCAGCATAGCATCTTCTCTCTTGGACTCTGCTTCCATCATAACATCACTGACTTTCTATACTCTGACATTGACCGTCCTTCCTCCCTCTTATGAGGACTTTAGGATTATATCATTGGGCCCACTTAGATAATCCAGGATCCTCCCCGCATCATGAAATCCTTAATCATATTTGCAAAGCTCGTTTTTTCTATATAACATTTGTAGGTTCTAGGGATTAGGACATGGAAATTTTGGAGAGAGGGGGTCATAATTTAGACTACCACAGTGTTCGTGTTTTTTTTCTTAGGGCCTCTCATTTGGTTTACTTACTAAGTTTCAAAGAGAAAAAAAAATCTTTCTCCTTGGAACAAATAATGCAACGTGCTTCAGAGATTCCAGAGTTATGTCGTTATCTTACTGATAAATGATGTCTGCTACTTTCTCTTTCTTCTTCTTTTTTTTTCCCCTTTCCATTTCAGATCTTGGGCGTTTGGCTGACCTACAGATACAGGAACCAGAAAGATCCTCGTGCTAATCCTAGTGCATTCCTTTGATGGAAAAACAAGGAAAATCATTCATTTTCTGATCTTGTTCACCTTCTGTAACTTTTAAGTTAAGCTGATTTGCCCGCTTAATTGAGGAAACAGTATCTGAAAAATTACATTATTGACAGTGGAATTACATATTTTTGCCCTTAGGTTTCTCTAAATGTTTTTCGATTTCCGTTGCTGAAAAAAATTTGAAACTTGTGGTCTCCTCTGACCCTCAGTGGTACCTGTAACCTACTGTATTCACAGTGTCTGGCACTGTCCACTGTGGCCTTTCTTAGCATTTGTACCTACAGAAAAACTTTGTATGACACTATTGTGTTGGTCATATTGTGAATCTAAATACACATTTCACTGGAATAATTTTATGTAGCACTGTGCTGTATAGATAGTTCCTACTGGAAAAAGAGTTGACGTTTATTAAAGCTAGAAAGTATGAGATTCTATTATGTTAAATTCAATAAGGGAAATCCAAATTCCCAATGTTTCTCGTCTTTTTAGGAAAGATATGTTGTGGTGAAAATTGTTAATATAAAAGTGATACTTTAGTTCTGCTAGTCTTTTATGATTATGCTAATGTATTCTAGAAATAGCTATGTCTTTAGAAAAGTGTTGGTTTAGTTTTTGGGCTTTTACAGTTAAGTGCAATGGAGAAGTAGTCTCATGAAACTTTCTAATTTGTAACGTTTACCTTCAGCCTTCAAAATGAAACAAGTCTGCATAATTCAGAAAGTATATATAACCTTGATTGTTCTGTTATAGTAATTTGAAGTCCGAAAGAATGCATTTTTAAGCGTTACTATTAATGTGTTGGCCCATGTAGCAAAAAGATACTTGATTATCTTACAAATGGTTAAATGCCTTTTTCATCAAATTTCTCAGTATTGTAACAGCAGCTTGTCAAATCCAAGCATATTTGAATGTGACCTCCCATAATTTGAAATAGTATTGTATATTATGTTAAAAAATTAAAGAGTGGAAACCTTTCTTTATGTATGAATGTCTGACTTAAGAAGGTAATGAGAGTTGATAAATGAATTAAGTGAAATGGTTTTTTTTTTTCTTTCTGTTTTGGGTTCAAGTTGACTGACTTAGAGCTGGATATTTTTATTTCAGTGAATAACCATGGAAATGAACTTCCACCACCAAGGTCTATTGGTAGTCATCCTCACATCCTTTCTTGAAATCATCCAACTTTTAATTTCATTACCATGCTGAGAAAGTTTCTTTAAAAGAGAAGTCACTTATGTATGAAAAATATATAATTTCTTTCCTGCTACCAAAAATTACTAATTTATTGTCTTGCGCTCTATGCAGTACATGGTATTTATTGGTAATAGTCTTGATAGGTTTTAAACAAAGAGGGTAAATGATTGATCTATAGAATTTTGAAACATTTTGTGGATATATCATTTCTGTGACTCTGCAAGATCAGCTAAGTGTTATGCTTAATCTTCCAAGAAAACTGAATTGTGAACAATTCCTGTGATATCATATTGAGGTCTGGGGTACCCCTAAAAATGTTCCCACTTGTATTGTAAGATGAGGTTAGAGGAATCACATGAAGGAAGTAAGATTTTTGAATTCTGTCTTTAAGACGTCCTATATTTTCCCTGTTTGCTTTGTTACATATATTTTTTAATTGTGGTGAGTATATATAACAAAACATTTGCCGTTTCAACATATTTTACATGTACAGTTAAGTGACAATAATTGCATTCATCATGCTGCGCTTTGTTATATTTTGGTATTCTCATGAGAGTCTGAAATGTCTTAATGTAACACTTTTCTTGGTGCAAGTGAGTATGAGTACAGTGGGTTTTATTCCAGAGAGAAACAGCCCATAGCCTTGGCTTGTGCTCTAGTTGCAATGGCCTGATTTAGGTCAACCAAGTTAAAAATCAAAGTCTGGGAAGGATGAATCTTTAGGGCTACTAAACTATAGGATTATGAGAGTGGGTAATAACTGATGATTAGCCACTGAAGAAATATATTTACAAGTCCTAGGGACAGCCCTGTCAAATTCATCTGAGTTTTCAGTTCTCTGAGGGAGATCTGAAGGGGATAGATTACCCAGCCCCTTCTAGGAGGTCTCCTGTGATGTTTGTGTCTGGGTGCAGAGAGACAAAGAGCTTCTATTCCACAGTGTATCATAACATCCGCTGGAAAGGCTCTGAATAGGTTCATCCTGAATCTTGAATGGACCTCCTGGTAAGCCTACAGAGGTCATGCTGATTCCAGGGTTACATGGGGTCCCCCCTGCCTGCAGACACACAGCGTCAGGGAGGGAGAGCTTTAGATCAGGGTCTGTCCACAAATTCCAACAGATGGCTCTAAGGCAATCCAAAACCCTAGTGCTTTCTTCTAAACCTAGCATTTCTTTTAAAAAGGAACTATGCTACTTTAAAACAAACAAACAAAAAAAAACCTTATTCTCTGTTTACATATTCCATTTAAAAGAACATTCTGGAGCATTTGCTCAATCAGTGGATGCTAAAGGTGACATTTTAGCTACAGAATATAATGTTAATACAAAGAAAAAAAAATGCTAGGCTCTAATTCCCAAAATCTGAGCTCAAGTGAATTAAATTTATCGCTGATACTCTGTTATATAAGCCACAGTGCATTTGGTATGAAAACCAGCTCTGCATGTTCAACCTAAGAAATATGCTGTTGAATAGAACCTTTCAAAGAAGTAAAATGTGGCTTTTAGTTCTTAGTTTTCTTAACAATATACCTTCTTCAATTCTAAATATTTGTTTAACCCTGTTTAAGTTTATTCATCCTTTTGAAAATACACCGAGTAAAAACATGAAACTATTTCACTCTTTAGCTGGTACTAAAAAAAAGAATTTCATTTTTATGTAGTATTTCACAGGAGAAAAGAGATACCAGGCATTGTAATTTTACAAATTTGAGCATTCACATGTGAATTGTTTTGTTTTATTAGAGATGACAATAAAGTTAAATGTCAACTTTTCCAGGTTTCTGGATAAGAGAGGGAATTTGTGTAACATGGTTCTGTACTTGGTATACTTGGGGACTAGCAGTTAATTTTTATATACCAGGTTCTCTGTGCCAAATGCAGTTACAATATATGTTGTTGGTAAATGTTTTCTAAACAACTTTAAAGAAAACAACCAGCACTGCCCTTTACCCCACACCTCAACTCCACCAACAATGTAAGAGAGAAGGAGAGACAGAGAGAAGGGAAGGAGGGAGGGTGGGAGAGAGAACAGACAAAAGAGAACTCTTCATGCCCAACTTCTTAAATGTCTGATGACAGCTGGGCAATTATAACCACTGAAATATCTCTTTGAGACAGTGAGAAACAGAAAACTCAGACTTCGCTACCGTTTGTTGTTCCAGGCCTCTTCTCATCTACTGTCTTGAGGAAAACCAGCTTTGGAATTCATTTTGAAACGAGGGCTTGAGAGGGTCACCCATGAGTTAAAATATACATCAAAGAATGGACTTCGCAGTGGTATCACTAAAGGGCACAGGGGGTGCAGACTGCACTGGGTGGCACTGTCAGCGGGGTGACACTAAAATGACTGTCTATAAAGTTTTTGGGTAGTTTCAGCAGAAATTTATTATTTTTAATAAAAATATGCCTGTGCTTAGTTAAAACAACAAAAATGTTTTTCATAAGCCCAGCTTGCATGTATCATACGTACAAGGCTAAAACTGTATGCAAATTTACTTTTTAAACCTTCTAGTACTCCTGTCACAGCTGTCATCTTTCCCTAGTTGCAGTGACGCTTGGAATCACGTGGTTTTGTGTGCACGCGCTACAGGCATGCACTGTTGTTTTTGTTGCTACCGGTGTTTTTATAGTCACTGATTTTGTCAAATTTTCTGGTGTTTTAGCTACAATATTATGGTAAGTAGTATTTGTGAACCTGTATCAATAACTTTTTTGAGGATGAAGTAGTAATTAAAGGAAAAAGAGAAAATCAAAAAAGGCTTATGCTCAGTTACTAATAATGTAACTCAGTGCAGAAAGATTTTACAGAATAATATTGTTAGTATTTATATGATCTAAGAAATACTACATTTAAACAATTCATTAACTGTATCGCATATTCTGTGATTAAAATTAATAATAAACATTATTAATGATTCTGTATGGTCTAGTATGGGAAAAGGTCCATGGGGGGTGATACCATGAGGTACTGCACTTGGTGACACCAACCTTAGTGATGCCACTTGGGACTTTGACTTCATTTGGAGGCTGAAACCACTTTGTTTACTTTCAGGATCTTGCTTTTTATACGTAGTTAAGGTTACAACTTGTTAAGTGACCTTTTAATAAGTTAGGTTGAATTTATTTGGAATTTGAAGGCTAGCTCCTTGGTTAGGTACTGAAGAAAGTTCCACCCTTGCCTTAGAGCTTTCTCTGTTCTTCCTCTGAACCTCATTCTCATCAGTGATTGCTAAATATAAGGGGGCCTTAGAAGCTATTTAGAATTACTGAATGCATGAAAAAAAAATGGAGACAGACAGTCATCGATGATCATTTGAAGAAGATTGCAGGTCTAAAGCAGGTAAAAAATGGTTTAATCAGGCATGTTCATCATCTCTGTTAATGATGTTTTTAGATGATTTACGTTACCAATGTTTCTACTCAGCTGTTCGAAATAATTCACTCTAGTCTTATAGTTGGAGTTCCTGGGTGGCACAGACGGTTACATGCTTGACTACTAGCTGAAAGGTTGGTGGTTCGAACCCACCCAGAGGCGCCTCAGAAGACAGGCCTGGCGATCTGTTTCCAAAAGGTCACAGCCTTGAAAACCCTGTGTAGCATTTCTGCTCTGCACACGTGGGTCATCGTGAGTTGAAATTGACTCCTTGGCAACTAATAACAAGTCTTATAATACTCCTCCACTTTTCTGTAGTAAGTCAAGGAATGTTTTCACTTGAAATTTATTTAAACACAACTAATGAAAGATGGTGAGATGACGGGATTTTGTGGAACAGGCATTGCTAATATTTTTAAAACAACCGTTCGTATGTTTGCATATTTAGTTCTGTTTCTAACCTGCATATTTCCACATTCCTTACAGTTGCAACCATAGCATGAGTTTGTTTTCACTTAGACTTTTTCTGTTTCTCCATAATCACTACTACTGTGTTGACAACATATTGTGCTTTTTGTTATGTAACCATTATATTTGGAAACCGCCAATTTTTTGTACATTTAAATGTTGCCATACAGAACTCTTTCTGTTGAATGATTTCCTTAGAATAAATTCTCAGAAGTAGAGGAGACTGGGTCAAAGTCAATCGATGTCTTCTATGACTCTTGCTCTGTGTTGCTTTAACGCTCTTCTGTGGGGAAAGTCATTTTCCTGCCAATTTGACATTTGATTTCCCCAAAGATTTATTTATATGTGTTGTTCAAATAACATTTTGTCATTTAATACATTTTAAGGACTTAGCAGTTTTTTTCACGTCAGTCGTGTGAAAAAATAAACATTATTTTGCTGTAAGGCAGTCCCTGGGTTATGAATGAGATTCGTTTCTAAGTGTGTCTTTAAGTTGAATTTGTAGGTAAGTAGGAACAGGTGCATATGATTCTTATTTAGCCTTACTTTAGTGCAAGAAAAGGCTCAAAGTCTTTTCCATGATTTAAAAGCTGCACGTAGCAGCAAGTGAGGGTGATTGTGATGAAGAATTTGTTGTGAGTAGGGGGTTGGTTCACTCATTTCAAAGTGAGGGCAAATTTACATAACATTAAAGTCAGTCGCTTGTAACCCAGGCATTGCCTGTACTTGAATCACTTTGTTGTCATTTAAAATATTTGCTTATAGAAACGAAGCCTCATTTTTCCTTCCATAAACCCTCAGAAAGCTTTCTAAGTGCAGTGTTTTACCTTTTTCAGCAGTTACAGGTTATCTGCTTATGAGAAAGGAGCTGATTCCCACTGGTGATACTTTTGCTGAGGATTTGTATGTCATTCAGTCAACGACATATGCTCAGCATCTACTGATGCATAGCTCTTTGACAGTCACTGTGAGAAACATAGAAGTATTTAAGATACATTATCTTCCCTGGAACCATAATGCCAAAGGATCTGTTCAGAAAAGATCCATTCAAAGAAGTTAAACAAGACAAAAGATGAGCAATATGCAAAGCATTATGTATAGACACCACTACTCTTCACGGGCCAAAGAAGTCAGTGGGGACTGGGCAATAAAGGAATTTCATATAACAATGAGTATGAGATTAAATAAGTAGTGAAGAAGTAAATACACAGGTCTTTTTTGTTAGGCAGAATGTATACTTAAAAGTAGCTAAAGCCTGCTTTATGCCATACTCTCACAACTTTTCCAAACATAAGTAGTAACCTTTGATTTCTATCCTATCAACATGGTGTCACTGCCTTTCTCTTAGCCAGTCACATTTTGGCAAAGAAGATGGAAACATTGAGACCCTTGCTGTTTCCAATTCAAGCTAAATTTATTCCATGTTCCTATGTAGAACCTCGAGAGACCACAACTATTATACGGCTAATTCTCAGGATTTCTTAAGGGTGTATTTTGGGTGCAGGTGTACTTTGATGACCTTTCCATTGTTGCTCAGTCTACTGAAGTAGGAGGCTACCAGCCAGAGGCTTTCCCTGAAAGCATTAAGTGCTTTGTTGGGTAAAATCTGACTAAAATTGAATTACTAATTAATTAAAGTGTGTATATTCGAGTTCCTGGCCAGGGTGGAGAAGGATTGTCTCCAAGTAGGTACTTGGTTTTCTCGTCATGCCTTTCTACCATACTTTTTCATACTAAAGCATATGCAATTTGATACTTCTGTTGATTAAGCTCGTGTCTTTTTTTTTTTTTGCTTGTCTACTTTTAGTGACCCAGTGAAAACCTGCAGTGTAGTAAGATGTCAACTTTGTCTTTGATCTTCACTGAATAAATTTTGTCTTATCCCTTCCTTGAGCATCTTTTATGTGCCCAATAGTCTTATTTGGTGAAAAAAAGAAAAACCTCATGGTAAACACCCGCAAAAGGATTTATTTTTTTTTAAATTATGATTCATTATTGTAGTATATAATGTTGTTTTCATACATGTATACTTGAAACCAAACTTTAAAAAAAAAAACAACAAAATAGCTGTCATAACATTAAACTATAATCTGGATGTAACCAGTGCTCCTGCATTCTCCAAAGTCTTCAGAATCTCTGGTTTCCAAATCTTAAGGCCTAATATGGTGGGAAGAGCTTGCAGATTTTTATTTTCTTTACAATTCAGTCTTCAGTAACTTGAGAGCTTTCCTCATGTTGTCAAGCACTAATATGGGAAAAAGTTAAGAGTCAAGATGCCACCAGTGGTTATACCGATAGAGTCAGTCAGTCCACCAAACTTGGGTACTCTATTCACTGCTTAGTGAGGTGCTGTTTTCTTCTTAGGATGAACAGTTAATAACTTTATTATCAAAATTTTCCCTAAAATTATGCAAAATAGCTTTTGTTGCATTCAAGTCTCTTTACCATATTCATTCCTTTCCAAATTTTCTCCACCCTCCAACTCCAGAATAGTCCCTTTATAAATTCCACTGGCAGAAAATAATTTTGGCTACTTCAGAAGTAAATTTTAAATCATATTTGTAAGAAATAGGTGTTTGTAGCTACTACAACTTATTTCGGAAGTAGGTGGAACATAAGTTATAAACAATAGCAAACCAAGTGCTTTACACATACAAATTCACGTAATCATCCCAAAACTATTAGTACTTCATGTTGTAGATGATGAAACAAGCGCAGAGAAGTTGAGTAGCTTGCTCTAGATAACACAGCTAACAAATGGTGGAGCTATTGCTCCAGAGGCCAGACTTTACTAGCTCACTATTCTGTCTGTAGCAAGTCATGAAAATGATTATTAAAATAAGATGTCCATGTGATGGAAAGGCACTGAGCACCTGCTTATTCATTCCTTCTATAATATTTATTAGTTTATTCTACAAGACACTATGATAGTACCTGTGCAAGATAACTGACTTTAAGGAGTCCAAAATCTTATTAAGACATTTGCTACCATCTAAAAGAATGGCAAATACTTAAAATGTGCTACCCTAATCCTCCCAGTACCTCTTGTAGACATTGCTAATGGACAATGATAATCTTTCTGCTACCCAGACGCAACCTCACAATCCTTCCCAACACAATGTTCTAGGTCTGTGCTGCCGAACAAAAATTTCTGGGATGATGGAATAATCAGTGTCTGTGCTTGCAAGCACTGGAAATGTGGCTAGTGTGACTGAGGAACTACATTTTTTAACTTTAATTTTAATTAATTTAAATCTAGATAGCCACATGATTAATGGCTACCATATTAGAAAGCACAGTTCTAGGCAGCCACTACCACTAACTAACTGATCTGAATTGCTCCCTAGGATGAAACCTAATTTTCTTTCCCAGGAGGAGTAATCAGATGTTACATTTGGGTACCTTGTCTGCCTTAAGTCTCCAGCTTTTTTCTCCAATAGTTAAGCGCTTGGCTGATAACTGAAAGGTCAGCAGTTCAAACTCACCAGCCACACCATGGAAGAAAGGTGTGGCAGTCTGCTTCCGTAAAGATTTACAGCCTTGGAAACCTATGCGGGGGGGCAGTTCTACTCTGTCTCTATTGAGTTGGAATTGACTTGATGGCAGTGGGTTTGGGATGCCTGTGTCAGGGAAAGTGAGTGAGCAACGATTTAGATCCTTCTTTCCTATTGATTTTGAAAATTAAACTTGAATTCAACTTCAACAAGCTGGACTAAATTATTTCACTTTTGTTATTTGGGGAAAAAAATAGCATATAGATTACTGCAACTATTGCACTCAATTTTGTGGTAGAAGGAATTCTATGTTGGAGCCCTGGTGGTACAGTGGTTAAGAGCTCAGCTGCTAACCAAAAGGTCAGCAGTTTGAATCCACCAGCGGCTCCTTGGAAACCTTATGGGGCAGTTCTACTCTGTCCTATAGGGTCGCTAGGAGTCGGAATCGACTCGATGGCAACAGGTTTGGTTTTTTTTGTTTTTGGTGCCTAAGAGAAAGCTTGAAAAGCAGTTAATGTTTATATACGGTCATAGAATTCTCTTAAAGAAGAAGATACCTAATCTAAATAATTCATCTCCAGTTGAGGTAAGAAAGATGGAGAATGAGTGTGATTTGCCCAAGGACACAGGCTACTTAGAGTCAAACTGATTCTCTGGTGTCTCAGAGCAGAGCTTTTTCTCACCTCCCCATGTGGCCTCTAATCCCATTACTACAGCAGTAGAAATGTTGAAAGGAGGTAAACTTACAGAGTGCTACATCTGAAGGCTCATAAGCATAGAGACGATTTGAGTATCTTCCAGTGATGTCGGCTCTAACTGTCAGGGACGGGTCTGCAAAGAAAATGCAAAAGGAAATGGAGCGCTTTGTTTCCGAGTAGCCCCCTAAGACTACATACATACCCTTGTCCTGTGAGAGGAACACTGGGTTCCCCATCCCCTTAAGTTCTACTCCATCCTCTCTGCTCCCCTGCCTCTGAAGCCAGTAGCTAAAGCAGGCCAAGAACATTCAACAGCTGCACAGTGCTATTTGTGGAAAATGTTACGAACCCTGCTGTCATCTATAGCAATCTGACAACAGAATAATATGTATTTGGGGTGGGGAGGGTTGGTTGGTTTTTTCGTGAAAATCTTAGCAATCTCTAAACTCTTAAAGTGATTACGTTGTAGTTGAAATGGGTTACCAAGAACAACCTAGATGATTAGGAACACACATCCAATGCCACTTTTCAAAACAAAAGGTTTTTTAATGACTAAAAGAATGCAAGCCCTTAAGAACAGCAAAGATCAAATAAGAATGTAGTGTCCCTCTCTATTTTTTACTTGATTGTTAACTGGCTACATTTTAAAAATAGAGACTTAAGAGTCTTCCCTTACATTTACATATATTTATCTAGTTTTAAATCTGTTTTTTCATATTTTATGTTTAAATTATCAAATTAATAAGAAAAAAAGATATTTTAAAAATAAGGTGCATTTAAAGGGGAGATATCAGATTGTGGAGAGTCTAAAAATTGCTTTTGCAAGAGATGATTGAAGGAGCCTAAGACATATGTCCTGGAAACAAGATGAAGAAGGCTGTGAGAACCATCTGCAAGTATGCAAAGTCTATTGCTGGTACTTTGGGGTGTTTTTTCAGAAGGCTGGATGAGGACCAAGAGATTATACATTACAATAAGCAGATGTTCATTTGTTCAACGAATACTTAAAGACCTACCATGTTTCTGTTGGTGCAGAGGATACAAAGACATGGTCTAATCCTTTGTAATGAATCAACACAAGAAGGACTTTTTAACACCCGACCAGTGGTTCACAGCCCTAGCTATACATTGGAATCACCTGGAGAGGATTTAAAAAATACTGAATCTTGGCTCCTCTCCCCCTCTTCCTCCAAGATTCTGATGTAATTGATTTCGAGGTGTGGCCTGGGTGGTGATTCTAATGCACTAATTCTAGTGTAACCAGAATGGAGAACTAAGTTACAGCAAGCTGCCTCAGAGTTGGTTCTTATGACTGAAGGTATGGAATGTGGATTAAAATGGTCTCTGACAGGGATACTGTAAAAAGAATTCCTGCACTGGATGCAACCAGATGATCTCTAAAAGGAGTCCCTAGGTGGTGCAAATGGTTAACGTGCTCAGCTGCTAACAAAAGGCTGGAGGTTCAAGTCCACCCAGAGGCACCTTGGAAGAAAGGCTTGGAGATCTAAATCAGCTACTGAAACCCCTATGAAGTGCAGTTCTACTCTGACACACATGCAGCTGCCATGAGTTGGAATCAACTCAATGTCACCTGGTTACTGGTTAAATGTTCTAAATCCTGACAGATATAAATTAGTCTCTAAAATTAGTGCTTTAGTTCAGACTTCTTCCTTTTTTCCCTTTTCACTTGTTCTTCTTATGTTATACATTTAATTTAAACTTCGATGAATTATATAGGTGAACTGCTTGACTAGAGTTCTGCTATGTGATAGATTAAATTATTGATTGTCCTTATATCAGTATGATTTTATCGAAGCCAACTTTGATCCATTCATTCAGTCATTCAACAAATATATACAGAGAGGCTACCTACCACAGGGCCATGATGGGAATATGATGGTGAGCAGAAAAGATATGGTCCCTGGCCTTATATTCCCATGGAATATAAATAAATTTCAAGTATTTATTAATTACTCAATAAATGCAGAATTATAAGTGAGGAAAGTGCTAACAATGAGAGAACATGGGGCTACAAGAGCATATAGTGGGGATTTGACGGGGTCAGTGAATGACAGTGATGACTGAGGAGTTAACTACGTGACTTGGAGGTGGGGAGAAAAACAGGAACAGCTTTCCTGTAGACGGAGCAGCATATGGAAAGTACCAGAGGCTGGCAGGAGCATGGCTCCTTTGATTTTTCTTTTTCCTCCCAGCTCATATTCCTTACTTTCCTAAAAACACTTACCAAAATGTTAGGAAGAAATTCCAGCATATAAGTTGAAACTTTGCTTGATTAAAAATAAATACTTAATAGGCCTGATGTGATTAGGAAAATAATCAATACATTTAAAGAGTTAACAGGGTTCTTCCTTCTTAAATGTATTTGTGGCAGAAATTGAAAAATCAGAATTAGCAGATGAGAAAAAAATGTCATCCATGGAAATAGAAGAGTGAAAATATGTTGTGAAATTTAGAGAAATGTTATACTCCTTGCTTCAGCTTAGTAGTTACATTGACCAAGGTGTGGCGGGGGGCGGGGGCAGGACAGAGGAAGGGATAAGGCAGCTCTTGTGTATCTTTAGGATGTCTTTCATCTCATTGTCACTTCCACTTACCAACAAACAGAATCCTGGGGACATACTGGCCATCAGGGGAAAGGTGCTTGTCAGTTGTTTCATACTAGATTTTAAAAAAATTAAAAAAGCAGCTTTTAGTTTGTTTGCTCTTTAGTTATTTTCAAACTTGTTAATCCCCCCCAAAAAAAAAAAGTATCTAATGCTGGGCCAGGCACCATAAGATACCTTAAGACACATCTCTTTCACAAAGAATTTATAATATAGATGAAGAGACAAGTTACATGTATGAAATAAAATAGAGTCGAATGTGAAGCAGAATATGAGGTAAAGAGCTGGATGTATGTGATAAAGAACAAAAAGTTCAAGAAGGGAGAATATGGAAGAAGCTATAGTGCTTGGACGGGGAGCCCTGGTGGCACAGTGGTTAAGACCTACGGCTGCTAACCAAAAGGTTGACAGTTTGAATCCACTAGCTGCTCCTTGGAAACCCTATGGGGTAGTTCTACTCTGATCTGTAAGTTGCTATGAATCAGTATCTACTCGTTGGCAATGGGTTTTATAGCGTTTGGAAGGAGCCCTGGTGGCGCAGTGGTCAAGTGCTAGACTGCTAATCAAAAGGTTGGCAGTTCAAACCCACCAGCCGCTCTGTGGGAGAAAGATGTGGCAGTCTGTTCCCGTAAAGATTACAGCCTTGGAAACCCTGGAAGACAGTACTGCTCTGTTCTATAGGATTGCTATGAGTAGGAATTGATGGCAGTGGGTTTTGGTTTATAGTGTTTGGAGCAGACTCTTGGATGAGGTAGGAATGAGATACCCAAACCCGAACCCACTACCACTGATTCAATTCCAACTCATAACGAGCCTATAGGACAGAGTAGAACTGCCCCATAGGGTTTCCAAGGCTGTAAATCTTTATGGAAGCAGACTGCCACATCTTTCTTCCACAGAGCAGTTGGTGGGTTAAAACCACCAACCTTTTGGTTAGCAGTCGAGTGCTTAACCACTGCGCCACCAGGGCTCCTTGGGATGAGATAGATTAATGAAAAAAGGAGACGTCAGTTTTGGAGAAATTACGATAACAGGATTATCTTGAGCGTTCATCTATCCATTTGTCAATTCTTCATTAGCATTTTAAAAACTTAGTCAGCAAGTTGCAGTGCTTATTTTTAATGAATGCGCAGTCTATTGGAAGATACAGGCAGGAAAACTAATGCTAAGGATCTGTGGGTGAAATGTTATAATAAAGGATATGCAGGTGCAGTGGGCACACAGAACAGGGCATTTGACCCGGTCTGTAGGTTCTAGTAGGAACTTCTGAAGAAGGTAAAGAGGAATCGATAAAAAAAATCAATAGGGATCAGTCACGTGGAAAGGGAGAAGGCTACTCCAGGCAGGAGAAGAGCATGCCATTTGGCATGGAGAGGGAAAGGCATGGCACTTTCTTATAGGACCAAGTGCTTAGGAAGAACTGAGGCACAAGGGATGTATGAAGGCAGTGGTGAGAGAAGATACTAGAGAGCTGCTTCAGGGGCCAGCTCATGAATGGCCTTGCACTCCATGCCACAGTGTTTTCATTTGTTCAGAAATAGAGCCCCCAAAGGGATATCAGAACAGGTAGAATGATTTCAACTTGGCCTTTTCAGTAATTACCCTGACAGCCATGTGAGGTTTATATGGGGAATATCTTATAGACAGGGAGCCATTTAGTAATATTGCAGTAAACGAGGCAAAAGTGAAGATGTCTCACAGTAAAATAAGGGTCCTGAGTTTATAAGGAAGTGACCAATAACAGGGATATTTAGAAGTTAGACGCACAGGGCTTCTTGACTGATTGGCCATTGGAGGTGAATAGGAGAGTCTAATTGGAGCCCTGGTGGCACAGTGGTTAAGAGCTTGACTGCTAACCAAAAGGTCAGCAGTTTGAATCCACCAGCCGCTCTTTGGAAACCCTATGGGGCGGTTCTACTCTGTCCTATAGGGTTGCTATGAGTCAGAATCGACTCAGTGGCCATGGGTTTGTTTGTTTTTTTGGTTAATCTAGAAGAGGGCCACTTTTGGTGAGACAGGGAATAGAGAAAGAAGAGCCATTTGACAAGCACAGAGTGAGATGATACATTTAGTGCTGAACGTGTTGAGTTTAAGCTAATTATGGGATATCTGGAACATGGTTGGACCCATAGATTAAATGTTGTTGAGTGTTTGGGGAAGATGTGGGAGTTATCAGTGTGTAGTTATTGATTAACGGTGGGTATACCTAAAGCTGTCCAGAGAGAATATAAATTATAAAAAGAGAAGTACATCAAGGACAGGTTCACCAAGTCACTAACATTAAAGGAAGGAAAGAGGAAGAGGAGCCTGTGGAAGGGAGGTGAGGAAGAACGGCCAACCTGTGAAGAGGAAGAGACAGAAACAGAGGAAGGGAGGGAGGGAGAGAGGGAAAAAGAAAACATAAGGTTAAGTAGAGTTGAATTTTATAGAGCCTGTTTTTATATTGAGTAAAAAAAAACACTTGCAAAGAAAAAAAGCTTACAAATCAGTTATGGTTATATGTGGACAGCCAGAGAGCTGCCTCTTCTTTGGAGAGAGGAGACAAGGAAAAAGAATGGGTTTGGAGCAGCCAGGACTGTAGGAGGGGCACCGGCTTTTGTGTATGTGCAGTAATTTGCAAAATATAAAACCTTTCAATTATTATAGCAATAGAGAAAAGCCTGATCACAGGGGAATATTTCTCAGGCAACCTAAAATGACTAATTACTAAATAAAAACATAGACATGCAAGGTAGATTATGAATAAAATAAAATATCTTTTCTCTTTCCAATCTATGAGATGGAGTATTTGGAACAGATCCCAATTAATGCAGTATGACTAAGACATACAGGAATGGATGAACTCAATCATCCATTTCAGATAACGAGGCATGGAGAAATGTCAGTGACGATGAAAAGTAAACTTACCACTAGATTGAGGAGGACAAACTGCTCTGCCAGTTTCTGGATTTCTCTATTTTCAGCAAATACTTTCTTTAAAGCTATAATGAAATGAGTGGTCATTGAGTACCATGTCGTCATTGGTGAAACTATTGTTCTCTGTTATATTTTAAGTTGAACTGTATTTTAATACAGTATTCTACTTTGCCCTTTCAGCAAATGATCAGTGAAATAATACCTATGTCATTGACTGCCTTTCCTTTTTTATATTCACTCATTCATTTATTCATCCACTTACTTTTTCTCAGTCCATATTTACTGAGTGGCTACTATGTGGTAGGCACTGTTCTATGCACTGGGGATAGAGTGTAAAACAAAAACCAACAATGTGCTTTCCTCATGGAACTGAAATGCTTGTGTGGGAGACAGACCATAAACAAGTAAGCAAATAAATATGTAACAATTTCAGGTTGGAGATATGTACTCTGAAGAAAAATAAAACAAAGTGAGGGGCTTAGAAGCTATGAGGAAGTCAGGGAAGACTTCCCTGAGGAGGTGACATTAAGTGAGGGAGTGATCCATTCTGAGGTTTAGGGGCTAGGTCACTCTCAGCAGAGGGAACTAACTGTAAGAGCAGGGGGCCTGAGGTGGGAGTGAAGTTGGATGTTGGAGGAACGGCACTAAAGCCAGGCCAGGTAGAGTGGAGAGAGCAAGGGGAGAGTGGTAGGAATGGAAGGATAGCCAGGGCCAGATTATTATTATGTATTATTATTATTGTAGGCTATGGCTGGGAATTTGGATTTAATTTTACCTGTGATGAGAAGCCACTTGAGCACATGAGTGATAGGACTGGATTTATGTTTAACAGCCTTACTTGGGGTTCCGTGTGGAGAATCTGACTAGAGAGACTACTTAGGTGGCCATTAAAGTATTCTAGGTGAGATGTGATGTTGGCTTGGACCAGGGCAGTAGCAATCGTGAGTGGTTGAGTGTGGGCCAGACCAGCTACATAATACTCAGGGCCTAGTTCAAAATGAAAATGCAAGCCCTTTGTGCAAAAATTATTAATAATTTTCAAGGTAGTGACAGCAAACCATTAAACCAAGTGTGCGGCTTTTCTAAATGTAGGGAACTTAGTTGGCCCCGGATTTAGGTTATATTTTAAAGATAAAGCCAACAGGATTTGCTGATGTATTGGATGTGGCATATGATAAAAACAAAGAAGTTAAAGATAAACCCATTTTTACTATATAAAATATTCTTTCTTACTCAACTGAGTAGGTGTTAAGGATACAAAGATGAATGATCTGAACTTTGCCTCTAAATCTAAAAGTCTATAAAAGAAAATCATATTTTGAAGAAGAAATTACCTTGACTGTGTGGGCATTCATCCAAGTGATGAATAATCATCAAGGGTTTGTTGCTTTAAGAAACAAAGAGATTGAATAATTTTTAATGAGTAGGATTTCATGTAGTTAAATATCACTAGATGGTGCTCTTGAGAGCTTTGCCCAGAGTTCTGTGAAACCCTTGTCTTTACCTTGTCTTGGATTTGTATAAAGCTTCTTCGTATGTCTGAGTCCAGATGAGTTGATCACCCCAACCTAGAGCAAAATGAAACAGCATATTTAAAGCTATTATAACCTCAGACCCAAAGCTGTTGAAAAACAATGGTAAAAACAGGGATAAATATACATTCTATACTAAAGAAGAAAAATCTCTGAAGAAAGTAGAAATAGATATAAACCATGATACATCTAGAAGGACAGATACCAAAATATATTCATCACACAAGTCTCCGCACCAAGAGCAAGGACATCTTTCCCAACTAAGCAGTGACTGGAAACCAACAAGAAGCAGATTCCTACCTCTGGAGAGGGTCTGGGGCAGTTTGGGTCCAGAGTCTTTTGTGTCCTTTTTAGCCCCAGGTTTGACTGTGGTTTCTTTGGCCAGAGTATAGGAGAGGGCCACAAGGAGCAAGAACGCTGACGCTGATATCTTCTCCATGGCAAATCTGATATGGAAAACAAAAAAATAAGAAGGCAATAAAGCAAAAATGAATTAGCCGTCTTCAGTGTCTTCAGATTGCATCACATCAATGGGATACAACAGGAACTGAGGCTCTGCTGAGATGGAGCACGTGTGATTGAAGTGAAAAGCTACCTTCCACAGGGTTTTTCGAAGAATATGAAGTATGTGTGTCTGCCGGCCTGCCTGCCTATTTAACTTCTGTCTGTCTCTTTCTGTCTATCTCTATATAGATATAGATCAATATGATATAGGTATAAAGATGTAGATTTATATAGAGGTAGATATCTCTATATAGATACAGATTTATTATATATATATATATTTAATATACATATATGGAGCCCTAGTGGCAGAGTGGTTAAGAGCTTGGC